>NC_137899.1:7171213-7771213 GCF_963455335.1 Martes martes
AAAAAAGAATGGAGCTACCATATGACCCAGTAATGGTTATTTACCTGAAACAAACAAAACACTACTTCAACAAGTGAATTTTTTGATATACTTTTTGATATAACAAAAAGATATATCCACCTCTATGTTATTGGAGTATTATTTACAGTAGCCAAGCTATGGAAACAACCAAAGTGTACATCAATACGTCAGTAGATGTACGTGTGCATATACATATGAATTGATTGTGTGTCTTTATGTGTATATATATATATATATATACAGGTAGATATAGATAGATATAGACAGATAGATTATACTTTATATAAAGTATTTATAAAAGGTCAGAGAAATATGATACCATATGATCTGTCAAAAATAAAATACCATACGATCTCATTTATATATGGAATCTAAAAAACAGAACAAATAAACAAACAAACCAACAAGCAAAAAAAGTAGACTCATAAGTACATAGGTGTTGCCTGAAGGGAGGAAGGAAGGAAGGGAGGGGAATGTGTGAAATAGGTGAAGTGCAAAACAAATAATAATAAAATAAAATAAAAACACTCTATCTTAATTAACAAATGAGTATAAAAAGTTAACTAATTTATGGTTTATGGTGATAGATTTTAGCATGTGAAATTACACTCTTCCATTTAATGCTCACATATAAAGTGTACATAGACTGTATGATTGACGTGTTTGGAATATCATAACGTATCTGCTCTTATGGATATGATTTTATAAAAAGTAGTAAGTACATTTTTTTCTTCATTTTTCAATTTAAATGGTATATTTTTGTTATTGATGAAACATGTATTGATAGGTAATAATATACAAATATTTTTAAAATTTTACAGGCACATCACAGTGTCATTAAACATTCACTAATTTGCATATTTTAAATACAAGAAGACTACATATAACTGAATATTATACTCAGTTTATATTCAAAATGAGAACTAAAAAAATGTAACTAACTGTGTAAGTCTTCAGTTGAATATCTGAACTATTTAAGAGTTTCCCAAGTACTCTTACATTTATTTCAAAATGCTATAAAATATTTATATAATACTTTTATTTAAACATTTCTGTTTATAGAACTTCTACATTTCATCAACGCAGGTCGTATCTCAAGTCACTTCACTCTAAGCTATTTTGGACACATTTACCTGTTAAGTTTAATTAATATTATGTTGGAGTAGGTCCTACCAATTTCAGTAAATTCTAGTTTAGTTAAAACTGCTGAATTCTGATCCTTCTGTTAAGCAAGGAAAAATATGTCCCTGGTTTGAGGCAATTAAAAAAAAAGGGGGGTACCTGAGATGAAATTCAATACCTAGAGCCTAGATATTCTTGGTTATAAAATTTTATTATTTACACAGCAATATCATCATCATTATTATCATCATCATCATCATACATGGGAGTAGAGATACAGAGTAAATTCCAATCCAAAGTTGTCCATGAAACTTTGATAACCCAAGCCAAAGATAAAAATTTTGAAATATGCTAGATTTGATTAACTCTGATAAAACGAGGCTCTGGGGCATATTTAGTGATTCCTACCCAACACCCTCACCAAATGTTGACAAAAGTGAGTGTTAGGTTTCATGTTTCTTCTCTGTAGATGGCCTGGAAGCACTTAATTTGAAAGACTTGTTTTCTAAAATCGAGGCGAAACCTGAGAGCAGGATAATTTAGTCCTATTTCCTAAACTCAGTTCTCAATTTGTGTTCTTTTAATTTACTGGAAGACGGGGACCCCGTCCTTTAAAACAAATCTCCAGCATGATGGCAGAGCCAAGTGCATGAGAAGACGGCAAGGTCCTTGATGTCTTTCCTAGCAGCTCCATATGCCCTTCCCTAGTGATACCCCCTCTACTTGACCCATGTCTTTGCTACATTCTCTACATCAGCAACTCGCAAAACATTTTCCCTGAAACTGATGGAATGAATAAAAATAAACTAAGAGATTTTATGTTTATCTTCTGCAGCATTTCTACGTCTTCTAAATTCTAAAATACAAAGTGGATCACCAAATGGAGAATAAAGGATATAGATGTGTATTTGTAGCCAATGTTCTAATGGTCTGTCCTGTGTCCTCTCACTCATAGCTGCTGGGAAGAAAACCATTTTCAAAACTATGGCAGGATAACTTCCAGCAGCGGAACCTCCATTTCTACCTAAGGACTATCTCTAGCAGCAGCAGAATTAGTTACTGGAGATGGAAAGAGAAGAATGGGTAAACTAAAACATCTTAAAGGCACCTTACAATTAAGGAGAGGTAAATACACAGGCTTCCCTCTTTGGTACTACAGTTTTGAGGCATCTTCCACCTGGTTTCCAAGAGTATTGAGTCTTGGTGCCCAATACAAGTATTTGTTCAATAACATATGCATCACTGGCTTTTTTATTTTCTGTTTTTTTTTTTTTCCCCCTCTCTTCCTCGTCTCCTTTTCAATATCCTTCTCTCATGTTTTTGAGATCATTTCCCACTCCCCCGCCAAAATAAACCCACATTTCTTTTTTTGAATTCCCAGGACAAATACATAACATTTGAAGACATAATCTTTTACTGTAAAAGCCTTGGAGGTTCTAGTGGTATTAAGATGGTGAACACATAATGTCAAACTAGTTATTATAAAATAAAAATATATATATTCATATCTTAAATTTTTAAAAAGCAAAACAGTCATTGCCCCTTTTGAGTTAATATGGGCTCTTGAATGTCATGATTATTTTAAGGGAGACACTGCTTCCAGGGAAAATTGTCATATGCTGAATAAATTATTAATCTAGTTATATTTAGAAAAATCTAGATATTTAAGGATTTTTACATATATAATCCCTGAATTGAAAAACTTATCATGGATTCATTTTATGAATATCTCCTTTTGTAACATTGTTTTATTTATAACAGAGAACTTAAAGTTGAAGATTGGGGCACCTGGGTGGCTCAGTGGGTTAAAGCCTCTGCCTTCGGCTCAGGTCATGATCCCAGGGTCCTGGGATCGAGCCCCGCATCGGGCTCTCTGCTCAGTGGGGAGCCTGCTTCTCCCTCTCTCTCTGTCTGTCTCTCTGCCTACTTGTGATCTCCAACTGTCAAATAAATAAATAAAATCTTTAAAAAAAAAGTTGAAGATTAACCTAATTTCTTCTATTTAAAGAGTAAAAAGTAATTATTTCATAAGAAAAAGAAGCATAGGTTGACAAGATAGGTAGATTTTTAAAATTTCCATATATTTTTGAGTCAATTAAAATGTTTTTTAAAGTCTGGCTGCAGGTTTATACCTGTCAAGTGTGCTTGAACTAGAAATAAGTACCTTAAACAATTTTGAAATTTATTATTCCCCTGAGATTGATTGAAAGAATTATGGATGGTGAAATATTCTGATTGACACAGTTTGGGACAGCAATAATTCCCCAGAGTTCAAGCCCTGCCAAGGTAGTTTACAATGACATAGAGACTTTTGAACGTAAAACATTTTTGAGAAAAAGAGCATTAGGAAGGAATAACAGATAACATATAGTTTTTAACTAAAAATGTACTAAAAGTAGGTGCCTAAAAACATCGAACGGGTATGTCATGCCTTACTTATATATTTTATTTGTGCATCTTATTTCTAGGTGAATTTTGCTTTTGTTTATAAAAATTTGTTACTTTTTTATGTTAGATACATTATATGCCAAGTAAAGGGAAATTAGAACACAGAAAATGAAGAATAAAAAGATTAACTACTGTCAACCAAACAAAAACAATAATTGCCTGATCCATTAGCACATAAACTCTGTCTTACACAACATTCCAATGTTTATGCTTAGGAGGATGAGAGACTGCAAATAAATTGAACTGAGACAAGAAACACTAGAAAATTTTGGAGCTTAATTGGGAAGATCAAAACAGTGAGAAATAATAGATACTATTTAAAAAAGATGTAAGGGCACCTGGTAGCACCCAGCTCATGGTTTGGGGTCAGGGCAAGATCTCAGGGTCCTGGGACTGACCCAGGACAGGCTTCTGGCAGGGGTAGGGAGCTTACTTGTCTCCCTCTGCCTTTACTCCCTGCCCCAGCTGTGCATTCTCTCTCTCCACTCTCACCTTCTCTCTAAAATAAATTTTAAAATATTTAAAAATAAATAAATAATGTAGAAATTTGAATCTATATCTGTGGTAGGTGAGAAGTATGAGTATAATTAGAATACTGTGTGTGTTAACACTAAGCGCACAGTAAGAGCGAAGGGGAAAGAAAATATAAGTCTGGAATATTTGAGCTCTTACATATCGCAAAATATGTTTTGTTTATATTTAGCTTAAAACATAAGAATGTACAAAATTCCTTAAGTACGCCGATGTGGAGAAGAATAAACAAGCAGAAAACAGGGTCAGAAGTAGCCAAAATGCAAAAAGAGGTTTTACTGGTATATAAAAGCAAATTAGAGTAGGAAAATGAGGAGTTTTCAGTTTTATCAAAATGTCTCTATCTTTCTAATTCTGATAATATAGAATTATAGTTGATTCCGTGGCTAGGGAAAAAAAAATAAAAGCATTAATAGTCTCATTAAGTAGTAAATTCTTTAGGCAACTATCTGAAATCAGGGACCAAGAGAAAAATACCCCACACTGGAACTGGTTTTGCGCTAAGGACATGTCCTAGAGTGAATAGGTTTGGGTTTGCTTAGTTTCATCCAGCAGATAGGAAAACATGCAAATATCAAGCCTTTTCCAAGATAGGGAGCCACATAGGGGATCCCTCATGAATGATCCAAAAGATTAAAGTCTCCATGTAAAAATGAATAAAAAATAAGTCAACCCTATCCCATCTACCCCCTGCCCCCAGGAAACTGTAAGTAAAGCTGAATTGAAACTGAACAGATTAAAAGAGAAGTAAATCATTAAGAATTAATAGCAGCAATGTAGGCATTGCTTACGTGTGGCATCCAAACATGCCACTTGGGAAATCCAGAAAGCTATTAGGTCAAGAATTAGTGTAAGGTGGTCCCTGAACAGTGATGTGTCTAAGAGACTCACAGAAGCAAATTCAAGTCGTCTTTGCTCAGTTGCCTTCACACTAATCCTCAAGATGCACACAAACAATTTTCTAATAAAAATGAATGTTTGTCATTCAAAAATATCTTAATACACAAGGAAATGATAGTCGATTTAAAAAAAGCAGAAAAATATGCAAAAAAAAAAGATGTACAGAGAATTCTGTTACTGAAAATACCATTATTACATTACAAATATATATCTTTAGGAGACTGAAAAATGACCTAGCCAAATTTGAAAAATAACTTATATAAAAATAAAGTATTTTAAGTTAAAAAATCAATGATGGACTTAGCACAACAGACATAGCCAAAGCATAAGTTAACAAAGTGCAATGTAAGTCAAAGTAAATATTTCAGACTGCATGACAGGTATTCTGAGAAGACATAATATGTGGATAGAATTGTCAGAATATAGAGGATGATGTGAGAAAATGCTCCATCTATGTGTAATGGATACTCTAATCTGAGAGAAAAAAAAAATTAGGGAAAGGACAATATTTAAAGATTTTTAAAGAAAGTTCTCCAGGCTTTTGAAGGACACTAATCTACATATTTAAAAACTCAGTCAATTCCAGACAAAACCCAGGAAGACAATTGTGCTCATAGTGAAACTGAAAATGACCATGAAGTGTAAAAATATTTACTTTGGGGCTGGGAAAAAATCAAATTGCCTTTAGTCATACTGAAAGCTGACTTTCTAACTGAACCAATGGAAAGTCAAAGATACAGTAGTATGTGCTGAAAAAAAAAACAAACATCATTATAGACTCCTTAGCCAAGATAATATCCATTGGACCAGGACCCACACCCCTCAAAATTTAGACAAACAAAATCCCACCAGCAGAACCCTCCCACTTAAGATCTCCAAAGAAATTCTGAGCAGATATACTTCAAAGAGGTGTAATTTCTAAAATGAAAGAATGAACAGAGAGCACAATATCTTATAATAAATGAATATATCTAAATCAAAATTATTTAAAATGGATAAGCAGAGGGCACCTGGGCGTTGAGCAGGGAGCCTGTTTCTCTCTCTCTCTCCCTCTGCCTCTCCCCTGGATTGTACTCTCTCTCCCTCTCTCTTACTCTCTTCTTTCAGATAAACAAATAAAATATTTTAAAAAATGGATAAGCATTATATTATGTATGTCAGAATGTTGATAAATTAGGCATTATGCATTTTTATATCATATCCATAAAAAATAGTAAAAAACAATAAAATAATAATTTAACAACAAAAATGGAGGGAAAGGGGGAATAACAATACAAATGAAAGAAATGAGACAAAATAAATATAAGAAATTAAGAAAGGAAACACATATTGTAAGTATAGACATAAACTATCAAAGATCACCTTAAATATAAATAGACAATAAGTTTCCTTAGGATACCAAGATTGGCAGAAGAGGTTTTTTTTGTTTTGTTTTGTTTTTGTTTGTTTTGTTAATCCATTTCTATGATTGTTACAAGTGACTACCAAGATATGATTACAAAAAGATTGAAATTCAAACAATAGGAACATGCTATGAAAATACAATATTTTTAAAAGTTGGTATTATTATAGCAATGATAAGCAAGTAGAATTTAAGTGAAAGCATTTATTGATATAAGGGAATTATTCTTTATTATAAAATTTACATTTGCTGGGAAAATGTGATGATTTATATATTAATTAGCCTTATATACTGCATACTACATAAAGCAAAAATATCAGAAGTGTAAAGGGAAATGGGTAAACCCCCAAATCACTGTAGATATTTTAAACATATATTTCAGTCATAAGGGGAAAAAATTAAAATATTAAGCACTAAAAGAAGCTATTTGGTTAACAAAATTAACCAAATGCCATGAATCTGAAATGAATAGTAACAAATAACAAAAAAACAAAACTAGAAAAATAAGGCTAGATAATCTGAGTCAAAGACATGATAATGAATATTACAATATATTTTATGTGAATAATTAATACATGAAAAATTAAACAACTGTGTTGCAGCTAAAATATGTAAAGAGAAACCTTTCTCTTTTTTTTAAGATTTTATTTATTCATTTGACAGACAGAGATCACAAGCAGAGAGGCAGGCAGAGAGAGGGGGAAGCAGACTCCCTGCTGAGCAGAGAGCCCAATGCGGGGCTCGATTCCAGGACCCTGGGATCATGACCTGAGCCGAAGGCAGAGGCTTAACCCCCTGAGCCACCCAGGCGCCCAAGAGAAACATTTCTGACATCAACTGGGCTACTTAGTAAGAAATACAAAATGAGTAAGTGAGAGAGAGAAAAGTAAAATAAAGAATGAGGAAAATAATACATAAAAAGGCATAAATTAACAGACAACATATATTTAAAAATCCAAAAATTCAAACTCTGAGAATAATAATAAAACTAACATGCCTCTAGTGTGACTACTGAAGGAAAATGAAGAAAATGCACAAATAAGCACATGTGAAATAGAAAAGAAGGCACTATCATAGCATTTGCGCACATTGATAATGATCCCTTCCATTTTACCATGATGGAGCAGCATATGGTGGAGGAAGTCTCCCAGAAAACAGAAACAAAACCAAAACAAGACAAAGCCAAACAACCACTGTAATCTACACAGTAGAGGTAAGTGATGATGAGGTCTTCCCATTCTGGTAGTTCTTCATTTATGTTGGACCAACCTTGACAAAAACTGGACAAAATAAACAAAATAACTGACTACAGGCGTTGGGGTTCCACCAAGCACCCAGGACATGACCTCCTACTACATTCTCTGTGTCAGAATATTTCAATATTCATACTTTTTCCATCCTTGTTGCACCATTTAAACTTAGACCTACTATTAAGTATACTCACTATTACAATTATTCATTCATAAAATTCATCACCTCACATCATACTTAGTGAAATTCCAAGACTCTTTAAAAAGAGTCTAATGAATATAGAATTTCTCAAATTTTTGCATCTTTAAAGCTATTCTTTTTGCTTTGGTGCTTGAAATGCAACTTGGCTGGTCCGGTACAAATATAGTTTGGGATGCCAATGTCTGTTGGAGATCAACATGTGAAAAGAGGTAGAGAAGCATAATTGAGAAGAGAAAAAGGAGGAAATGAGATGTAAACCCATAAATCCTCAGAAAATCAAGCATGAGTATGATCCATCAGACTTGTCCTGAAGCCGGACCTCCTTAGACTCCCATGTCAGGCACTGGGTATAGGTGGCATTGTGAAGGGCGTGACCTTGCATTACTGACCTTGCATAGCTGAAGCAAGGAACAATGGGAGGCATCCGACCGTAGTCTCTTCACTCCTCAGAACATGCTCCCCTCAAGGCTGACTCAGTGGCACTGCTTTATTCAATAGGGGACTATAGCCTTTAGTTCCTGTTATCCTTCCTCCCAGTTTATTCTGTATCTCACTGAGGTTTGATGTTATCAGTCTTTCTAGCTTAAGCTTCTCTAGTCTACTTAGCAATATTTAGGTATCCTTTTCCTTTGTATTTCCCCAATGACCAATGATGTTGAGAATTTTTTCTTGAAAATATTGACCATTAATTCATCTTCGTTGTAAGAAGCTTATTTCAAGACTTTCCATTTATGTTAATGTTGCTTGTTGCTCTTAAATTTGTGAGTTGTAAGAGTTCTTTATATATTCTGGATATGAGTAATTCATTAGATGTGTTTTGCCGTATTTTATTCCATACTGTACCTGTCTTACTTTCTTATCCCTGTCATCTGAATATCCAAATTTGCCATTTTGATAAACATATTTCATCATTTTTTTTCTTAATAATTTTGGGTACATGGTTTTTTCTATATTCAGATCATAAATGCGTTTACCTATGTTTTTGCCTTTTTTAAAAGGATTTTATTTATTTATTATTACTTTTTAAGATTTTATTTATTTGTTTAACAGACAGAGATCACCAGTAGGCAGAGAGGCAGGCAGAGGGGGGCGGGGGAAGCAAGCTCCCCGCCGAGCAGAAAGCCCGATGCGGGGCTCAATCCCAGTACCCTGGGATCATGACCTGAGCTGAAGGCAGAGGCTTTAACCCACTGAGCCACCCAGGCACCCCTGCCTATATTTTTATCTTAAGCTTTTATCATTTTAGCTTTTACCTTTAGGTCAATGTAATATCATAAACTGAATTTTGTTCTCTGCATATAGTAGGAAACAAAGTTCATTTTCCTTTTATTCTTGAAATCTTTTCTCTCCCAACTGAATTATGTTTTTGTCTTTTTTGAACATTAGTTGATGGTGTACTCATGGATTGATCACTTATGTGAACTCCGTATTCAATTCTGTTGGTCTGTATCTCCAAACTCAAACTCATTCCACACTCATCTAAATACTATAGCTTTGGAACACATCTTGTGTTCAGACAGTGTAAATGTTCCTGTTCTTCTATCTTAAAATTTGTTTGACTATGTTAGGTCCTTCGGATTTCTGTACTAATTCTAGAATTGGTGTGCTTCTGCCCCTGTTATGCCTCCCTGCTCTGTGTAATCCGAAATGTGCTGCAAGAAGTAATTTGTGGTGAACACAGGCCTCATCTCTCTTAGTTTTCTCATGTCACTAACCACAGTTTTGTATGCCTATCACCCTATCTCTTAAAACAGTTGTTTCGTATTTTTTACTATCTTCTAATTCTTTGTAAAGGAGTGCCAACATCTGTTGCCAGTCATTTCGTTGCAGTAATACTCGAACATCACATGTGAAAAGTTTTTGTACTCATTTAAAAAAATATATTTTATTTCTTTTTTAATTCTGCAAGAATGGAATTAACAGTTCTTTCACTCCTGAAATTAAAATATATATATATATATATATATATATATATATATATATTCACTCTTTGTCTTTTTCCCGAATTTAGTGTAGATAGTTGTTCATCAATTTTGTTCTTCTTCTCAAAGAATCAGCTTTTGGTTTGTTGACTTTCCTTGTTGTCTTATGGTTTTCTTTTTTCATTGTTTTCCATTTGTAACTGTGCTGTTTCCTTCCTTCCACATAAATCAGATTTAATTATTTCCTTCATATCCCACCTTCTGAAGCTGGAGGGTTAGACAATAACTTTAAACCATTTTTTTGTTTCTAATACAAGTATGCAATGCTCTAAATTCCCCCTGAAATACTATTTTTAAATCATCCCAGAAAGACTGAAATTATTGTTTCCATGACTAGTCACTCCCAAATAATTTTCATTGTCCTGTCTTACTTCTTGTTGTATCCATATATTATTTACAAAATATTAATTAGTTCCCTAATATTGGGGAATTTTGCTGGCATTTTTTAAATTGACCATTTACATTTTGGGGATCTTATTTTTAGAGCCAAGAATAAGGCCTAACTTGATAAATGTTTCATGTGTCCTTGAAAAGCTTTGGATTTTATAATTAATTGATATACTGTTTTATAAATGTTCTGTAGATTAATTTGCTTGGTTATATTTCTCACATTTTTATATTGTTATCTATATTGTGTATTAACTCAATCCATTTTTGAAAGTATAGTATTTAAATCTCCAGAAGTAATTGGGATTTCCCACCTTCTCTTTTGACCACTGACCTTATTTTCATGTTAATATATCTAGAAAATATATTGTTTGTCCTACATGCATTAAATGTGTTCTATATTATTGAAAAATTACCTTTTATATTAACACATTTACTTATTTTAATCATCTGTTTGCTCTGGTTACATACCTTTCTTGTAAGTCTAATTTCTGTTATACTAATGTATCCCTTTACCTGTCTTCTGATTTATAGTTCATGTTTTTAAATTATTTAATTTTTAATCAATCACGTTTTTATAGATAAAATATGCCACGGGTGGACAGCAAAAAAATTTGGTTTTCCATGAAATAAACCCACAGACATATAGTCAATAAATTTGTGACAAAAGAACCTACAACATACAATGGGGAAAAGACAGTCTTTTCAATAAGTGGTATTGGGAAAGTTAGACAGACACATGCCAAAAAAGTGAAACTGGGCTTATGTCTTCACATTAAGGAATAATCAACTCAAAATGGACTAAAGACTTGAACATTAGACCTATATCATAAAGGTTCCAGAAGAAAACATAGGAGGCAGGCTTCTTGACATCAGTCCTGGAAATGTTTTTTTTTTTTTTTTTTTTTTTTTTGGTACTGGACATGAAAAGCAAAAGCAGCAAAAGCAGCAAAAGCAATAATAAAGTGGGACTACATCAAGCTAAAAGCTTCTGCACAACAACAAAATCAACAAAATTAAAAGGCAAGATGCCAAATATGGAGAAAATATTTGCAAATCATTTCTCTAATAAGGGACCAACATGCAAAATACATGAGAACATAAAGAACTCAGAGAACTCAAGAGCAAAAAAAAAAGGAAATAAAATAACTGTAACAAAGAAAAATCTGCACTCCCATGTTCTTTGTAGCACTTTATTCACAATACCCAATAAATGGGAATATCCTAAGAGTTTACCATGCATGAATAAACACAGAAATTTATGTTATATATATTTATGGTGTATATATATGTATATATATATATTTTTTGTCCACTCATGCATTGGTAAACTCATATATATAGTTATATATAGTATAATAAATATTTATGTTGTCATTATATATAATGATATATATGTATATATGTAATTTACCTTCTCCCATTTTGTAGTATAGAAACATAACAATATAGTTAGGAAATGTAGAGCTGATTTCAAACCCATATCTATTTGGATCCTAAGTTAATGATATTTTTTCTTTTATAGTAAGTAACATAACATCTGCATGATTCCTTTAGTTTTACTAAGCTACTTCCATAACATTGAAATCCAGTAAAAAATAACAACTGTACACACACACACATACACACTTCCAAAAACATTAGAATATTTCAAAGAAATTATTTTGCAAACCTTGACTTTGAATTAATAATCTCAATTCTCTGTCTCAAAGTGTGTATACAGAAAAAAACTTTATCTTTTAATATTACATTAATGTTCAATCAGCATACTTTTTATCAGTATAGTTTCTAAATACTTGAAAGGTTATTAGATAATTCCTCAATAAACCATCTTTGCCTAAAAGTGGTTCAAATGTAATAAGATATCAATGATTAAAGTCCTACAGAATCAAGTCACTACAATTCATGGGAAAACTGCTGGATATCCTTTGAGAGCAGCTATTATTATTATAGGCCCATGCTTTTAGAAAAATGCACCATATTACCCAAAATCAGCCTTTCATATTCCATTCCTAGTTTAGTGTGTTAGAAAAAGGTATTTTTGAAACACTGGAATTCATAAGGAGAATCTTTTTTTAAAATGTCAATGAAATGCCATTTCTTCATGCTTGAACAACTCAAAATTGGCTCAAATTATTCTCCTCAAACTTTCCGAAACATTTTTTATCTAAATTCTAAGAACAATCACAATAGGTTTTAGCTACAAATGTGAGAATATTGTAAATGTCAGAGTGGATAAATTTCAAAACGAATTTTATAGTCACCTTTTTCATCATAGTGAAATTGTGCTAGTTTTTTTAAAATTTATTTTATTGTAGACTCATTTTGTCAAGATTTGGTCAAGCTGTACTTTTACAGGCTGAAATTTGGTTTCTTATGCAATGATTCTATATATATATATATATAAAATCAGTGTATATATCTATTGTGTCAAATATGCTGTTTTTAAGCTGTAAAAATAGGGTGATAACCCAAAGCATATGGTTGCATGCATTTTTATATTCCAAGATGCAGCAAACCCTATCCCTCTTCTCTGCTCACTCTGTATGATATCGTTTCTCAAAAATCATAGTGCAGTCATAGGATAATGTAAGGGATTCTGTTATCTGACTGCAACTGCTTTTCTCTTTAGCTTTTAAGGTAATTAAGATAAACAATGTTTCAAACATAAAATCTTTAATTACAGTGCAAACTAGTCTGTTTTCACCCATTCTGTTTGTCCCAGATTCCCCAACACAAAAACCATAAAGTAGGCTTTTGTGTGATTTTTTTATAATAATTTTTAAAATGAGATACAAAATGGCATACCCACACATTTAAATTCTGCTACACTTTGAACACACTTACTAATGTGTCTTTGAATCATGTTGTTTTTGTAGGAATGAAAATGGCATCTATAGCTGTCGAACAGGAATTCATTTCTAGAAATTAATTTTGCAGAAATACTCTTAGAAATATGCCAAAGGGGGGAAAAATACAAATATCTTCAGTGAAGTGTTATTATTAACAAAAAACAGGCTCACACATTTGGTCATAGAATACCACATGATATGTTGTTATTGTATGTAGTTAATTACAAATACATGCATGTGTGTGTGTGTGTGTGTGTGTGTATTTTTTTCTTTTTCTTTTTTTTTCTTTTCTTTTTTTTTTAAGTAGGCTCCACACTCAGCATGGAGGCCAATGTGGCAATTGAACTCACAACCCTGAGATCAAAACCTTAGCTGAGACTGTCAAGAGTTGGATGCTTAACCAACTAAGGCACCCAGGTGCCCCACAATAACAAATATTTTTATTCAGACTAGCAGAAGAATGCCCTTCACCTATATTAAATGTGTATTGAGATTTACTTAAAAAACACATTTTTCCGACAAAATTAGAGATTATTATTTAAGTTAACCATAAAAGTTATAAATAATAAAACGAAAATCGATTTTAATTCCAGATTCTACTCTGCACAATCACTGTCCTCAAATTGGTATTTCTATTACTTGTTACTCTCTATCTTCTATGTGTGTGAATTTCTTTAAAAATTGAATCATACTATTATTGAATTCAAATATTTTATATCTACAATATTTTACATTTTGATGTATCACAAGGCTACTTTCAAGTAAATATAGATTTTTATTTTTATTTTACTTGGAGTGTACAGAATTTTAATTTCAGTATGTTCCGCTCTGTAATTATTACATCATAACTCAAACTTGTTGCTATTGCTAAGTAGACAAGATCATGCCATTTTGTAGTCCATAAACAAAATAAAAATAAATAGCTCACATGTAAATATTTGTAGAATTATTCATTTATTTCTTTTGGAATAAGTGGAATTTCCAAGCTGACATATTAATATTTTCTGAAAATAATTCCACAGGATATTTCCTTTTAAATTTATGTAAAGGTTGAAACACCTTGTGGTAATTACTTCTTTGCCTTTCATTATTTTAGCTTCATGAAGTTGTATCTCCGTGTAATAATTACATATTTTTTTCGTATATTGGTATTCATGTGTGTGGTGGTATATCATATATATTTTTATGTGATGTCATTTCATCTTTCACTTCTTGTTTGTTGGATCTCCCATTTCCTGGTTCTACTCAGAGTGCCTTCTGAGATGTATTCCACTTGAAATGTTACTCAGGGCTATTAATTTTTACTTTTGAATATTGTTCTGTCATATTAACATGTCATTTATTTACTTTATAGGAGCATTTGGGATCTCCAATTTTCGGTATTTTAGTAGTTTGAACAATACATTTGCTTATTTGGAAACATTTTTTCCAAGGATTTGCTCTCATGTACTAGGATTTATCTAACATGTTACCACTGAATGTGTGGTCTGCAAACTCTCCATGGTGTCATTAACACATGAACTGAGAATAACCATTTAGAATGATTTTGGCAACTTGGTAGAAAAATTATATAGTTATCTTTGTATTAAAAATAAATATTTGGGGGACGCCTGGGTGGCTCAGTTGGTTAAGCGGCTGCCTTCGGCTCGGGTCATGATCCCGGCGTCCTGGGATCAAGTCCCGCATCGGGCTCCTTGCTCAGCGGGGAGCCTGCTTCTCCCTCTGCCTCTGCCTGCCTCTCTGTCTGCCTGTGCTCACTCTCTCTGACAAATAAATAAATAAAATCTAAAAAAAATTAAAAAATAAAAATAAATAAATAAATATTTGGGACGCCTGAGTGGCTCAGTGGGTTAGGCTGCTGCCTTCAGCTCAGGTCATGATCCTAGGTCCTGGGATCGAGTCCCGCACCAGGCTCCTTGCTTGACAGGGAACCTGCTTCTCTCTCTGCCTCTGCCTGCTTGTGCGTGCTCTCTCTCTCTCTGATAAATAAATAAATAAAATCTGAATGAATAAATAAATAAATAAATAAATATATGCCTGGTTGGGTTATGGACATCGGGGAGGGTATATGCTATGGTGAGTGCTGTGAAGTGTGTAAGCCCACAGATTCACAGACCTGTACCTTTGGGGCAAATAATATATTATATGTTAATTCAAAAAACAAATTAAATAAATAAATAAATATTTGGCAATGTATTATATATTTTTTATTTTGATTTCAAGGAATTTATTTCACTGTATTTTATAAAATTGTATGTTCATAAGAGGTTGGAAAAAATGTTCCCTTACTGATTTTAGTTTGAGAAACATGTCTCAAATTTACATTCACAGAGATGGAATTCTTTTTCATACATATGTCTATTGCAAATTTAATTGAAATTATCTTCCAAAGTGTTTGTAAAAATTAATACTTCTGCCAACTCTGTGTAAGAGGATTCTTTTCTTACATTTTTACAAACACATGATAGTGTAGTTTGTTTTTCTTTTTTTTTCTGTTTTGGTTTTTGTTTTGTTTTGTTTTTTTGGAAAATTTTGGATTATGAAATAGTACCCTACTTTAATTTTCACTACAGTTTTATGCTTGTCCATTCAGTTTTCTTATTCAAGTTTTTCACCATGTATATATTAGTTTTCTTGCATAATATAATTCATTAGTACTATTAGTTAATAGAGATTGTAATAAAATTATAGCTGTCTGTACTCTGACCAATAGGATCTGATTCCCTATATCAGAGCAATCCTAATTATAATCCAACATTTTCAACCAAGTATTAAGAGCACATATAAGCTAATATAATATAAAATGTGTATATAATTCTTCCTTTTTAAAATTTATATATTTTCAGTGACTATCTTTAAAAATATTGTTGATGCCTTGTATCTCTTCTTTTTTTAATTAATTAACATAATGTATTATTTATTTCAGGGGTACAGGTCTGTGATTCATCACATACAAAATCTAACACTTGTATCGCTTCTATTAAAAAATGCTGGTTCATGGTTTGTATCTATGGCTAAAATGTTTTATTTCATATCTTCCTTATTTATTTATAAAACTTTCTTTTACAGATTATTTTACATATTATTGACTATTGTTTTAAATTACATAATGCTTAACCTCCCAGTTTATCCTTTATCTTTTTCTATTATTCAGAATATACCTTTGTTTAAAATTTGAAATTTCAGGGGCGCCTGGGTGGCTCAGTGGGTTGGGGCCTCTGCCTTCGGCTCAGGTCATGATTCCAGGGTCCTGGGATCGAGCTCCGCATCGGGCTCTCTGCTCCGTGGAGAGCCTGCTTTCTTCTCTCTCTCTGCCTGCCTCTCTGCCTGCTTGTGATCTCTGTCTGTCAAGTAAATAAATAAAAAATCTTAAAAAAAAAAATTTGAAATTTCATGGTCTATTTCTTTAGAGTTACTTTTGGTTCCAAACTTTGAAATCCCTTTTGGCCTTGGTTATAAAATGGAACAACCGTAGTTCTTGTAAATTTGTAGATTTATCTCTCTATTCAATCTCTAATAAATATGATTTTTTTCCTAAAGTTTTTGGTCAATTGCTCAATAGCAGCTCTCAACAGCTGCTAATTCTTTGACCATTAAGAGAATTAAACACGATATCAATAAATAAAAGTTACCTTTAAAATCATTAATTATTCATAGAGTGAAAAATACATTCCTATTTTTTAATATGGATCAAAGAAAAATATCAAAATGGAAATTTAAAAAAAAATACTTGAATGAAAATTAAGAAAAGCAAAATGTATGTGGGTGCTGCCAAAGCAGTACTTTGACAAAAGTGTATACACTACCTGCATATATTTGCCTTAGAAAGAAAGACCATTGGGGCGCCTGGGTGGCTCAGTGGGTTAAAGCCGCTGCCTTCGGCTCAGGTCATGATCCCAGCGTCCTGGGATCGAGCCCCGCATCGGGCTCTCTGCTCAGCAGGGAGCCTGCTTCCTCCCTTCTCTCTCTGCCTGCCTCTCTGCCTACTTGTGATCTGTCTGTCAAATAAATAAATAAAATCTTTAAAAAAAAAAAAAAAAGAAAGACCATTAACAATCAACAAACTGAGAAGCTACCTTCAGGAACAAGGAAGTGTTAGCAGGGTAAACACAAGGTGCAGAATAAATAAAATATAAAACAGAAAAAAAGAGAGAGAGAGAGAAAGAGAAACTACATGAAATCATTACCTGGTTTCTAGCCATCAAGAAAATTGATAAAACTAAAACCTGACTGACAAAGAAAATAGTGAGTACGAATTACCCACAGCAGACTTGAAAAGAAGGACATCACTACTGATTCAACAGACATTCTGTTTTAATTTCCTTATGTTATAAGAAAGCTGTTAATGATATAAAAAAAGTATCAATTCCATACAATCTCTTCTAGGAAGAGAAAAGGCATTGCAGTCTATGAGACTTACATTATCTTGATACCAAATCAAAAAATAAAAATAAATAAGTAAAAGACCTTATGACCTAGCAATTGCACTAGTGGGTATTTACCCCAGTGATACAAATGTAGTGATATGAAGGGGCACATGCACCCCAATGTTTATAGCAGCAATGTCCACAATAGTCAAACTATGGAAAGAGCCTAGATGTCCATCAACAGGTGAGTGGATAAAGAAGATGTGGTATATATATATACACACACACACACACACACACACACACACACACACACACACATATATATATACAATGGAATACTATGCAGCCATCAAAAGAAATGAAACCTTGCCATTTGCAATGACATGGATGGAACTAGAGGGTATTATGCTAAGTGAAATAAGGCAATCAGAGAAAGACAGTTATTACAATTATCATATGATCTCAGTGATAAGAGGAATTTGAGAAACAAGACAGAGGATCATAAGGGAAGGGAGGGGAAAATGAAACAAGACAAAACCAGAGAAGGAGACAAACCATAAGAGGCTCTTAATTTCAGGAAAAAAACTGAGGGTTGCTGGAATGGAGGAGGTGTGAAGAATGGGGTGGCTGGGTGATGGACATTGGGGAGGGTATGTGCTCAGTGAGTGCTGTGAATTGTGTGAAACTGATGAATCACAGACTTGCACCCTGGAACAAATGATACATTATATGTTAATTTAAAAAAAGCAATAATAATAATAATAATAAAATAAAGAAAGAAAGAAGACTACAAATTAATGTTCATCATAAACACAGGTTCAGATTTTTTATGAAAATTTAATAACCAAGTCCTACAATACATAAAGTATAATAAATAAGTCATGACCAAGTATGGTTTATTCCAGAAATGAAAAGTTAATATGGCATTCAATATTCAGTCAATAATAATGTCCTTACTAATAAACTAAAAGGGAAATAATATAACCACTTCAGTAAATACAGGAAAACCATTTGATAAAATCCAACATCCAGTTTACAAGTCAAATGTAAACTTAAATAAAATGATGTATATATGTGTCTCTACATATGCATACATACATATACACAAATATATATTTGTAAAGGAACTTTATTTACATAAAAAGGCATCTATGAAATATCTATAGATAACATAATTAATGATGAAAGCATTTTCAGTATTGCAGTGAAGCTCCTAGCCAATCCAGAAGAGGGGGGAGAAATGGGCTTTGCAAAACATCTTTAAATTTATGATATATCTCTGTAACATAGATGATTTTCTGTGTAACAAATCCTACATAGACTATAAAAATTGCTTCTAGAATTAAACAAATATAGCATGGCTAGAGGACACAGGAAATTAGGTCAATACATAAAGATCAAATGTATTTTGGGAAGCCTGGGTGGCCCCGTTGGTTAAGCAGCTGCCTTCCTGGGATGGAGCCCCACATTTGGCTCCCTGCTCAGCAGGAAATCGATTTCTCCCTCTCCCTCTGCCTGACACTCCCCCTGCTTGTGCATGCTTGCTCTCTCTCTCTCTTTCTCTCTGTCAAATAAATACATAAAATCTTAAACAAACAAACAAACAACTGTATTTCTATTAACAATGATGTTTGGGAAGTTAAAATCGCAAAACAAAACTATTTACAATGCTATAAAAGTATGAATCATTTAAAGATAAATTTGACAAGGGACACCTAGATAGCTCAGTTGATTAAATGTCCAAATCTTGGTTTTAGCTCAGGTCATGATCTCATGGTCCAAAGATCGAGCCCCGCATTGGGCTCTGCTCTGGGCAGCCAGCCAAATTGAGGATTCTCTTTCTCCCTCTCTCTCTGCCCCTCCCCCTTCTCTCTCTCTCTCTCTCTCTTTCATTCTCAATAAATAAGTAAATCTTAAAAAAATAAATTGACCAAAAAAGATTTTTACAACATATCTGCATTAGCAACTAAAATACATTGCTGGCAACATTAAAACGACCTACATATGTGGAGAGAAATACCATGCTTATGAATCAAAGAATTCAGTGCTTTTAAGATGTCAAATCTCCTTAAGATCACCATATATCGAATTGAGATCAATTAAGATTCCAGCAGATATTTTTGAAGAAATAGCAAATCTGATTATAAAATTTATATAGATGGAAGAAGGACTTGGAATACCCAGTACAACTTTGGAAAAGAAGAACAAAGTTGAAGAACACGCACTACCATATTTTAGGACTTATTGTAAAGATACAGTAAGCATGAGAGTGTAGTTTTGTCATAAAGATAAACATATACTTCAATGGAACAGAATAAAGAATTCAGAAATGGACTCAAACGTAAATGGTCAATCGATTTTCAGTGAAGGGGCTAAGGAAATTCAATATGGAAAAATTCATTTTTGTCAGCAAATCCTGTCAAAACAACTGGATATGAGGAACAAAATAGTAAACCCTTTTCCATCATCATCCCATGTATAATATTTAATCAAAATGAATCATGGACTAAAAGTCAAGAGCAAAAGCTAATAAATTCAAAAGAAACTTAAGACAAAGGTTAGCGACATTTACTTAGGCAAATATTTCTTACATAAACCACCATATACCATGGAATATAAGTGAAACAACATAAATTGAACTCTATCAGAATACACATTCAGAAGGTGAAAAGCTAAGCACTAATAGAGAGAAAGTACTTTCAAAATATGTACCCAGATAAGAATTTTATCTAGAATATATTAGGCATACATTTAACTGAAATCTTCAAAGATAAGTCATTCAATTTCTTAAAAAAAGACAATAAATTTGAATAAGCATTTTACTAAAAGAAATATGTGACTGGCAATGAAGCCTACTGAAAGATGCTCAAACATAAGTCATTATCAAGAAAATACAAAATAAACTCAATAAAAAGCAGCCAATGTATTGATATATGAAAAAACAAGGATGAACTCTCATAATAATCATGCTAAGTGAAAGAAAGCCAAATCAAAATAGGAGTGTAGAAAAGATACTCCCATTAATAGAAAATTATATAAAATGTAGGATCATCTATAATAACAAAAAGCAAAGTAATGGTTGTCTCAGACTAGGAGTTGGCAGAGCACAGGGGGAGTTAGAAGGATGTCATAAAAAGGAAACATTTGTGGCACTAAAAGTCGTGTATTATATCCATTTTGCTGATGATCTCATGGGTTTATGCATATTTCGGGATTCTCAAATTGTCACTAAAAGGACATCTCAATTTATCATTTTAATTTCTTATGCTGGCTTCTCACATTTTTATGTTTTGTTTTTGTTTTGTTTTGTTTTTAAATCATGGCTATATTTTGGGTATGTTTGTTACTGTTACGTTCTTTTTTTTAAGATTTTATTTTTTTATTTATTTGTCAGAAAAGAGAGCACAAACAGGGAGCAGCAGGTAGAGGGAAAAGCAGGCTACCCACTGAGCAAGGAGCCCAATGAGAGACTCGATACCACAGGACCCTGGAATGATGACCCAAGCCGAAGGCAGACACTTAACTGACTGAGCCAACCAGGCATCCCTACTATTATGTTCTAATTTGCTTATTGTCTAATATTAATTTTGAGCTTACATCATCTCAATATTTTAATTTTAGTACAATAATTTTCTTTTCATTATGTTTCATGTAATGTTTGCAAAATTTATACATCTTTTTCTTATTTTCTTTTTCCTATTTCCTTTTCAGCATTTATGGAGAAAAATTGAATGTATTAGTAACATAATATGTATTAATATATTTTACAGAATTCACTCATCCATGTATCCCTGATGGTGTAATCTTTCTTGATCAAATTGTATCTTGTGAATATTCTATTACTTGAGTTTGCTAATAACATATACTTGAGCTACATTGATCTGCAGTATTATTTTTCCATGTTAAATGTATTTAGGGTTTACTATCTATTATGTGCCTGCTTTATAAAAATAATTTGGAAGTTTTATATATGCTGAGAGCAAATATATATATAATGTATATATAGCTATATATATATAGCTTATATAAATAATACAATATATAAATAATCTAATATGCAAAATATGTATAATAATGTGTAATATGTATAAATAAAGAATCATATATAAATAATTATATGTAATTTGCATGAATCATATATACAATTTGTATAAATATGCTTATATAAATACATATTATATAAATATATAATATATTCATAACATTGATGTTAATAGAATATATTTTATAGAATTATATTATAAATATAGAAAAACAGAATATTTATATATTATATATAAGATAAAATATAGCATGTTTATATTATATTTAATATGAATATATATTTATTTACATATATGCACATTTTATATATAAATTTACAAGTTTATATATAAATATATATAATATGCATTATATGTATTTATTATATATTACTGTAATATATGTACCTTTACATATCTATATAGGAAATATAGAATATTTATACATATAATTTATGCAACATATCATATGCAACATGTCATTAATTATATATAATGTATACATGTTTTATTTTATACATATTTTATAATTTTATTTTATATGTTGTATAATTTATATTTTATACATAGATATTATGTTAATATTGCTAAATATTTTATAAATTTATATAAAATATATTATACATTTTATCTATAAGTATATTTATTTATTTATATTATATTATATACGTGTATTTTAAATATTTATTATATATAAATATAATATTAAATTTATATTGATACATATTCATACAATAAGACAAAAATATAATTTACTCATAATACGTAATATAAGTATGCAATATTTATTTATTTACATATTATATATCTATAAACTTACAAATTTATATATATAATATAAAATATCTAAATTGTATATAAATTATATGAATGTATAAATATATAATCTTATATGTTTAATAATATAGTATATTATTACAATACAATTATATTATTATAAAAATATAAAAACAATACAATTTCAAGAAAATATAATATTGTGTTATAATAAAATAAATATAATATATAACATATAAAATAAATACATAATTATATATTCATATATTTGTATTTATATGTTTATATTATATATATAAATTTTACATATTTATATATTTGATTTATATATAGTATATATTATATGTTTTTTAAGATTTTGTTTCTTTATTTGACAGAGAGAGCAGAAGCAGTGGCAAGGGGCAGAGGGAGCGGAAGAAGCAGACTGTTCGCTAAGGATTGAGCCTGATTTTGGGCTCAATCCCAGGACCCTGGAATCATGATCTGAGCTGAAGGCAGATATTTCACCAACTGAGCCACCCAGGAGCCGCCTCTTTTTTTCTTACCGTGTAGAAGGTACTTTATTAAGGTGATTAGGAGTACTGGTTTCCTGTCCCAGCTCAGCCTCAGTACACTCCCATGGATAGAATGGACCAGGCCTCTGGGCTGCTCTGGCCCACCTCCCGGAAGAGGCCGGGTAGTGGAGCAAGTGGGCTGGTGCTCCAGTCCGGAGCAAAGGTTCTGGACAACAAGGGTCGTGGCTACTGAGGCAGGGGGTTTTGTGACCCAACCCACCAGGGCCATGGAGGGGGTGGTGGGGCCATTATATATATATATATATATATATATATATATATATATATATACACACACACATACACACACACACACACACACATACACACTATATATACACATATACATACACATACATATACATATATATGGTACATAATAATTTAATACTAAATATAGTATTAAATAGTATTAAGTTATTAAATTATTATATTTATTATATTATATATAATACTAATTGTAATTGTATTGTAATTTATATATTCATATTTTTGTATTTTAAATGATATTGTATATTTCATGTATTACTGAGTCATAGTTTGTATTAGTTATTTATACAATTATTTATATATGAATTTATAATTTATAACATATAATATATAAATATATCATATATAAATATATGATATAATATATATTTGGATACAATATAGTGATATATATTTTATACAGTTTATACAGTTCAATACAATATAATCATATATATTCATACAACACCAAATAATATATAATTTATATATAATATAAAATATATAAAAATTTGTATTTATATGTATGTTTATATATAATCGTGTATTTTTAATATTTTGTATAAATTATATATCTATATATCTATATCTATATCTATCTATATCTATCTATATATTTTTTTTCTTTTTTAAGTTTCCCTAGGTCATAAATCTGGGCACAGGATAGCTAGATTCTTTCCTCAGTGTCTTTCTTGATGGACTAAAATCAACTAAAGCTGTAGATCTTTTCAAACTCACTGATTTTTGACAGAATTCATTTCCTTGTGGATGTGGAAATAAGAACCCTCTTTTCCTGCTAGTCATTGGCCAGGGGCCACACAGTTCCTAGAGGTAACCTACAGTTCCTTGTTACTTAACCCCCAAAGACCATTCACAATATTGATGTTTGTTCTCTTCAAGGTTACCCAGAGTGTTTTCTTGTTTCTTTTTGTCAATCAGGTAAAGAAAACACTGCTCTGTAGCGGTCATCTGATGATGACATACCTATCTAGGATAATCTTCCTTGCAACTCCTTCCTAAAAAAGATGAGGTGCCATCATATTCCCTCAGCCCTTCCACATGCAAAGGTTGTTGCACTATGCCTACAGGATTTCAATTTACAGAGGTGACCTAGGTCAATGTCATTGAAAGGACAATTTATTATAGTTCCCAGGAGAAGTGAGGCACACACCATGCCATAAGGGCCACATATGGAAGCACCAAGTTTGGTCAGGAGGCAGATGGTGCAGGAAGATGACATGGCCCAGAGATTTTATTGTGTTTTTTGTGGGAAAGAAAGAGCGAGGATGGTTAACCAACTGAGTAAGCTTATAATTGGATAGTTTAATAATTCTGGTGGGTGCTGAGCTATCAGGGTAGTTGTTTATCACCCAGCGTGGGGCTGATTTAAGACACTAAAAATAATGGCATAATGTGTGAGAGTTAGAAACTGGAGATAGTTATGAATATAACCTTTGAATCACTTGGTTTGTATATGAAAGTATATTGTTGAGCAGGTTATTTATAATCTCCAGGAATTAGCTAACTCTGGGAGGGACAGTCTGTCCACAGTCAACAAGATTTCCAAAACATCAAACCATTATTAAATATGGGGGTGGGGAAGGGAGAGAATAATACAACAGTTATGGGAATCATCTTAGAATTCTACCTACCAGAATTTCAAATCAAATTCGCAGCAGCTAGTTATGATAATTGAAGGGCAACAACATTGCTCAACGGAAAAATCATGAATAAGAAAAAAGAAAATTGATCAGTGTGTGATTCCAAGCAAATGTCTTTATTAATCTGAAGTTTAATTTCTTTGTAAAATAGATCTCAATAAACATGTGTCATGGGTCTTTTAGGGTGAAGTAAGTATTTCATGTGTTTACCATAGTACTTAGATATAGTTTGGCTACAAAATTGTAAATATCATTATCATTATTCAATTCTCATTTGATTATTTGTTTCAGATCTTCTTCTTATCTTTTGTCTTTCTTTCTTTTTCGCTATGCATAAATTCCCGAATTAAAGAAACTCTCAGTTTTCTAACAGAGATGTCTGAACTTGTTGTACCCTTTCTGATTTCTAGAACATTACACTAAACTACCTTATTTACAAAACCACCAAAAATACATGACATTGTGTATTCTAGAGGGCAGCAGAAAACACCAAAAAACAGATAGATCAGACAGAATGGTGATTCATGTTATGTTGGGCAAAATTTTGGATTTGTATCTGCTAAGAGAAGCTATAAAAGATATGGGCATAGGAAAGAATGGCTGGTTTCCAGGCAAGGGTGGGGGAACAGAATGAGAATCCATGGCTTTGAAGGGTTGAAAAGGCTGTTTGCTGTTGGTGGTCTCCACTGAACTGAAGGGGAATGGGAGGGAGAGACAGACAGACAGACAAAGAGAAAGACAGAGAGACAGAAAGAGGCAACCCAACACAACTAGGGTAAAAGCAAAGGTGTAAAGTTAGGGCTGTAATTGTCTTGAAAGAATCTTGTTTGTGTTTATTGACACAGTTATCTGACAGGGATGACATGGGCCTGGACTAAAAATTCTTGGCTCAATGAAGTTTAAAACAGAGTTAAAACAGTCTTCTAGCTACTAGCCAGAAGACAACTGGGAAGCTCTAGAGCTTGGTAGAAAGCATGCATTGCAATTACCACTTCAGATCAGAGAAGTCGAGTGGCGATCTGGTAAGCGAGGGCTTCCCACAGGGAAAAGGTAGAGGCAGTAAAAGGTAAAGTCCGGACCTAATCAAAGACATTTCCCCAACCTCCTATAAAGGGTTTCATGACATCTAGCAATAGTATTTGTGGGATCCCTAGAGGACTGTTTAATAAGATAAATGTTTACTTTATTAAACCAGTGTGGTTTGGGTATTGTTATGGTAGACTGCCTGTAATTCCATGGTTTAAAAAAAAATAAACAAACAAAAGAAAACATCGCCTTCTTATAGCTTTAACACGAGTTATTATGATTTTATGAAGGCAAATGTCAAAGGGCTGTGTAGAACTCTTGGGGTTTCGTGGATGTAAAGGTTCCCCTAGGTTCCAAAGGTGGATGCAGATCACTGGTTAACACAGCTAAGTGGAAACAGATACCGATTCCTTACCCTCCCAATCTCTCCAAGCATAGAAGCTTAGATTCTATCTCTTTCTTATATTGAGCATTTAAAAATGTATTTAAAAAGAGTACACTCACCAAAAGATGGAACAGTGTTATAAATGTGGTCATGGAAAATTATACATCAAACATAGCACAAAAAACCTATAAAATTAGGAAATTAGAGGGAAAAAGTATCTTCAATCATTTCAGTTCACAGATGATAAATCCTTATTAATGATAATAGTGATAGATGTTTCTCTATGCAAAATAAGAAGCATCATTTTGAATTTAGCACAATCTTGTTTGGAAATATGGGCAAATTCAATATTTACCCATAGTTCATAACCACAGTATTGTAAGGCCTATTTATAGCAGAAATCTTGGAAAGATAGTAGAGTCCACATGGAGTAAGACATATAAGTCTTGAGCCAAATGTATTTATTTGTAAATTTCAGAATGATAGAATACGATTTCTGGATTGCATTTAGTACAAAATGTGAATTTAGAAGACTTAACTTAGAGCCAAAATCTACTTTAAAATATACTTCAATGCCTTCTCAGTAAACAAGGAAATTATAATCTTAGGTTCTCCAGAAAGTTTCTGTTTATAACATTCTATTCACAGTTACACATAAACTATCAAGATATCTCACAGGTTCTAATCTTTTGTGACAGTACTCTGTCCTTTAAGTTGCAACCTAATGAGAAAAAGAATACGTGTTTGTCTGACACTCCACAGCCACTGATTTTTAATTAATAAATATTGGTCACTGATGATAAATGATGTCCTGGTGATTGAGAAATCCATCTGTCTTAAGTGGCGGAAGAAGGAGCTAAGAATTAGTTGGATATTAATTACCTGTCTACATCAATCAAATTAATAAAAAATCTAATATTTAATCACTCATGTTATGCTCTATTCATACACTGAAATTTCCAAGACAGAAAAATAATATCTAATTCAACATAAGACAAGCAAGATTTTAACTATGTGGTAGATAAAACAACATACCCTGAATATATTCTAATCTCTATAAATTATAAACATTGCCTGAAATCCTTTGGTTATAGGGACAAATGTGACTTTATGTTTAATCATCTTTAAGTATCTACTATAAGGTAATGGTAAGGGAGACCCTTTGGGTACCTTAACTTTCAGATATGGGCTTCAGTTATAGATCTGACACTTATCAGTTCCCTCATTTCAAGAGTTATCACTTCTGGGAACTTCAGTTTTCCCATTTATCAAGCCTGGATAATTATGCCAATCACGTAGAATGTTTACTAGAACTGCAAAAAGATATCTGAAGATCAAAAATAAGCAAAGGTCTTATGCATAAAATTTAAAGTATTTTTTCATAAAATCATATCAAAGTTTTGATAAGGATTTATTAAGAGTAAGTCAATGCAAGCAGGACCTCATACCTCATGTCCTGTATGTTTTATGTAAATGACAGATGTTCTTAAAGATTAAAAAAAAAAAAGCAACCAAACATTTTTGGATATAATAAATAATTTTTTTCTAGGATGCCAATGAGTTGACTTAGAGTTTGCATTTTGATGGGTAATTAAAAAAAATGAAATATCCAGCTAATCAAGGATTAGTAAAAGTATTAAATAGTAAAGATAAATAAACTTCATCTACAAATATCATTACACATTATTAAAAACAAGAAAATTTCAGAAATTCTAGGGTGTTTCCAATATTTAGCCAACACTGAAACCAGTGCTTTCCGATTAAAGTTTTTATTTAAATGTACTTAAAGCAAGGCTAAATTATTGTTGTCTTAAGTTTAGGATAGTTAGAAAAAAGTAAACTATAACCTAAAAAGCCCATTTCTTTTCACAGTAGATTCCTTGCATACTTCTAAACCTCATAGCCGTGCTGTTTCCCAGGAACTAAGAGGCTCACGTCCACCAGTTCAGACCAATTCAGACCCATAGAGACCCCCACCGTAGTGGGCCTGCGCGGAAGATTGATGGGTGACTTTTTGACCTCGAGGAGCCTGAAATCTCCAGTATGATCCTGTCAGTGCTGCCATCTTTTGAACATGTCACGTGATGATCACTGGGCCTGCATAAATCAACAGTCGCCTCACCGGCCAATCCTATTCGCTCATGCTCTCCCTATAATCCCACAAATACCCAAGACTCTCTTTCGAGGGAGGAGGATGGGACATTGTTCTTCCTTCTCCCTTGGCTGCCTTGCGAATGAAACTTCCGTGGCTGCAAAGCAGGTTTCCCTTCCCTTACAAAACAATACCAGGAAAGGTATTGAACGTGGGCATCATTCATCTCCTCAACACTAATGAAGGCGAAATATATGCCAAACATTGTGGTAATTGAGATCTAATGGTGGAAAAACACAGTTCCTGTTATAGACTTAGAAAAATTATAGGAGCAAGGAATAATTTTAAAACACTGTGCTATGTGCAGGATTTTATAGGACTAAAAAGAGTTTCCAAGATTAGCAAAATAAGTTTTCCTGTCTACTTCAATATGGGTCAAATAAGAGTAATTTTAGTAATCCCAGTTTTTCTTTTTTAATCTTCCTCCAACAGATTTCCTTTAGTCTTATTTTCAAAACTATAGTAAAATATTTAAATTAAGGGCCCCTGAGTGGCTCAGTGGGTTAAGTCCATTCTTGGGTTTGTCTCAGGTCATGATCTCAGAGTCCTGAGATCCAGCCCTGCACTGGGCTTGCACTCAGTAGGGAGTCTGCTTGGGATTCTCTCCCTTTCCTTCTTTATTTTCTGCCCCTTCCACACTGTCTCTTGTGCAGTGCACAGGCACTCTCTTTCTCTAAAATAAATAAATGAATAAAAACTAAAAAAAATATGTTTAAACTAAATTTATAGTACCTCATGTTAGAGGTTACTGTTCCATAAAAAGGTATTTTGAAATATTGTTATTTATGTATTTATTTTATTTTTATTTATTTTAAAAAATATTTTATTTATTTATTTGTCAGAGAGAGAGAAAGAGAGAGAGACCGACCACACATACAAGCAGTGGGAAGGGGCAAAGGAAGGGACAGAAGTAAGGCTCCCTACTGAGCAGAGAGCCTGATGTGGGGCTTGAGCTCACAATCTCAACAGATTGAGACACCCAGATGCCCCTATTTTTTTAAAGATTTGTTTTTGAGAGAGAGAGAGCACATGAGAATGTGGGCAAAGGGGCAGAGAGGACAGAGAAACTCAAGTGGGCTCCACATTGAGTGTAGAGCCCTGTGGGGTGGGGGTGGGGGTTATCTCATGACCCTGAACCAAAACAAAGAGTTGGAAGCTTAAAAGCTGTGCCTCCCGAAATATGAGAATTGTTTTTATTAGTTGGAGGAGATAAATCATAAAAATCATGACCAACAGCCCCAATAGGCAGAAAACCTATCTCACTTGCTCATTCATATGTGAGTACCATTCTAGGTACTTACATAGCAACTAACAAATGTGTTCAGCAAATGTAATAATAAAAGCAAATAATAAAAGAATATTTAGTTTTGTTAGAAGATAGGAAAATTAGAAAATTTTTGAATGTAGGTGGTTTATTTTAGTCTTGACAGTGTAATTTCACCCTTTCAAGGTAGAAAAGATGAATTTTGTTTTGCCTTCACCTAGCAGGTTTACAGTAAAATTTTAATTTTACAAATATAATATACATACAAAAATTAATTAATACAGTGCACCACACGTTGTGATTGCTTCCTTTAAATTTGCAGAACTCAAGCCTATTTTATTACTAAAAATCTAATTACATTGAAGTTAATTTTTACTGACTACAATATATTTGTTGAGTCCTACAGTGTTACTGTTGATGATTATGAATACACAAAGCAAAAATATATTTTGTGTATAAATGAAAGTACATAAAAGATGTTCATTTTTCTATGTGAAGTTCTAAACCATATTTTTTTCTTTGGAATTCTTATTAATTTCAGATTGAGAGTAAGCTTTGGAGAATTATTTCTACCATCTTTATATTTCATTATTTTCATTATCCTACTAACCATTATAAAGGAACAAATTATAACATCATAGGAATAAAAAGTAGGTCTCTGCTTTGATAATAATATATTCTTTGAATATATGTATATGTATTTATTTCATTCAAATAAACACTAGGTCTTCTTTAATTTTCTATGAATCCAAATTTGTAGAATATTCTATGATTCCAAAGTGGTATTTTTTTTCTTAATTTTCTGTGAATACAAAGTTAAAATTTCCATAATTTATAACATTTCTTCTGGTGAAATATCTAGTCTTAAAATATATAATTTTTTAAAAAAGATTTTATTTATTTATTTGACAGAGAAAGACGTTGCAAAAGAGGGAACACAAGCAGGGGGAGTCAGAGAGGGAGAAGCAGGCTTCCTGCTGAACAGGGAGCCTGATGCAAGACTGGATCCCAGGACCCTGGCATCATGCCCTGCATGGAAGGCAGACACTCAAGGACTGAGTCACCCAGGCACCCAAAGATATATAATTTCTTAACTAATGATAGGATTACAAAATTTGTATTTATTAAAATAAAGGAAACTCTGATGTTAAGTAAATAATTTGTTTTTCTCCTCAAAACTAAGGAAAAAAAAAATCCTGAGTCCTATAGAGCAAAATAACATTTAAATTTGAACAGGAAATGCACATCGTTTGAGGATTTGTTTAACTGAGAAACTAAGAGATTTCTTAGATTCAGTTAAATTTCTTACATGACTTCTGTGTTATGCTAAATTTCATATGGTAACTGACATAGATTGTAAAATCCTGCCCATTTAATTAAGTAGATTCAACTACAATATTTGCTTATATATTTTTTCTCTCCCTTTTACTCAAAACCTTGAGGTGTCAGGCCATTTTCTAAGCACTTAGTGTTTGCATTTTTGTCTTTTAACAACTTTAGTGAAGTAAAAGTAACATTCCATCGAATTGATTGGAGTGCACCATTCAGTTATAGTATATAAACATGAGTTGTGCAACCATCACCACAATCTTATTTGGAATATTTAACCTTTCCCCCAATGTAAACCCCTTATTGCATTAAATACTCACTACATTTTGATTGCCACCTCCAAACCTCAGCACAGGAAACTAACTGCTAATGTAAATTCTTCCTCCATAGATGTGCTGGTTGTGGACTTTTTGTATAATTTATATAAATGGGCTGCTGATTTCTCTGTATCTGATATGTTCATGTTTTCTTCTCCCTTCATTATAGTCACATGTCTGTTACATCAATTAATTTCCAGATGTTACAGCAACCTTGCATCCCTGGAATAATTCCCACTTGGTCATTGTGTATAATCCTTTTACATTTCTGCACCGAGTTTGCTAGTATTTTCCTAAAGATTTTAGTGTTCATATCTATGAGAGCTATTGATCTTTAGCTTTCTGATATGGGGAACAAAGACAAAAATGAATGTGGATAAAATTAAATTTCCTTATAACCTGCGCCCCAATGACAAATACTTGAGGCAGGGGCATTCCTCCAAAAACTTCCTATCTTAATGTCAGTGCTTTGCTAAAGGGAAAAACAACCCATGCTTGATGATAGCTAGGCCTGGTCTCCAGGAATCTGGTTTTTCTTTAGCACAGGAAAGTCCTTTTGGAAACTTCCCTTTGTCTTTGCCTCCCCCACCTCCAAAGTACATAATCAATTGCTCCTCACAATGCCAGGGTAACTCTATCTGCTTTTGGGCCCTGTTCCCTTGCTTTAATAAAATCACCTTTTTGCATCAAAGACATCTCAAGAATTCTTTCTTGGACTTCAGCTCTAAACCTCAACATTCCCACATCAATATCCATCTACTGATCTGATAGAATGAGTTGGGAAGTATTACAACCTTTCTCTCTCTCTTTTTCTTTCTTTTTTTTTTTTTTTGAAGAATTTGTGAATAGTTGATATTAGTTATTTACTTTGACATTGAGTTTTTACATGTGAGAAATTTTAAAATTATTAAATTATTGTTTTACTTGTTACAGGTTTATCCTGATTTTTTAGATACGTTGTATGAGTTAGATTTCATACTCTGTATCTTTCTTTCTAGGATTTTTTCCCCTTTCTTTAAAGTTATCTAATTTTTAGCATAATGTTGTTCATATTTAAATTACAATTTTTTTTCCAGAATACTCCACAATATTGATAGCCGTGTCCACTCTCCTTCCATTCCTGAATATAGTAAAGTGGATTTCCCCTCTTTATTTCTTAATAAATTTAGCTAATGACCTGTCAGTTTCTTATTCTGTTCAAAGTATGGGATTTTGATAACTTTGATTATCTCTAGTGTTTTTCTAGTCTTCATTTCATTACTTTCTGCCCTAATCTTTATTACTTCTTTATGCTTGATTTGCTTTTGTTCTGTTCTTTTTGCAAGGTTGTTAAGGTGGTAAGTTAGGTTATTCATTTGAGTTTTTTCTTCTTTAATATAAGCTTTTAAGCCCATTAGGGACAAAGACTTGCCTCTGCCCTGTGGTTCTTCTAGTGGACTTAGAATCAAACTGTCATGAGACAGGTTAACAGGAGAAAATCAAGCTTAATAGGTATATCTAACAAGAAGTTACACAGATATGAGACTCCAAAGACAATGTAACAACAGGAAGTTTATATGAGCTAAGGAAAGGGGGAGGGTCTGAGGCTACCAAGTGGGGAAAGCTCATTAGCAAGAAGGTGAAAGGAGATATTTGTAAAAACAAGGTTGCCTATCATGCAGGTGAGCTCCTTAGGGAAAGAGGGGGTCTCTGTCAATAACGTTCTTCCTGGTACAAGCATCCTTTCCAGTGTAAATTTAGGCAGTGGGGGAATCAGAGTTTCCTATGCATCTGCTGAGTTTTAATTACTTTTAACTAGAAATAACTTGTATGCCAGAGTGGCACATTCTGGAGTGTCCTGTGCCTCTTCAAGTCTCTCTGTTCTCGCTGTATTTCTCTTAATTTCTCTGGTAATTGTCCCAAGTCCTGGCCCCTAAAAAGTGAAAACCTTTGGAATTTTGCAAAGCGATAGATGTTGTGGGAAGTAAAGCAGAAGAAAAATTATTGAATTTCCTTACTATCTACAGCCCATTGATAAATCCTTGCAAAAGGCAGAGTGACATTCCTCTAGGGACTCAATTGCCTCAATGCTGATACATTGCTGGGGACAAAAGGCAATCCTACCCCAACCCCCAGGAATCTGTAAGTCTACTTTAATATATAAAAATTCCTTTGGAAACTTCCTTTATCACTATTCCCAAGATACATGTTGGCAATCATCCCCCAAGCATATATGACCCACCAATATACACCTGAAGGGTCTCATGACTCAGGTTTTATTAGACAATAATACATGACATTTTCCCAACAATAGCTAGCCCATCAATGTCCTGGAAACCTTGCTTCCAAATTTCTTGGAGACTTAAGCTATCCCTAACCTCCTTCCAACTTGAAAGTATATAATGGGCCACTCCTCATGACCCCAGTGGAGCACTTTCTGCCCATGGGTTCTGTTTTCATGTTTTAGTAAAACCACCCTTTTGCACTAAGGACATCTCAGTAATTCCTTCTTGGCTGTTGGCTGCCAGCTCTAATGTCTTTCCTACAACAATAGATATGTGATAGGGAATTTTTGAGGTTTTTACATGCACTCTAATATAATCAACAATTGTTTTTGGTTTTTCTACTTCATGGAGAGTATTACACTAAAAACAACAAATTCAGCCTTATGCTTCTATCCAAATCATGTATCTTCTGTTTGGGAAGAAGACTAATGATATTAATTATAGATATTTTTAAACATCCAATTGTGTTTTTAAAATGTCATGTAACAAAAAAAAATGCCATGTAACATCTTGCATTTGTGATTATTGATTTGTGATTTATGTCTGAGGAAAATCCTGTTTTCTAGAACATTTGTTTGCCTTATTTTAATTATATTATGAGAACTGGTATAAATTGAGTTAAAAACCATAAATGTATAGGTTCCAGTTCAGTAGTCTGAAACGTACTAAAGAAGGAGGTGTAAGTTTCTAAGAATTCAGCTAAAATATGGTTTTATACTTCCTACTGATGAGGGAGCAGAGGGCAAGCTGTGGGCAAAGCACAGGCTGACACCCCGCAAACCCTGCCCCCTACACCCAGGTGGGATCTGTGTGACATTCCTCAGGCACTCCTGGAGGCCCTAACACTAAGGAAGGGAAAAACAAATGGTTAACGAATAGAGATCACAGTCCTGCAAGACAGCAGTCTCCCTAGGTTGACAAGTGTCTTAGTTATTAACAAGAAAAAAACATTCTTATCAATAACCTAACTTCCAGAAGGAAACTCCCAACTATGTTAACGTTAATGTTAATACCTTTCTAGAGGGAAAAAGCAACCTTGTCCTCCTGTAACTCTGAGGTCCTCTTTAGCATATGAAAGTTCTTTTGGAAACCTTCCTTCCTCCTTATCTCCCACAACTCACAAGTATATAATGGGTCACCCCTCATGACCCAAGTGTAGCCTCTCTTTTTGGCCTTGGGTCCTGTCCCCATGCTTTAATCAAACCACCTTTTGTAACAAAGACATCTCAAGATTTCTTTCTTGGCCATCCGCTCTGGACCTTACCAATATCCCCAAACTACACCACTGCTCCTCTGCACTGGATACAAAAGAGATACATGACTTGGGAACACTGCATTTAATAAACCATGTCATCTAATCTTGATTATTTTGCTCCAGCACCTTATTCCAGCTGAGGTGGAAATGTTGGGGATTAAAGCACATGGTCAAGGAAGAATTTTTGAGACATCTTCTGTGCAAAAAGGTGATTTTATTAAAGCATGGAGACAGGACCCCTGGGCAGAAAGCGTTGCACTAGGGTTGTGATGGGTAGGTGATTATATACTTTCAAGTTGGGACCGAGTTAGGGGTAGCTTAAATCTCTAAGGAATTCTGGAAGCAAGTTTTCCAGGACCCTGAGGGGGCTACCTATTATTAGGAAAATGTCATTTATTGCTGTCTAATAAAACCTTAGTGAAAAGACTGTTCAGATGTGCATCAGTGCGTCTGTTGGTTCCATGGTCAAAGGAACAAGACTGATACAAAGCAAAGGTCAAGCAAAGCTTTATTTTGCACCAAGCATCGAGAATCAAACTGACCGGCCAGGGCATCTCTTACAAAGAGGCGAGCCCTCCCTGCCTTACAGACTAACTTTTAAAGGGCAAGGGCCATGTGGTTGGGCCTGGCCACACACAGGTGGCCAATGAGATTGTAACACACAGAGAAAGCTGCACAGTCATGCTAGGTCACACATGAGTGACCAATTGAATTATAATTTACCCTATAGTAGATATTTGAACTAGCCTATCACCGTGGTCAGAGTTGGTGCCCAAAAGGCGGGACCCACACTCTTTGGTAGCTAGGGAGACAGCATGTGCCCCCACTGATTGGATGTCTCCACCCACCCTTGTATTTGGGCTTTGTTACCTGGGACTGGTTTCCGGGACTTGCTTTTAAGTAAGTTCCCTGAAGGCGGGGAGGGCGGGGCAGGGTCAGTTCAAGTTTTACTGCATAAACAACAAAATCACTGTTTAACCGGATGGAGTTGCTCTGGCTAAATAGGCCCTTAAGGTCATATGCTTGAAAGATGATTGTTAAAATATATCTTGAGGAGTGGAGATAAAGGAAGTTTCCAAAGGAATTTTTATATGTTAAAGTAGACTTACAGGATCTTGGGGGTCAGGATGATGTTGAGGTAAGATTCCCTTTTGCCATTAGCAAAGTATTAACATGGAGGTGAAGCAGGAGAGTGAGATTCTTGTCTCACAGAGTTGAAGAATGAATCTTGCTGACAAAGGAGAATAAGCAAAGAGATAGGGGTTTTATTAAGCAAGGATTCATAAAAAGCTCTCGGGAGTGAAAAGGGTCCCCACTGGGTTTCCAATGAGGGTTTTTCAACTCTATCCTTTTATTAGGACTTTACCAGGAAACTTTCCAGTGGTCAGGTCAGTGGCCTGAAACTAGACATGACAGTAATACACTGTGTGAAAGTTTTTGTTTCTGTGACATCTACAGTCTACAGATATGTTTTGCTAGGTCGGGTTAATCTTTATGGTGAACTTTTCCTCTGAGGTCTCATCAGTTTTTGTGGTTATTTTTACTTTCTGTATCCACAATGTAATTATTAGAAAAACGTTTTAACCTTAGTAATAGGGATAGCGTGGTCTAAATTTTCCTGATCTCTGTCTTTGTTCTGTCTTAGCAGGGGTCTTCTGCCCCTCTCTGACTATACTTTGCCGCTTTCCCAACTCAGAGACAGCTGAGTTTCTAGGGGAAGGTCATTGCCACTTTCAAGGACTTGTCAATAGACTGTAAGTAGTAAGCAAATTTAATTTTTTTTTCTTTTGCCTTTGTCCTCACATCACAACCAGTAGGTAAAATTACAGATATGATATATAAGGTAGAAGGATTAAGAATAGATTTTTGATTTTTTTTAAGATTTTATTTATTTATTTGAGAGAGAGAAAGTGAGAGACAGAGCACTAGTGGAGGGAGAGGGGCAAAGGGAGAGGGAAAACCAGACTCCCTGCTGAGCAGGAAGCCTGACTTAGGGCTGGATCCAAACACCCAGGCATCATGACCCAAACTAAATGCAGATACTTAACCGACTGAGGCACCCAGGTGCCATGCATTTTTAATTTCTTCCAGTTTTTGGATGTTACATTCAATCAAAAGATACTAATTTTATAACCCTTTGTGTTGCAGTAAGAATCACTAGCTATCCCTAGTAGCTAATAACATGGCACTATTGGCAAAAAACAAAACAAAACCTATAGGGAGAGTTATTTCATTCTACAAACATTGAAACTAAAATAGAGACACACCATCAAAAATTTTAGTTAGAGTCTAGAAACATATTTTACCATGGAAATTGACAAATTAAGGGATTCAAGATAAACTCTAAAGGACGGCTTTTGACAAATATTGTGGCGTAGGTAGAAGCCAGGATGGAAGACAGGTGGAATCAGAATCACCTTCAGTGCCTATTAACATTGCAAATTCCCGGGAAAACATTTGCTGGCATAAGAAATTTTGATGACAATTCCTGAAAAAATATATTTTTAAATATCTCCAGGTGATTATTAGGCCTGCTAAGTTTGAGAACCACTGTCCCAGTCTGTTTTAAGTGGACAACTGACAATATAGAACCTATCAAATAAAAAAATAAATTCCTGGAACTAAAAAATGAAAATACATTTTTCCCTGTGATCTATTTGGTGGCAGTTCTCGGGGAGGAGTGGAGGACTGTTACATGTGAGAAACAGGAGGAAAGGCCCTTTAACACCTGCAATGCATCCCAACATCAATAAGCTAAGCATGGGGAGCCTGGGTGGCTCAGTGAGTTGAAGCCTCTGCCTTCGGCTCAGGTCATGGTCTCAGGGTCCTGAGATTGAGCCCCGCATCGGGCTCTCTGCTCAGCAGGGAGCCTGCTTCCCCCTCCATCTCTGCCTGCCTCTCTGCCTACTTGTGATCTCTGTCTTTCAAATAAATAAATAAAATCTTTTTAAAAAATAAGCTAAGCATATTTTCCTTTTCTTAAACTGTTTTTAAAAAATTTATTATTATTATTATTTTAGAGAGAGAGTGTGTAACTGGGAAGGAGCAGAGGGAGAGGAAAGGACTAATCTTCAGCAGGCTCCACACCCTGCACGGAGCCTGACGTGGGGCTATATCCCATGACCCTGAGATCCTGACCTGAACTGAAACCAAGAGTTGGACGTTCACAGTATAAGCCACCCAGTGCCTCTTTGTGTTTTTGTTTTGTTTTGTTTTTTAATGATTTTCATTAAAGACCTGAATTTACCACTGAAAGTTAATTTATTATGAGTTATTCTAAAAGGTTGAAGTATGTATGTCTCAGATAATCTGGTGGGATCTATAGATGAAATTGAAGGTACCAGCAAGATGTATAGAAACTTCATGTAAACCTTAATGTTATTTTTCATACCAAAACATTTGATTTTTATTGTATTATTAGGACTAAAAGTCAGATATATATACTCCAAAAATCCTTCAAGGGAAAGCAGAGCTGATTGGCTTATGAAAATAAATGCCCATAGTCCTCACTCAAAATTGTACCCATACATGTGGGAGGACTCAGGAAAATGAAGTGAAAAGTATATATTTCCCTTGCATATCATTTGCAGAACCACTACTTCTGGATTTTCACTAACACTTGCCAAAAAAGGGTCTGACCAAAGCTTTCAAATTTTATCCAATTGACAAATATTGTGCAGGCATTTTATTTTGAAGTTATCCAAGAGAAAAGCTATCTCTAGTGACGAAAGTCAGTGGATATTATAAATCTCATTTTTAGTCCATTTAATAAAATATTTTATGGACGATTATGAGGCAGTTCTCATAAAAGAGCAAAGTCTGATAAGTATTACATATCTTTTACCCCATACCTTGCAAAGAGGGCACTTAAGATACTTATAAATGAATGGGTAAAAATCACAACCTAAATGTTTTATACTTTATTACTACAATTTCAAAAATTTTTTTTCCATTCATTACCTTGAATTCTTTCTCATTCTTTGGAATCTTTAAAAATATTCAGTTACTCACTTTTTTGTTTTATAAAACTCATTTATTTAAAAAACCCACTCATTTATTATTAATTTATCTCATCTCATTCCCAGAATTTATGTTTATTTTTTCTTTAAGATTTTATTTGTTTATTTGAGCGTGAGAGAGCACTAGCTGGGAGGGGAGCAGGAGGAGTGGCAGAGGGAGAAGCAGACTTCCTACTGAGCAGGGAAGCCCAACATAGGGCTTGATCCCAGAACCCTGGGATCATGACCTGTGCTAACGACGGACACTGAACCAACTGAGCTACCCAAGCACCCCCCAAATTTATGTGTTTTAAACTTTAGTTAAAATTTAGGGGATATCTGGGCACCTGGGTGGCTCAGTCATTAAGCGTCTGCCTTTGGCTCAGGTCATGATCTCAGGATCCTGGGATCAAGTCCTGCATTGGGCTCGGGCACGCTTCCTCTCACATTCCCCCTGCTTGTGTTCTCTCTCTCGCTGTGTCTCTCTCTGCCAAATAAATAAAATATAAAAAAAAAAAAAAAAGAAAAGAAAAGAAAAGAAAAAGAAAACTTGGGGGAAGTCAATAGACTTTTATATCTCAATTGGGAAGTTCTGCCTTATTAAGCTATATTATTAGAAAGTATAATAGAGTGTCCTGACCATAAGTTAATATTCAAACCACCCACACGACAGGCTAAACATCAAAGAGACCATTTGACAGTACTCTTATTTTGAGAATGGCAAATGTCCTGTCAGGATTGTTTACACAGTAAGAGATAATTTCTAATTATGTTATCAGATGGGAGCTAGGCTTTAACATTCCAATAATTTCTCATTGGAATACTCTTTAAGCAAAAGGACCATCTATGTACACATATGTTGTGACATAAAGTTGCTCATATTTAAAGAAATATACCAAAGCTACACTGTTCCCCCAAAGCTTTCAATATAAATTATCACAATAAAATCTCCCTGTTACTCAACTCTTTGTGGTCTTGGGGTTTCGGTCACTGGAAATGAACATTTCAACCTCAAGTGTTAAGATATTACATTTCTTAAGATGTACTAGTATGCTGGCTTGAAATTTTTGAACTAATATCCATGTTATAAAGAAGTTCAAAAGAGCATTGAAACACTGATGTTGAATTTATGCTAATTATGACAAAGGTGTTTCTGAAAAGGCAAGACATTAAATTTCTCAGTAGTTCCTTATATATGGAGCCTAGTGTTTATTTTAGAAGATGGACCACAAAGCACATGGTATCTTTCAAAATCTATTATTCTTCCTTCTGGCTTCTCTTCCTTCCCTGTGCCTTCCAACTTCACAATTAAGACTTCTGATTTGCCCAGAGAAAACTAGTCTGGATGAGCAAAAACAAAGAGGTCTTTCAACTAGATGACCTGTAAAAATTTATTACGTTTTCAAACAGGATCTCTTTGGATGAATTCTCTATCCACTTGTAAATGCAAATGATGTTTTTTAAATGGATAGTGGAAAATGCAGAAGGAGCACAGACAAAAGTCAGTAACATTGTATTAACTGTAAAGTTTGTAAGGTGACAAATGGTTAACTATTCTTATTGTGGCGACTATTTTTCAGTGTATGTGAATATTAGATCACTATATTATACACCTGGAACTAATAAAATATTGTATGTCAATTATGCCTAAATAAATTTTAAAAATCTTTATATAGACAAAAAATAATTATAAAGAGAAGATTAATCTTGACTCAAGTCTTCCCAAGTAGTAAACTTTTTGCCCCAATGTTTTGGTTTTGTTTTAAAACTTTTATTTCTTTGTTGCTTGAGGATATAAATAGAATGGAGACTAGCAAATTACACAGCTGGCCACTGGGCTTCCATAAAGATTAAACTTGAACCATTGGTCAGTTTACAAAAGCAATACAGTTTAGCAAACATTCTACCTTGGTACATCCGTCTGGAGTTTCCGATGTGGCTGAAATGTGTATATCTGTGTTCCATCTTTCTTTTCTTTCTTTCTTTCTTTTTTTTTTTATCTTTATTTTCATTTCCATTATGAACTTATGACAGTTTCTCATTGATTGAGAACTGATTTACTCTGAGCCCGGGTTATCCTCTGAGCTATGTCTCATCACTTACCTCATTCTCCAGAAATCAATGCTTGAAATGGATGTATCTAAATTAAGTCCTGAGGAACACCACATTTTCTGATTGGAATGTTATTAGGACAATAGAGCCAATTTCCATTCCTCTTTGAATTCTCTCCAGTGCATTAATTCCCTCACCTTAATTAGATGATTCTTATTATTAGTTAACATGTGGATTATCACTTTTATTATATTTTGGTGGAAATAACTACTAAAAGATATAGATTGCCAAATATGTAAGGTATTTTTGGATTATTTCTACTCTAAAGAAATTTGTTCCTGTTTAAACCAATTGCAGCAAATTTCTAGGACATAAAAGCACTTTTATGAAGTTATAAATGAATGTTAATCAAATCATTAAGCCACTTGAAATTGAGATACCGCTTGCCATTCAGATATCAGCACTTTCAAATAAACTAAATAACTTTTATCTTGATATTGAACAGAGTGGTTAGTGCAGAGTGGTTAGTGCTCTAGATTATAATCATCATATCCTCCTGACTCCCTTTGTTTAAGTTTTAAATGTAAGTAACAATACTCTCCTCATTAGTTTACTCACTAAGTTGGATTCTTTGCGAGTTAGCAAATATTGAAAACTCTACTGTTCGGAGGCAGCTTACTCAGCTTGAGACTACAGCAGTGACTGGGACACAACCATCCCCCAGAAATACCCAGGTTGGTCATAAATAAAAGCAAATTGAGAGAAAATCAAAGCAGTGAGACACAGAGATAAATAAAAGATAACATAAAGAAGCACTACCATCCTTTGAAAGTTAAGTAAGGTTTTCTGTTGTAGCTTAAAAGGATCTAAACTAGATCTGGTAGATGAATGGGGATTAGCACACTCGTGGTGGGAATGGAGAGAGTGGTGGAATGTTCTGGCTAGAGAACTCAGCATGCATAAATTCCCGGAGTGTAGGGAGATCGAACACTGGATGAAATTGAGCTCCATTTTACATGAGTATTAAAATGATATTACCAATGGTGAATGTCTACCTTAGAAGAATTTTTTTGACTTTCAGTTTTGGTCTATTTTTATGGCAAGCCAGTAAAGGTTTACATTTAAGTGGTTAGAGGCCATTATGGAGTTCCCCTAGTTGTGAAAGACCTTAAGGAACATGAAATAATGACACTTCAGGTAGAATCCAGAGTGAAACACACTTAGTGAGTTGGTCCTAAATTTCTCAGTGCCAGGCCACAAGCTGAGAGATCAGAGTCTGTATCTCGAGACCACATAAAAATCTCATTATGTGCCCCAAGAGTCAGATTCTACCATTGAATTCCTAAAACCTACCCCAGGAAATCAACCCTAAAATTCAAACCAGTGTTTTAGTTTTTCCTCCTGAACAACTGTGTCTGATTTATTAAATCTTTGATTATTGCTCTGAACTAATAACAGCATCTTAAATACCCTTAATGATATTGAGAAATCTTTAAAGCATGATTAACAGAGTCATAAGATATACCAGGGTTTCTATGGGGTATTTTACTTGTCATTAGAAATTCTAAATCATGAAACATCTCCATATCATGTCATGTGGGAGGGCTGAAATTAATTAGATGGTTCCTAATTGAGCAGATGGAAATCAGATGCATAGAAGATGAAGTTACTTGCTCTACTGGGGCCATCGCGCCCCATCACATGTCCAGTGATTTGAAGATGCAGGGCTGCCAAGAGGAAGACTTCCAGGAGGATCCCTACAGTAACATTGTTTAATGTCAATTTCTGTAAGATGCAGGGGCTGTTACAATTGACAAGATCTAACAAAATTTACTAACTCATCTGTAATGTGTGTTCTGAACTATGTTTTTCATATCCACCTCAAAGATACCCACCTCATACTGAGTACATTTGCACATAGGGAAGAGAATATCATCAGCTGTGGAAAAAGAAAATCGATATGATAATTTTTAAACTCTTCCAAAACCTAAGCAAACATTATACCACAGAAATTAAGACATTCTGAATTCAGCAGGCTGGTCTCAGCTTTTGACAATTAATTCAGCAGCCTTTAGCCATTGATCAGAATGGTAAGGAAGATACATCTCAGAGCAAACAAAGCAATGTATAGACCATAGAAAATTAAATAAAATGAGAAAATAATAATTCATGATACACAAATATTGGCTAGATTCTGGTCTAAAGGCTCTATGTGTTTTTATCTTTCTGGCACATACAATATTATTCCTATCGTACAGAAGAGAAGCAGTGGTATTGCCTTTATTTTATATTTTGAGGACACTGAGGTTGAGATAGTTGAAGCATATTGTCTGAGTTCTCATTTACATGAGTCAAGCTCCAGATTATAGGCATCATATCCTCCTGACCCCCTTTGCTTACATTTAAATGTAAATAACAATACTCTCCTCATTAGTTTATTCACCACTGGAGTCATCCAACCCCACTTGCGATGACTCATGAAGTTTAGGATAATCAGGTATACATAGCCCCTCTGTTATCTAGCAATTTCTTGCAGTCACATCCCTTACACATGTAAAATCTGCCAGGAATTGTTCCACAGCAAAGCGTAGGAAACACAAACGTAAAGAAATGCAGACTCTGCCCTCAAGTGCCCTCAAACCAGTGGGGCAGACGGCAGACCCATAATGTGGAACAAAGTGATTCACGGAAGGGGAAAGAGAGATTGAGTTCAGGGAAGAGTGAGAAGGAAAGTGGAACCAGCAGAAGGAAGAGAGCACACCGAGGAGGATAGGGGGGAGTCTGCACACATACAGCTGCAGGCTAAATCATCGGTATGCTTTTCCAAGAATCTCGGATGGGCGCTGAGAAGGGACTTGTTTAAAGAGAGCAATTTGCTTCTGTGAGGAAAAAGAAAAAAAAATTCCTCCAATGCAGCTGGGTTGACAAACACATTCAGTGAATGGTCATTTTGATTACCGAGAGCTGAGGGGGAAAAATAAGAATAATTTGCACAGACACTGAAAGCCTGTGGATTTCCAAGCCTTGGCTCTGCTGCCTACTTGGCTCCAGTATTTATTTATTTATTTATTTTTAACCTGTCATTCTCTTTCTGAATGTCAGCTTCTCTCATATTTCCAATATTTATTACAACCTGGACAAGCCTCCTAGAGTAGCAGTGGATGAGTCTGGATTCTACAGAGAAATATATATATATGTACACACACACACACACACACACACACACACATATATATATATATATATATATATATATATATGTAATTATAGAGACTGACAAGTTCCAAGATCTATAGGGTAAATCAGCAACTTGGAGACCCAGGACACTCAATTCCAGTCCAGGGCAAAAGGCAAGAAAAAGCCAATGTCTCAGTTCAGCAGGAAAGAAGAAGTAATTCTTTCTTACTCAGGGGAGGGTCAGCATTTTTTGTTTTATTTACATCTTTAACTGATTGGATGAGGACCATCCATATCAGGGAGAGCAATCTTCTTTCCCCCAACAAACAATGTAAATGTTCATCTCATCCCCAGACACCCTAACAGAAACATCTAAAATAATATTTGACTGTAGACAAATCAAGCTGACTCATAAAATTCACCATCACAGGTGGTTCTCAAAGTATGGTCTGGGACCACCAGATCAGGGTCATCTGAGGACTTGTTAGACATGCATATTTTGAAATCCCATCCTAGATCTACTGAATCAGAAATTTGGGCTGGGGCACAGCATATGGATTTTGACAAGCATTCAAGGTGATTCTGATGCAAGCTAATTACTGAGAACCAATGGCAGTATCGTTACTTAACGATTCTTTCAAATATAATGCACGCCTATTGAAACTTACCTGGTCAGAGAAGAGAGGTATAATTTAGAGGTGTCTCCTCCAGTTTGGCTTTTCAGTTTGAGTAGCCATTATATTTGTAACTCAGTAGGACAATTTTTAAGGTGTGTAATTTAATAAGCCACTAATAAGAAATTTTGAGGACTGTCAGTAAGTTACAGTGTCAGTATGCTTCCTTTTTTTTTTTTTTTTTTTAAATTTATTTGCTTGAGAGAGAGAGCATGCAGCAGGAAGGGCAAAGGGAACAGACTTGCAGCTGAGCACAAAGACCAACATGGGCTCCATTCCATGACCCTGAGATCATGATCTGAGCCTAAACCAAGAGTCAGCTGCCTAAGTGACAGAGCGACCCAGGTGTCCCAATGCTGTCATTTTGAAGAAGCAATGTTTTAGTCAGTGGAAGAGAAAGGACTGGTGTTACAAAAAGCAGCAGAAGAGGAACTGAATGCTTTATTATTATGATTCCCCTCATTTTGAACCATCCATTGTTGGGAAATTGAGGTACCAAAGGAACAAATGAGTAGATCTCCAAGTGGGCTTTTATCCTGATTATTTATAAAGGAAACTGACCGGAAGAGAATATATAAGAAGCCAATCGATTCTTGAGAAAATGGATTGGGAGATCGAAAAAACGAAAACTAAACAAAAGACCTACCTTCACTGACTATTCAAACTTAAAGAAAGCCAAGTGCAATTAAAGCCACACAGTTAGAACTTGTGATGAAAGCTGGACGGCCTCACCAGATATTTTGCTCCAAAGCTAATGGAGGTGTAGCTACGGTTGATTGTGGGTCCGGGTAGTCTTCCCAGAAGGCAGACTCAGAGTCTCCCGTATTTGATCCCAAAACCCTGGATCTATGGTCAGAGATGAGAGTATTCTCTCTTCCTGCCCAACAAGATTTCCATGAGCCACAGAATCCTTTGTCTCCTACTCTTACTCTGAATGGGGGCTTTTGTTGCAATGATTGTTTTTATGTCTCAGCCTTGCAGGGGTTGATAGGTTATCACTAAGCTTGAGACTGCACATAGACTTCAAATTGGTAAACTAGATAGACTTCAAGGTTATTTTCCCCTTGGAAATGTGAATATATTCCATGTCAAGGAAAAAGGGTCATATATACAGCATTTGTTAAAAAGAGAGAGAAATATATATATATATATATATATATATATATATATATATATATATCTGGAGAACCCTGACTAATACAGATTTTTTATACTGACAGTGTTTCTAGAAGAACAGAATGTTAAGGATGAGTTTTCTGAATTGGTTCTCAGGTTTCCTGAAGAGAATCTCGAATCTGATTAGGTTCAGAGATGCTAATGACACTACTGTTCATAGTAGAGAGAGCACGGATGGTTCATGTGTGATCTAGGGATAGAGATACATGGAAAGCACTTACTCAGCCACTTACAAGAAGTAAGGAGATGGGTGAGTCTGTATAATATTTTCAAGTGAACATTTATTAAAAGCTAATGGAGTACAATGATGTTGGCTAGTTGTTCCTAAGTTTGCTGGACAAATGGCGCAAGGAAAGCATGAGTTCAGTGATGCGATACCCAGCTCAAACACCACATAAAAAGACCAAGGAGCTCTGTGTGCCCTGAAGCAGACCTTTATCTCTCCTGTAGTAAAAAGCTGAAATTACTGAAAATCAAATGCAAAATTTCATCCTGAGATGACTGAATTACAACACAAGCTGAACTCCCAGGTTTGCATAGCAGCCGCTATTAAGCTAGGACATTGACTAAGAAAAAACAGAATCCTCTAAGTTGGAGGTAATGTATAGGAAGACTAGAATGTAGCTGGGTACACTGAGTCCCTACATTCTGATGAATCTTCTTTACCCACAAAAGTAATTTCTCCAACCCCAGTAGAAACTGCTTCCCCATTCCAGTGGTATCAGCCTCTTTATCCACAATGATACAGGTCTTTTTACCTCTTTCTGAGAGTGTTAACCTTGCATTGTTTGAGGGAAATGCAATGGCCCCTTCTAAGGCAATTGCCTTGCAAGGCAATGGTGATTGTCTTCAGGACGAACCCCTTCCACCCTTTCTTGTTTGTAGGTCTTCACCAGACTCAAGTTCAAGGAGGACCCTAAAGGTGAAGCACGTGAGGAGGTGTATTACACTTGGGTTTTCTGATTTATATAGATAGAAATTTGGGGAATGTATGTGAGATTATATACTAAAGGTGCAGGGAAACAGAGGGGAAAAAACAAACAAACAAACAACAAACTTGTATTAGACCAAATTTATTTACATGAGCTCACTAAGCAAAGATTCTTCATTTAATTTTACAGCTCAGTGAGTTACAAAGGGCTCTGTTTGCTTGGTTGGTTGACTGAAACATTGGCCAAAGGTGACCCACATTGAGCAAATTGGAAATGTTGGATGTGATGTGCCTTGGTTCATTGTAAAGAAAGGGTTTCAAAGGCTTAGGGATATGGGGGTATCCAAGTGGATTTGTCATTTAAGACCTACTCATCCACACTAGGAAGGTCCAGAAGACAGAACTTTCACCAGTACTTTTAAAATAAATTTAGGAGGGAAGTCCCACCACTCTTTAAGAGCTCCATGACTGCTCTTCTCTGTAAGACACACCTCAGTGTGGAAATATAGTTACTTAATTGAGAAACATGAGTGCAATGGAAATAATTGGATTGTGGAAGGGCAAGGGCCAAATGGTATCACTTAACCATCAGATGCAAGATGAGTGTGGTTGCCGGAATGGACAGAAGAGTCTATGCAGTAATCGAAATGAACCTGACTCCTAAAAACCTATGGTGGGTAGTTGATCATGGAGTTCCTAGAAGGGAAATAGATAATACACCTACTAAGTTCTTACTTGATCTGTATAAACAGAAAACTTACAGTCTAGTGAACAAAAATTTAATCTGAATCATAAAAACAGAATGTCATGGCCACTCAGGCAATTCCTGGACTTGAACCAGTTTACAGACTCAGAGCCACACGAATAAAGGGAAGGCCAGAAACACTTGAGAAAGGATACTAGAACACTGCCAAAAATATATATCGGTAATCTTTCTCTCATCCTTCCCCAAAGAGACCTTCAGTCTTTACCAGGGTAATGGTACACCGGGGAGAAGGAAATTATCAGATTTATAAGGGACCACTAGATACTGGCTCTGAATCAATACTGATTCCAGGGTAACAAAAATGTCACTCTGACCTTTCAGTCAGAGTAGGATGTAACCAAAGTCTCATGGAGTTTTAGCTCAGATCTGACTCAGAGTGGGTGCAGTAGGTCCCAGAATCCATCCTGTAATTTCCCCAGTCCCTGAATGGATAATTGGAATAGAAATACTCACCCAGTTACAGAATCCACATACTGTTTCTCCTACCTATGTAATGAGGGCTGCTTTGATGTCAGAGGTCAAGTGGAAGCCATGAGAAATTTACCTAGAAAAAAATCATAAACGAACATCAATTCCACGTTCCTAGAGGGATTGTAGCAATCAGTGCCACAATGAAGGGCTTGAAAGAGGCAGGGATGGTGATTTCTATCACATCTTTATTCAACCCTCCTATTTGACCTGTCCAGAAGACAGAGAGACTTTAGAGAATGAGAGTCAATTATCAAAGCTTAAATAGGTGGTAACTCCAATTGCAACTGCTATGCTAGGTGTAGTCTCATTGCTAACACCAACTACCATATCTCTTGGCACCTGGTATGCTCTATAGATCTGGCAAATACCCTTTTCTCCATCCTCCTCTGTAAGATCTACCAGAAATAGATTCTTTTCAGCCAGCAAGGCCAGCAAGAAACCTTTAGAGTCCTACCTCAAGAGTATATAAATTCTCCATACCTATGTCATAATTTAGTGTACTAAATTATGGGGGACCTTGATCACTTCCCCCTACCACAGGATATCATGCTGATCCTTTATATCTATGACATTATGGTTATTGGACCTACTGGAAAAAGTAGCAATGACTCAAATCTTATTGGCAAGACATTTGTAAGTCAGAAGATGGGAAAAACAAACAAACAAACAAACAAACAAAAAAACCCTGTGATTTTCTGTGAAACTTTCAAAGTCCCAGTGGTATGGGACATGTTGAGCTATCCCTTTGAAGTGGAGAGATAAGTTGTTGCATCTGGTCCCTCCAACAATCTAACAAGAGGCAGAATGTCTACTGGGTCTCTTCTGATATTTAGACACAACATATTCCTCATTTGGATGTGTTATTCTGCCCCACTTATGAACAGCCGTGAAAAGTTGGCAGTATCTAGGCCCAGAAAAAAAAAAAAAAAACAACGAAGTTTCCACGATAGGTCCAGGCGACTGTGAAAGCTGCTTTCCCACTTGGGCCATGTGACCCAGCAGATCCAGTAGTGCTCAAACTGGCAGTAGCAGACAGAGATGTTGTCTGGAGTCTTCAGCACACCCCATATGTGAATTGCAGCATAGGACTGTAGGCTTTCAGAGTGAAGCTCTTCCATTCTCCACAGATGATTACTCTTCTTTTGAGAAGTAGCTCTTGGCCTCCCACTAGGCCTTAGTTGCCACCAAACACATAACCACTGGGCCACCAAGTTACCATGTGATCTGAGCTGCCCATTATAAACTGGCTATGACCTGACCCAACAAGTCAAAAAGTTAGGTACACACAGCAACACTCTACTATCAAATGGAAATGGTAGGTATATGAGATTGGGCACAAGCAAACCCTGAAGGCCCAAGTAAATTACATTAAGAAGTGGTGGTGGGTATTATGGAGGGCACGTAATGCATGGAGCACTGGGTGTGGTGCATAAACAATGAATTCTGGAGCACTGAAAAATTAAAAAAAAATTTAAAAAGTTATAAAAAATAATCTTAAAAAATAAAACACAACACTTTATTAAAAAAAAAAAAAAAGTGGCCCTAATGTCTGTGATTCCCATTGGCTTCTCTCTTTCGGCCTGCACCTATGGTCTCACGGGGAGTTCCTCTGTGATCATTTGAGGAAGGCAGGAGAGACTGAAGAACAGATGGCTGCATGGTGTGCAGGCAACACCTGAAAGTGGACAGCTGCAGCACCGTATCTTCTCTCTGGGAAATCTCTGAAGGATGGTGGTAAAAAGATATTCTGCCAGTGGGCAGAACTTCAAGCAGTGCACCTGGTTGTGTCCTTTACTTGGAAGGAGAAATGGCCAGATGTGTGATTATGTATGAAACTATGGGCTATGGCCAATGATTTGGCTGAATGTCCAGGGATTGGAGGAAAAGTGATTAGAAAGCTAGTGAGAAAGAAATTTGGTAAGGTGTTCAGTGGTAGACTTCTTTGAATAGCCACAAATGTAAAGATATTTGTGTTCCACGTGAACACTCACCAAAGGCTGACCTTGGTAGAAGAGGATTTTAATAATCCAGTAGACAAGGCAACCAGTTCTGTGGATACCAGATACCAGTAAGCCGCTTCTTCAGCCATCCTGGTCATCACTCAATGGGCTCATGATCAAAATGTTTGTGTGCTGGGGTCGGAGGTTATGCATGACTTCACCTAATAGACTTCCACTCACCAAAGCAGACCTGGCTAAGGCCACTGTTGAGGGCTCAATCTGCCAGCAACTGAGACCAACATTGAGTCCCAATATGGGACCATTCCCCATGGTGATCAGACCACATTGGACCACGGTCATCATGGAAACAGCAGCAATTTATTCTTACTGCAGTACACATTTACTCTGGATACAGATTTGCCTTCCCTGCACAAAATGTTCTGCCAAAATTCCATCCACAGATTTACAGAATGCTGTTAAAACTATTAGCCTAAAACTTTTGATCATACACATTTATTTTTTAAATAAAGTCACTTTTACTGCATTGGCTAGGAATTTCAGTAACATATTTCAAAAAGCTATAATTATTGGCATCTTAATATTTCCCCTGATTTGTTAAAGAATGCTTCTCACATTTAATTTATGAGGATATGTGTTCTATGGCTCTGGATAGATGTTCTGATATATAGAACATGTTTTCAAGTAAGAAGTTCCCTTGAAACCATTTAAATTAAAAAAAGAATTACCATGAAGAGGTGTTGAGATTCATTTAATAATTACATATATTGAAATGATTATATTAATTCAAAAAATGGTGAACTATAACATTTCATTAAAACCAATTCTATTTTTAATTCAAGTATTGTTGATAGCATAAAAGTTAGTATTTCCACATAACATGCTTTATGTGTCAGTGTCCTTGGTTTGATGCTATAGTGCTTAGGATTTTTCCATTTATACTAATGGCTCATGATCCATATCTGGTTTTGACATTTGGGTTAAAGTAGTTTTATAGAAGGAATTGGAATGTAAATTATTTTTAAATTATTATTTGTAAGTAAGTTTTTAAATTACTGATTCAAAATTTTAAAATATGAGATTAGTCAGGGACGCCTGGGTGGCTCAGTTGGTTAAGCAGCTGCCTTCGGCTCAGGTCATGATCCCAGCGCCCTGGGATCGAGTCCCACATCGGGCTCCTTGCTCAGCAGGGGTCCTGCTTCTCCCTTTGCCTGTCACTCTCGCTCCTCTCTCTCTCTCTCTGACAAATAAATAAATAAATAAATCTTAAAAAAAAAAAAAATATGAGATTAGTCAGATATTCATGAATCAGTTATATGTTACAAAGTTATAGATGTTTTGTTTAATATAGGTTTTCAAATTTATCAATTTAATGCTATAATTTGAGTTTTCTTATTAACTTTAAAAATCTTATTGCATCCTTAACTGTGTTCTTATTTTCATTCTTAATTTTGTTTGTCTGAACCCCATTTTTTTTACAAATTTGTTTCCTTTTTCTGTTTAAATTTTTACAGATTTGTCTTTTAAAATTATTTTATTTAATAATTTATATATTGTATGTATATTTTAAAATTAGTTATTAAGAAAACCATTTCTGTCTTTTGAATCTTTTGTAGAATTGTTTTTTATTGTCTTAATTTCTGCTGTTATTATATTTTCCTTCTATTGTCTTCATTATTTTTTTATTGCTTGTGTAGTTTGTTGGACTCATTTAATTCCAGTAAAAACAAGTATGCTTTTAAATCTTCAATTTACATTTTAATATTCACTGCATATGTATATATGTACTTTTTTATTACATTAAATCCTCACTATATGTGTAAAGGTTATATAAGAATTTACAAATACATCTTTTAAAAATGCCCACTAAGAAAAGTTATTTTTTTCAGATTTCACAACTCTATTTTACTTTTGTCATGTGCTCTTCTTTAAGGAAAAATAGTTTGTGAAATTTTCTGATTTTATTCCTTTATTAATTCACTTAAATGAATTAATATTCCTTGTAGGTCTTTTTTTAAAGATTTCATTTATTTATTTGAGAGAGACAGAGCAAGACTGGGGAGAGGGGCAGATATAGATGCAGACTCTCCACTGAGCAGGGAGCTGGATGTGGGACTCCATCCCAGGAGTCCAGGATTATGACCTGTGCGAAAGGCAGACTCCCAACTGGCTGAGCCACTCAGGTGCCCTTCTTGTAGGTCTTTGATTTCTCCTCCTTTTGGACTTAATTTTTAACATACTTTGACTATTAAAATGAGTGCAGTCACTCTAGAATACACTTTCCTTTATTTGGTAAAGAGTCAAACCCTTCAAGAAGCCATCACCCAGATTCAATGTAAATGATTTACTATGCCTACCTTTGAAATAAAATGGGCAATAAACTCAAAACATAGCAATTTTTATATCTCTTCTCAATCAAATGATCATACAATAGAGAGATCTGCTTCACATACTACTATAAGCAGAAACATCATTTTTTTTCTTTTCTTTTTTCTTCTTTTCCTAAAATACTCACCTGAGTATGTTCAAATTTGCAGACAGGTCATTTCCAGTCCCAGAGAATCTACACAAAATGAAATTGTGGATAGTTTGGTCCTGGATTATTTTTAGGGCAAATACTACTCATTGCTTTTCTATAACAAGACAAACATTTGGTTTTAATCTACACTACTTTTAAGCCATAAAAGTATTTCATTAATAAAACATAATTCTAAATGCCATACTGAATTAACCTGCTGAATGGATTTATTTAGTGTTGTGTATGTCAATACAGGATGTATCTTTCAATTTAATAGTAATTTGATTTTGGTATAGTTAAATTTAGTTTTCCCTTCTAATGATAATGAAATAACAAACGTAGAGGCTTCTTCAGTCTAGTTTTAATTCATCATATGAAAATAAATTATCCATATTGAAATTTATCTCCTCTTGGCATGACAGGAAACCAGACATCCATCTACTTAACATTTACAGCAGAAAGTGTGCAAATCTGCTCATAGAAGTGCAAGTCAATTTTATTTTAGTTTTAACATTTATAAGATAACATTTCTGAATATTTGAAATGGGCTTTTGGACTTGGATTTTTGTTAAAATTCATAATGCAAAGCAAAGCTTGGTTGCTCTCCATGGGACAAAATCATAATAATGAAAATTCTCACTTCATTCTCAGTAGAATGTTTGAAACAATCTGAAGGTGAAAAAAGAAGAGTAATTCACACAATAATCTTATTCTATTTGTCAGGTGCCTTATAAACTTTATTTTACTTAATCTTTCCTGTAACCATTTTAGATTTCTAGTATTATTATATCCCAAATTAGAAAAATAAGTGATAAAAGTTAAGCATTTCATTCAAGTTACAGAATTAACTAGTGGTGGAACTGCTACTTGAATCAATAATTATCACAGTTTAAGTCTGTATTCTTCATTTAAAATTGTGTCTTTCACTAAGAATATGAGACTGAACCTCTTATTGCTCTCAAAGTTCATTAAAATTAATTCTAAAGACATCATGAGAGTCTTGCCTTTCTCAGGCAAATCTAATGGAGTTTAGAACAATCATCTTTCCCACTAAGATAAGTGACAGTGAATCACCTTTTTTTTTTGTGTAAGATTTCTTACTGACTCTTCAAGCATTTCAATAGCTTCTTAGAAGCTTTAAGAGTATAGCTTTTATATCATCAATCCCCCATTAAAGGATTCTGATTCTGGAAATGGCATGACAGGCTTTTCCCAGAAATCCTTGGTAACTATTTTGGGAGTTGGAATTGTTTTCTTTGGGAAAATGTGAGTTTGTGACTCAACGGAATTATTAAAATAGAGCAGTTTGGTTTGGTTTGATTTAGGCAATGGCCCACACACATACATATACACTAATTATGCGTATTCACACACATCATGGCACCAATTTCCACATCTAATGAGGATTCAATAAAGGAAAACTAGCTTAATATATGGATTTTATTTATAGCTTAGTTTTTTTTTCCATATCAAGAATTTTTTCTGGACATACTCAAAATATTGTTAATTGCTTTAAGATATTTGCCTAAGAATTACTTAAAGCTAATGACTATATATTTGTGGCATGTAATGATCCTGGTTTTTTTTTTTTTTAATTATTGCATTAGTATTTTTCATTCACTAGCATTCTGACACATTGCATATGCTCTCTAATTCCTCACAATCTTACACATTCCCCCCTGAATGTATCTGCAAGGGTCCTTTGTGTGAGAGGTAAGAAATTTATCCTCATCCAAAGACATTAACTTATTTGAAGAAGAATTATCTCAAGTTTCCTTAGAATTAAAAAAAAAAGTATTCAAGATTTGAGTCAACTTTCAAGATCAACCATCATGTATGACATCTGGAGTCCTTCTCACAGGAAAATATGGGATTTATGCCTGAGCCACTTCCATTCATGGACTCAACTTGGTGGAAAAATGGTCCTAAGGGAGCAAAAATCCATCACTAGGACCACCCAACCAGTGGCATTGATGTTATCTTTAGGTCTAGTTCAAATAAAGCAATACATTTTCATGAATGCCTTTTTATATTTGAGGCCAAAAGTTATTTTTAACCAATAAAATAAGTATTTTTCAGTCTGGTTTCTGAAAACATGATTTTATTTTCACAATTATTTTCTTCTCTCCTTTTCTATATACATTCCATTCTTCTTATCTGTTCTTTCTAGAATTCTGTTTTAGCATTTTCAACTGAGTACAAAATTTTCTGTGTATTTTACACACATGCTATCACTTGAGATATTTTTCTATTTGTTTATTAATATTAACACTATAACATGCTTATATAATTTATATTATTATATATCATATATAATAACTAATTTTCACAGTATCTCTAGGAATAACATGTTCTTATGATCATTATATATTACTGACACAACTAAAAAGGAGAAATTTTAAAAATTGAATAGAATTATTTGTGACCTATAATACAAATATATCTTCATAATAAACCAGAAGATAAGGTTACAATTAAAATTTTCAGACTCCCTAACATGGCACAGCCAGCACACCTTCTGTCTATCATGAGCTTGCCATACTAGTGTCAGGACCCAATAGCACACATGTCCCAGCTCTGTTAATACCTCATGCAAATAGTTCCCTCGACTTTATGGAAATATCAATGTGGTACACCCTGTGTTGAATGGACATGGGAGAAAGGCCATATAGTACCTGAAAGTAGACTTGTAGTCTTTTAGTGATGGCATTTTGAGGTCATCTTTAGATAAAATAATGTACTTTTTATATATGGAAACATTGCTTTAAAAGTGACTGTATTTCCTATGGGGCACCTAGATGGTTCAGTCAGTTAAGTGTCCGACTCTTGATTTTTGTTCAGATCATGATCTCAGGGTCCTGGGATCAAGCTGTGAGTCAGGTTCTATGCTCAGTGGGGAATATGCTAGAGATTCTCTTTCTCTCTCCCTCTCTGCCCCCTCCCTGCCTTATGCTCTTTCTCCTTAAAATAAACAGTGCCTACATTTGCTAAATCTGAAGATGTGTCTTCTTAAAGACAAAGGTCTTTAAAACACTGAGTGCTTATTGCTCATAGCATAGCAATGTAACTAACTTCAGAAAATATTTCAGTAACACCTACTCTGATTAAGAGCAAGTTTTCTGAAAAATAAGGCTTTATGAAGTTTGTAATTTCAGAGCTGAATTTTAATAGAATATAAAAGTATAAATTCTTACACTTTATTCAAACAAGACCTTTGAAATTACTCTTCGGTTCAAAATACTTTCATGGGAAAAAATAATCTGTGATAAAATTTGTCAGTTAGGGCACATGTGTTACCACTTCTTAACAAATCCACAAGGGCTTTGTGGGCAGGAAAGGGCAATAAAAGTCAAAGGTTCTGGCATTTACACCAGAAAACATTGTCTCTTCTCTTTCTTTACAAGGAGGGGCATAAAACTGCTCTAAGTGTTTGGCAAACACTTGAAGTCTCGCTGGGTAGAAGCTAAGTATTCAGATATTTAATAAAACTGATTCCTTAGTCAGGATTAAACTCTGTGGATAGGTAATTGGAATTGGCTTCTTCCCCTTTGCTTTCTCAGTCATGCCTTTGTTATCTTTCACTCAAGGTTAGCTTTTCCTGGAATGATAGGAGTGTTTGGGAGAAGATGTCATACCTCAGCACTACACCTGGCATGCACTTTTATGAATGATGCAGAACACACAAATAAGAGTACAACTGTCTACAGGTAGGATAATCTTATCCTGTATATCCAGGATAATCTACCTGTATCCCAAAAGCTCAGCTTCACTGGTTTCCCATCTACATAACATTGGGAGAATTGTTGTCTAAGACAGCAGGAGTATGTTTTCTAGGAGCTACATCAGTTGTATAGCTCATCAGCAGACAAAGTTTATCTGTAGCTCAGTCTTGTGACTTCCCATGTAATGGCCTCCATCATTGGGCATGGATGGCTGGGTTTACCATCTATACCACATAGATGTAAGTTGACTCGAAATCAAAGCCCATCCGCAGCCACCATCCAAACTTGGAGAAAAACAGAAAAATAGCTGTGAACACTAAAGCATTTAAAAAACATAACTACTGCTTTAAAAAGTAGAATGTTAGTTAAAACATAAAGAGATATTAATAGGTGGGTGTGGTCTTTGATAGCTCAGGCTTGTGAAGCATAAACAGAAATAAAAAGCTCAATTCTCAGACTGTAATTTCCAAATAAGGGAGTCAGGGTGCCTGGTGATAATGCTGACTCTCAAGCTCTACCCAAAGAGATTTTGATTCAAGAGGGTCTGAGATGGACCCCGGAACTATATTTCCACGAGCATGCCAGGTCATCCCAATGTAAGTGATTCAGATCACACTTTGAGAAATAATGAAAAAACAAAATCTTTGGAATTTGGTGATGAAAAATGAAGTCAGCAGGTATATGGATGGCATCTCAGTTTCATTTCCCCTAGCTTATTTCAAACGACTGTCTCGTCCTATGCATAATCTGCATTTTGGTATTTCTTCTGCATGTGCTGGATGGTTATTCTGTGGAGATGGAAAACAGCTGGCATCAGACAGGCATGCCCATATTCTTTCCAATTCTTGGACTCTGTTGGAAGTGCTGATGTGGTCTGCTTTCTGGGCCTCTGTGAAATGTGACCAGTGCAGTCTGCCTTCCTGAGCCATGCTTCTTTGTCCCTCACCCTGTGCACTGCTTCAAGATATATAGGCTCCTATTATAGAGAGCTGGCTGTATGTTTTGGTGCTATTAAAATATCTAGAAGAGTTTCCTCTGACCCAGGGTAAACTGATGTCTGTAAATTGATATACACTCTTGTCTTTATAGTTATCTTCCAGATATTCTGAAATTGGATATTGAGTTTCTCTTTGAAACAAAAACAAAAACAACAACAACAACAAAAAAAAAATTAAGGTGAATATAACTTGCCAGGCACTTGTATTTTCAATTCTATTTTTGTTATATTTAAATATTATTACACTAATGAAAATCAAATGTCATCCACAGCATAAATACTTCGTGAAATATTTTTATGTTTTTCTAGTGACCTAATATAGTTTTTTACAAAAAAGAAAAAAAAATAGAAAAGTAATATTGCAAGTACTTAAGGAGTAAAACATATTTTTATCATAAAGTTGTAGCTTTAATTTGCAAAAATAGCTCTAAGGAACACCTCCCAAAGTAATGTTTTCTCAGCATATGGCCTCTTGGATTCTTAATGCAACTACACTGGAACATTAAAAATTTTCACTATGTCTTTCTTCCAGGGAAGATATATGGCGAGGTGCAAAATATTGAAGTTAGACCCTTCCTTTACACTATATAAAATAATTCACTCAAAATGGTTGTAAGAGTTAAGACTACAAAACTCTTCTTACTCAATTTTTAAAATTTTTCCTCCTTCCATTTTAACCCTTTTAAAACTATTTCATCTTATCAATGCCTTTCTAAAAAGTCTTTTTAATTTTCATTGTTATAGTAATATTCTATCCCTTCATTGTATTTAAAATTTTTCTTTGTATACATATAAATTTTTCTTTCTTTAAAATTTTGGGATATATTTTCTTCTAACAGATCAAAATATATCCTAAATCTAGAGCATGCCTTGTTCTGATCACATTCGTTCCTTTTTTTTTTTTCTTTTTTCAACCAATTTCTTATCTCATCATTTCCTTTTTTAGAATCTTTTTTTTTAAATTTTCATCTTTACACTCATATTCCATCCCTTCCTCATGCTTATCCTTATTTGTGTGTGTGTGTGTGTATATATATATATATATATATATATATATATATATAAGTTTTCCTTTCTTTAAAATTTTTAGAGGCAGTTTCCTCTAACAGACCAAAATACACCCAAAATTAAGTGTGTGGCTCTGTGCTATATATATATATATATTTTTTTTTTCTTTTCTTTCTTTCTTTTTTTTTTTTCCTCCTCTCTTTTCCTACCGGTTTCAGGTCTCTTCCAATTTCATTAGTGTACATTTTTTCTGGGGTCATTGCTACCCTTTTAGTATTTTGTTCTCTCACTCATCTATTTTTATCTGGATAAAATGACAAGGCAGAAAACTGACCTCAAAAAAAAAAAAAATAGGAGGCAGTACCAAGACTAGGGACCTAATCAATATGGACATTACTAAGATGTCAGAACTAGAGTTCAGAATGGTGATTATCAAGGTGCTAGCTGGGCTCAAAAAAAACATGGAAGACATTAGATAATCCCTTGTTGAAGAAATAAAATCTCTTTCGGAGAAATAAAAGAACTAAAATCTAACCAAGTTAAAATTAAAAATGCTATTAATGAAGTGGAATAAAAAAATGGAGGCTCTTACTGCTAGGATAAATGATGCAGGGGACAGAAATAGTGATATAGAAGACCAAATTATGGAGAATAAAGAGGCTGAGAAAAAAAGAGATAAACAACTACCGGACCATGAGGGGAGAAACAGATAAGTGACACAATAAGATGAAGCAATATTAGAATAATAGCGATCCTGGAAGAAGAAGAAAGAGAGAGGGGGTGGAAGGTATATTGGAGTAAATTATAGCAGAGAATTTCTCTAGTTTGGCAAAGGGCACCAACATCAAAATCTAGGAGGCACAGAGAATTCCTCACATAATCAATAAAAATAGGACAATACCCTGTCATCTAATAGTAATACTTAAAGTCTTAATGACAAAGAGAAAATCCTGAAAGCAGCTTGAGGGAAAAGAGGTCTGTAATACACAACGGTAGAAATATTAGATTGGGGCAGACCTATCCACAGAGACCTGGCAGCCCAGAAAGGACTGGCATGATATTGTCAGAGCACTAAATGAGAAAAATATGCAGCCAAGAATAGTATATCCAGCTAGGCTGTCATTGAAAATAGAGAAATAAAAAGCTTCCAGGACAAGCAAAAACTAAAATTTGCAAACACCAACCTAACCCTACAGGAAATATTGAAAGGTCCCTCTAATCAAAGAGAGAGCCTAAAAGTAACAGACCAGGAAGGAATAGAGACAATTTACAGTAACAGTCAGCTTACAGACACTAAACAGCACTAAATTCATATCTCTCAATAGTTACCCTGAATGAAAATGGGCTAAATGCCTCAATCAAAACACATAGGGTGTGAGAATGGATTAAAAAAACAAGACCTATCAATATGCTATCTGAAAGAAACTCATTTTAGACCCAAAGACACCCAGATTTAAAGTGAGGAGTGGAAATAAATTTACTATGCTAATGGATGTCAAAAGAAAGCTGGGGTGGTAATCCTTATATCAGATAGGTTATATTTTAAGCCAAAGACTATAATAAGAGATGAGGAAGGACACTATATCATATTTAAAGGGTCTCTCCAATAAGAATATTTAATAATTTTAAATATCTATGCCTCTAACATGGGAGCAGCCAACTATATAAACCAACTAATAACAAAATCAAAGAAACACATGAACAATAAAAAATAATAGTAGGGGACTTTAACACTCCCCTCACTGAAATGGACAGATCTTCCAAGCAAAAGATCAACAAGGAAATAAAGGCCTTAAATGACACACTGGACCATATGGACATCATAGATATATTCAGAACATTCCATCCCAAAGCAACAGAATACACATTCTTTTCTAGTGTGCATGGAACATTCTCCAGAATAGATCACATCCTGGGTCACAAAAGAGGACTCAACCAGTACCAAAAGATTGGGATCATTCCTTGGATATTTTCAAACCACAATGCTTTGAAACTAGAACACAACCAGAAGAGGAAAGTTGGAAAGAACCAAAATACATGGAGGCTCAAATACAAAGAGCATCCTACTAAAGAATGCATGGGTCAACGAGGAAATTAAAGAAGAATTAAAAAAAAATCATGGAAACAAATGAAAATGAAAACACATTGTTCAAAATCTTTGGGACACAGCAGAGGTGGTCCTGAGAGGAAAATGTATGGCAATACTATCCTTTCTAAAGAAACAAGTAAGGTCTCAAGTACACAACTTCACCCCAACCTAACCCTACACCTTAAGAAGCTGGAGAAAGAACAGCAAAGAAAGCCAAAACCCAGCAGGAGAAAACAAATAATAAGGATCAGAGCAGAAATCAATGAAATAGTAACCCAAAAAACAGTAGAACAAATCAACGAAACTAGGAGCTGGTACTTTGAAAGAATTAATAAGATTGATAAACGCCTGGCCAGACTTATCAAAAAGAAAAGAGAAAGGACCCAAATAAATAAAATCATGAATGAAAGAGGACAGATCACAACCAACACCAAAGAAATACAGACAATTATAAGAACATATTATGAGCAAATATACACCACCAAATTTGACAATCTGGAAGAAATGGATGCATCACTAGAGACACATAAACTACTACGACTGAACCTGGAAGAAATAGAAAACCTGAACAGATCCATAACTAGTAAGGAGATTGAAGCAGTTATCAAAAATCTCCCGATAAACAAGAGCCCAGGGCCAGACAGCTTCCCAGGGGAATTCTACCAAACATTTAAAAAAGAATTAATACCTATTCTTCTGAAATTGTTCCAGAAAATAGAAATGGAAGGAAGACTTCCAAACTCATTTTGTGAGGCCAGCATTACCTGGATCCCAAAACCAAAGACCCCATCAAAAAGAAGAATTACAGGGCGCCTGGGTGGCTCAGTGGGTTGGGCCACTGCCTTTGGCTCAGGTCATGATCTCAGGGTCCTGGGATCAAGTCCCGCATCGGGCTCTATGCTCGGCAGGGAGCCTGCTTCCCTTCCTCACTCTCTGTCTGCCTCTCTGCCTACTTGTGATCTTTGCCTGTCAAATAAATAAATAAAATCTTAAAAAAAAAAAAAAAAAAAAGAAGAATTACAGATCAATATTCTTGTTGAACACAGATGCAAAAATTCTCACCAAAATACTAGCCAATAGAATCCAACAGTATATTAAAAGAATTATTCACCACAATCAAGTGGGATTTATTCCTGGACTGCAAGGTTGGTTCAACATCCGCAAATCAATCAATGTGATACAATACATTAATAAAAGAAAGAACAAGAACCATATGATATTCTCAATAGATGCTGAAATAGCATTTGACAAAGTACAGCATCATTTCTTGATCAAAACTCTTCAAACTGTAGGGATAGAGGATACATACCTCAGTATCATAAAAGTCATTTATGAAATGGCTCACAGCAAATATCATTCTCAATGGGGAAAAATTGAGAGCTTTTCTGCTAAGGTCAGGAATACAGCAGAGCTGTCCGCTATCACCACTGCTATTCAGCATAGTACTAGAAGTCCTAGCCTCAGCAATCAGACAACAAAAAGAAATTAAAAGCATCCAAATCATCAAAGAAGAAGTCAAACTATCACTCTTTGTGATGATGTGATACTTTATTTGGAAAACCCAAAGACTCCACTCCAAAACTGCTAGAACTCATACAGGAATTCAATAAAATGTCAGGATATAAAATCAATGAACAGAAATCAGTTGCATTTCAATATACCAAAAGCAAGACAGAAGAAAGAGTCAAAAATTAAGGAGTCGATCCCATTTACAATTGCACCCAAAACTATAAGATACCTAGGAATAAACTTAACCAAAGAGGCAAAGAATGTGTACTCAGGAAACTATAAAGTACTCATGGAATAAGTTGAGAAAGACAAAAAGAAATGGAAAAAAATTCCATGCTCATGGATTGGAAGAACTAATATTATGAAAATGTCTATGTTACTTGAGCAATGAACACATTTAATGCAATCCCTATCAAAATCCCATCAATTTTTTTCAAAGAAATGGAACGATTAATCCTAAAATTTATATGGAACCAGAAAAGACCCGAATAGTCAGAGGAATGCTGAAAAAGAAAACCAGAGTTGGTGGCATCACAATTCCAGACTTCAAGCTCTATTATAAAGCTGTCATCATCAAGACAGTATGGTATTGGCACCAAAACAGACACATAGATCATGGAACAGAACAGAGAGCCCAGAAACAGACCCTCAACTCTAAGGTCAACTAATCTTTGACAAAGCAGGAAAGAATGTCCAATAGAAAAAAGACAGCCTCTTCAACAAATGGTGTTTCGAAAATTGTACAGCCACATGCAGAAAAATGAAACTGGAACATTTCCTTACACCACACACAAAAATAGACTCCAAATAGATGAAAGACCTCAAATTGAGAGAGGAATCCATCAAAATACTTCAGGAGAACACAGACAGCAACCTCTTTGACCTCAGCCACAGCAACTTCTTCCTAAAAACATTGCCAAATGTAAGGGAAACAATGGCAAAAACGAACTATTGGGACTTCATCAAGATCAAAAGCTTTTGCACAACAAAGGAAAAAGTCAACGAAACCAAAAGACAACCGACAGAATGGGAGAAGATATTTCCAACTAACATATCAGATAAAGGGCTAATATCCAAAATCTATAAATAACTTATCAAACTCAACACCCAAAGAACAAATAATCCAATCAAGAAATGGGAAGAGGACATGAACAGACATTTCTGCAAAGAAGACATCCAGATGGCCAACAGACACATGAAAAAGTGGTCCACATCACTCAGTATCATGGAAACGCAAATCAAAACCACAGTGAGATACCACCTCACACCAGTCAGAATGACTAAAATTAATGAATCAGGAAATGATAGATGTTTGCAAGGATGTGGAGAAAGGGAAACCCTCCTACGCTCTTGGTGGGAATGCAAGCTGGTTCAGGTTCCTCAAAAAGTAGAAAATAGAGCTAACTTATGACCCAGCAATTGCACTACTGGCTATTTACCCTAAAGATACAAATGTAGTGATCTGAAGGGGCATATGCACCTGAAAGTTTATAGTAGCAATTTCCACAATAGCCAAGCTATGGAAAGAGTCTAGATGTCTATAAACAGACGAATGGATAAGGAAGAGGTGGTACATATATACAACGGACTACTATGTAGCCATCAAAAACCTGAAATCTTGCCATTTGTGAAGATATGGATCTAGAGGATATTATGCTAAGCAAAATAAGCTAATCAGAAAAAGACAATTATCATATGATCTCTCTGCTATGAAGAATTTGAGAGGCAGAGTGGAGAATTGTTGGAGGAAGGGAGGGAAAAGAATGAAACAGGATGGTACTGGGTAAGGAGAGTGACCATAAGAGACTCCTAATCTCAGGAAACAAACTGAGGGTTGCTAGGGTGTTGGGGTGGAGGGAGAGGGTGGCCAGGTGCTGGACATTGGGGAGGGTATGTGCTATGGTGAGTGCTGTGAATTGTGTAAGACTTACAAATCACAGACCTGTACCCCTGAAGCAAATAATGCATTATACATTAATTTAAAAAAATAGTAAGAACCACTACATATTCACTAGGATGAATGAAAGAATGAGAGCAATACAGAGAAAGAAAGAAGGAAGGAAAGAGGGAGGAAGGAAGGAAAGGTAAAGGAAGAGAAAAAAATGGAAAGGAAAAGGGAAGAAGAGGAAAATTGTTTGTATTGATTAGATGTGGAGAAATTGATAACCAGCTGCTTTGTGGGTAGGAACATAAAATGGTGCAACTGCTGTGGAAAACTATTTGGTATTTCCTCAAAAAGCTAAACTTAAAATTGCTATACATCAAGCCATTCTATTTATAGATATATGACAAAAACTAATGAAAGCAGGGACTCAAACATCCTTGTACATCCGGTTTATGGCAGCATTGTTCACAAACAGCCAAAGGCTAGAGGTGGCCCACGTGTATATCAGTGGATGAATGGATAGACAGAGTGTTTTGTTATCTGCTTTGTCACCATAAAAAAGGGAAATGTGTTGTATTAACATTCTGAATATGATTAGTAAAATCTCAGAATATACATAGACTTTAAGAAACAAAAAGAAAGTACCATAGAAACAACATTTATGTCCACTGACAGTTGAGTAAAGAAGTTGTATACATAAACAATGGAATATTATTCAGCCATAAAATCTGAGAAAATCATGCCCTTTATGGCAACATGGATGGGCCTTGAGGGCATTATTCTAAGTGAAATAAGACAGAAAAGGCAAAAACTTGATGATCACACTTACATGTAGAACAAAAAAAAAAAAAAAAGGAAAATAAAAATGAAAACCCCAACTCATAAAAAACCAAACTCGTAGAAAGACATCAGACTTGTGGTTTCCAGAGGCCATGGATAGGAGGGGGAATTGGAGGAAATTAGTCAAAAGGTATAAACTCCCAGTTATAAGATAAACTAGGTACTAGGGAGGTAAAGTATATCATGGCTACTGTAGATCACATGACTATATGGAACATAGAAAAGTTGTTAAGAGAGTAAATCCCAAGAATTCTCATCACAAGAAAAAAAATTGTATCTATATTAGGATGTAGATGTTAACTAAACCTACTTAGGTAATCATTTCACAATATTTTTAATTCAAACATTGTTCTGAGCACTTCATTCAGTAAGGTATGTCAATTATAACACAATAAAACTGGGGAGAAAGAAAATGTGTCTCACCAGGAGAAGTTCGGTAAGAACATTTTCAGTCATTGGATGACTGGTCATGAAAGCACAAACAACATGGCTTTCATAAAGAGCCCTTGTTTTCTGCTCAGTCTTGTAAACTGAGTCACGGAAAGAATGAGCAAGTTCTAAAGAAAACTGCAGAAGAGACATGAAGTTAGGAACTTCTAATTGCAGATGGGTCAGTGCAAACATACGTGGGCTGAGTACTCTTGTACCTTTGGTGGTGGTAGAAATGCATTGACACAACATCAACATAGCATGACATAGCATGTCATGCTTACAACATAGCATGACAGCTTGCTACATTTGCTAAGCTTACTGGGGTGTGTTTTCTAACTTCTGCTCTTTCGAATTGTTGGACATAGGCTCCCCAGTAGCAACTGTATGCAGAATATCTGATTATTATCAACACTAAGAATGCATATGTATTATTTATAAATGATTATATTATTTGGATTTTCTACATCCTGACTCATTTGTTTATTTGATACATTATAGACTGACATGATATTTTAAAATGTTTTTTTTTTAATTATGGTGTTTTTTAGGCATATATAGGATGCTTTGCTATGTTGTTCAATAAGATACATAAATGAATTTCATTTATTGTTAGGAATTTTTAATATTTCTACCTAGAAATTATATCTGGCTCTCATACAAAACACATGGTTAGGCATTTTAATTTTTTTTTAAGAGATTTTATTTGTTTATGTCAGCAGAGAGAGAGAGCATGAGAGGAAGCAGACTCCCTTGCTGGGCAGGGAGCCAGACTCCAGGACTCGATCCCCAGACCCTGGGATCATGACCTTAGCTGAAGGCAGATGCTTAACCCACTGAGCCACCTGGGGCCCCAGTGTTTTAAACTTTTTAAATGTAGTTATGAGACAGTACAGGGAAAGCAAGAGGGACTTACCTCCTGTCAACCCACTGATCTGAGGCAGGGGTTAAATGTTCCCATATGTTTAGAGACAGACAACTCCTGGGAAAGTGAACAAATGAGAGATAACAGCTGGCAAGGAGTAAGGAGTAATGGTTGTCTGGGCAAAATTAGAAGGAACAGTTTAGAGTCTGCTTGCACAAGTATTTCTATTTTCTGGGAGCACTGAAAGAATGTCGACCATGGAGAAGGGCATCCTGTGATTGTCTTGTGTCCGCTGCAAAGTAAGGACCATCAGATAATGACCCTGGGATGGAAGGATGCTTCTCCACTCCCCGCCTTTCACCCTTTGGAAAAGTGACCCTTGGAAAACAGCAGTCCCCTTTCTTGCCAGCTCCCTCCCTCACATACAAACCATCTCTAATAACTCTGCCTGCTTCCTTTCTCTCAAATTCAGTGTTCATTTCTAAGAACATTAAGACTCAAGGACCTGGTCATGGGAGACTGTTAACAGTTATGCTTGATCTGAATTTTTTCATTTTATTTCAACTTTGTGTGGGTTTTTTTTTCCTAAATAGTTCCTTGTTTTTTGCCCTTTGGAGCACAGTTTGGATGGGCTTCCTTCCTTCCTTGCCTCTCTGCCTGCCTCCCTCCTTTCTCTCTCCCTTCCTTTCTTCCTCCTTGCTTCCTTCTTTCCTTCCTTCCTTCTTTCCTTCCTTTCTTTCTTTTCCTTTCTTCTTCCTTTTTTATATTTAAAAAATTTCCTCACTTCTGCCTATTGGTGATCAAAGACTTTCTAATCTTTGTAGTACTTATACCCATAAGTTTCTTTTTCTTTATTCATCACTTAAAAACTAAATCACTATCTTTTAGAGTCCTCTTTCAAAGATGAAGAAATTAACTTTTTTTCCACTTCCTCCAAATCCTCCTAACTGCCTTTGTTGGCAGAAATTCTTCATCATGTAGTCAATTCGAAAAGGAGGCTCAGGAAACTTAATCCCTCAATCATCAATATTTGGGAATACCGGAGAGTTTCCTTATTATGTGAGTGAGGATATAGTACAGCCTTGGACATTGTGGGGAATAAGTCTGATTTTGTTCCTTAGGTTCTCTTTTTTAAAATCATCTTTTTTTCTATATATATATATTTTTTTAATGCATAGTGTTTTTTTGGCTCCAGTAGCGTATAAATACATATTGGTTCCTGTATTTGTTTTGAAATTTATAGTGACTTTTCAATATCCAGGGTGAGATTTTCATCAATTCAATGACTGTGTTATTTTATTTGTGCATGTTTATTTATCTCTGTCACATTTGTCATGGAGTCTGCTTCAGGAACATCAATCATTTGATTTTAGTGACATTTTTTCCTGTCCCCTATCTTTATTATATTCCCTTTAAATATGTTCAGCCAATTGATAGTCACAATATAACCTGTTTTATATCTGTTAAGATTAGCAAACTTGGATTATGATTAATCATGTTAGTAGATGATGCATAACATTCCTATAAAAGATATCTATGAAATTCAGATAATTTCCCCATTTTGAATAAACTAGATACATATTGTATATCTTACATGCTTTAGGTGATTTTTTTGTATTATTCTTTTATTTAAGTTTTATTTTATTTTATTTTTTTCAGTGTTCCAAAATTCATTGTTTATGCACCACACCCAGTGCTCCATGCAATACGTGCCCTCCTTAATACCCACCACTAGGCTCATCTAATCCCCCAATGCCCCTCCCCCCAAAACCCTCAGTTTGTTTCTCAGAGTCCACGGTCTCTTGTGGTTTGTCTCCCCCTCCGATTTCTCCCAACTCACTTCTCCTCTCCATCTCCTAATGTTTTCTGTGTTATTCTTTATGCTCCACAAGTAAGTGAAAGCATATGATAATCGACTCTCTCTGCTTGACTTATTTCACTCAGCATAATCTCTTCCAGTCCTGTCATGTTGATACAAAAGTTGGGTATTCATCCTTTCCAATGGAGGCATAATACACCATTGTATATATGGACCATATCTTCTTTATCCATCCATCCGTTGAAGGGCATCTTAGTACTTTCCACAGTTTGGCAACTGTGGCCATGGCTACTATGAACATTGGAGTACAGATGGCCCTTCTTTTCATTACATCTGTATCTTTGGGGTAAATACCCAGTAGTGCAATTACAGGGTCATAAGGTAGCTCTATTTTTTTTTTTTTTAATTAAAAAAAATTTTTTTCATTTATTTTTTTAAATTTTTATTTATTTATTTATTATTTTTTATTTCTTAAGGAATCTCCATACTGTTTTCCAAAGTGGCTGCACCAAATTGCATTCCCACCAACAGTGTCAGAGGGTTTCACTTTCTCTATATCCCCTCCAGCACTTGTTGTTTACTGTCTTATTAATTTTGGCCATTCTAACTGGTATAAGAGGGTATCTCAGTTTGGTTTTGATTTGAATCTCCCTGATGGCTAATGATGATGAACATTTTTTCATGTGTCTGTTAACCATTTGTATGTTTTCTTTGGAGAAGTGTCTGTTCATGTCTTCTGCCCATTTTTGGACATGCTTATCTCTTTTGTGTGAGTTGGAGGAGTTCTTTATAGAACTTGGATATCAGCCGTTTGTCTGTAGTGTCATTTGCGAATATCTTCTCCTATTCCATGGGTTGCCTCTTTGTTTTGTTGACTGTTTCCTTTGATGTGCAGAAGCTTTTGATCTTGATGAAGTCCCAAAAGTTCACTTTCGTTTTTGTTTCCTTTGCCTTTGGAGACATATCTTGAAAGAAGTTGCTGTGGCTGATGTCAAAGACATTACTACCTATGTTCTCTAGGATTTTGATAGATTCCTGCCTCATGTTGAGGTCTTTCATCCACTTCGAGTTTATCTTTGCATATGGTGTAAGAGAATGGTCAAGTTTCATTCTTCTACACATAGCGTTCCAATTTTCCCAGAACCATTTATTGAAGAGACTGTCTTTTTTTTCCACTGTATATTTTTTCCTGCTTTGTCAAAGAGTATTTGACTATAGAGTTGAGGATCCCTATCTGGGCTCTCTACTCTGTTCCACTGGTCTATGTGCCTTTTTGTGTCAGTACCATGCTGTCTGGTAGGTGATTTTGTTTCATTCTTAATTTCCTCTTTGAGATATATATGTTTATATAAAATACATATATATGGATTCATATATATATTAACCCTAACTTTTCTTTTTTGCTTTTTCATGTTTTCACAAATTTCCTTTAAAATATTTCTTGTGAGACTGACATCATTTTTGAGTAACTCAATTTTATATTTGTGGGCTTGTAATTTAACCTGTACTCATTAATGGATTTTTTTTTTTAAATCTTCTGATTCCTTTTGTTACCTGTCAACATAATTGTTTCATTGATATATCATTTTTCCTTTCATCTCTTGATCTCCAGACTTTGTAGGAAAATGTTTGGATATTTATTTTATTTGTTGAAATGATTCTTTATCATATATATTTATTTATTAGAATCTTTATTTCATTAGTAATTCATTCCTTAGATTTCACCAAGTTTTTTTTTTTTTTAATGTATGAAAACTACAGGTAAATTCTAAGTTGTTTTTTTTTTTTTAAGATTTTATTTATCCATTTGACAGAGATCACAAGTAGGCAGAGAGGCAGGCAGAGAGAGAGGGGGAACCAGGCTCCCTGCTGAGCAGAGACCCTGTTGTGGGGTTCAATCCCAGGACCCTGGGATCATGACCCGAGCCAAAGGCAGAGGCTTTAACCTACTGAGCCACCCAGGCGCCCCTCTAAGTTTTTTTTTTTTTTAACTCATTTTTGTAATAACCAATTCTATCTGTTCTATGCAATAAGCATTTTGGAAAGAATATGAGAAAATGAACTGGAGCAAAAAGGGACTTCAAAGCTAAAAAAAAATTCTTCCATCTTTTTTTTTTTTTTTTAACCTGCGTCCTTTTTATTTTATTTTATTTTATTTATTATTTTTTTAAAGATTTTATGTATTTATTTGACTGACAGAGATCACAAGTAGGCTGAGAGGCAGGAAGAGAGAGAGAGGAGGAAGCAGACTCCCCACTGAGCAGAGAGCCTGATGTGGGGCTCGATCACAGGACCCTGAGATCATGAGCTGAGCTAAAGGCAGAGGCCTTAACCCACTGAGCCACCTAGGCGCCCCCTTCTTATTTTTAATGTATTCTTCTGCATTTTTCGAATCGTTCCATGCTTATACACAGCTTCTTTTGCCCCAAAGTTTTGTGTAGCTAACGACAAATTTTGGATGCCAGTGCTTCCTGTTCAGCATGCGGAAGTTTGTTTTTGTTTTCTGTTTTTTTTTTTTTGTACATATTTAACTGACTGTGGTCAGCATAGTTAATTTTGTTCTCTCCTGCTTCCTTTTTACCTTCCGGATGGTTCTGTGGGAAAAACAAACAAATGAAACAAAACAACAAAATGAGGAAGTCCAAATTTTAAGTGGGAAAAAAGTAAAAGTTCTCGGGGCTTGACTGTAAAGCTCTGATCATCGACATCTCTGATATCCCATGGTGTACATCTGAGTCCATGTGGACATCCCTAATTCCTTTGTTCTACCTTGCTTTATAAATGGCATCCTAATTTGGGTTACTCACATCACATAACCAACATGGAGAGAAACTCTCACAGCCTTAGGTATATGGGTAGATCTCTACTGAAAGTTAACATCCTCCTTTATTTCAGCTTAAGGTTTACACACTCAGGTATTTATAATGTGCATGTGTGGCTGTTTATTTAATTGAAAATGTGTTAGTGTTGTATAATTTTTAAGGGAGATACCAAGGTAAAATGATTTGACGTGTTCAACCGCCTTTTCTGAAAATATCGTTTTTCATGAAATGTTCACAAAGAGTAGTAAATAGTAAATTCATGATGATATTTTTTTCTCTGTTTTTCACAAAGTTTTTACTGAGGCCTTGATGCTCTTCAGGCTCGTTCATCTTTCACTCATTTTTAAGATTTGGTGTAAGGAAAAATGAATAAGTAACATCCACGTTAAATTTCAGTTTTACATAAGTTCCTCTGTGATAGTCTAATGTTAGACTCTGGTCTCCTGGTGGACTGTTTTATTTGTGGATTCTCTCAGACCTACGTGCTGAAAACATTTACATATGCTGAACCATTTAATTTCTTTTTCTTTTTGAATTTTTTTACTATGTTCAGTTAACCACTGAATAGTGCATAATTAGTTTTTGAAGTAGCATTCAGTGATTCATTAGTGAATATAACACCCAGTGCTCATTACAACACATGCCCTCCTCAATACCCATCACTCTGTTACCCCCTCCCCCCATCCTCCTCCCCTCTGAAACCCTCAGATTATTTCCTGAGATCCATAGTCTCTCATGGTTCATCTCCCTCTCAGATTTCTTCCCCTTTGCATTTCCCTCCCTTCCCCTATGATCCTCTGTGCTATTGCTTATGTTCCACATATGAGTGAAACCATATGATAATTGCCTTTCTCTGCTTGACTTACTTCACTTAGCATAATCCCCTCCAGTCCCATCCGTGTCAATGGTGGGAACGTGAGCCAGTAAAGCCACTCTGGAAAACAGCATGGAGTTTCTTCAAGATATAAAAAATAAAGCTAGCCCATGACCCAGGAATTGCACTACTGGCTATTTACACCAAAGATACAAATGTAGTGAAAAGAAGGGGCACCTGCACCCTAATGTTCAAAACAGCCAACAGCCACAATAGCCAAACTGTGGAAGGAGCCGAGATGCCCTTCACCACATGAATGGATAAAGAAGATGTGGTCCATATATACAATGATCTGTTTAAATTTCATTCTGATGAGCTAAGTCACCGGTCAATGAACTGGTAAAATGGGATCAGTAGTGAATTAAGAAATGCAGAGAGAGCTAGACCTTCTTCCTCTGTCCCCAAAAGGCTGTCTAACACCTAGACATGTCATGTAAAGGAGAATGGTACTGTATTTGCATCCCTGTGTGGTTAGGACAATGACTGGAGGCATTCTTGAAGGCTGGCCTGGAGCCATGTTGTAAGAAAAAAACGAGTCAATGAGAAGCTGAACCACAAGCTACAAAATGTTTCTTACATTTACATCTTTTCTTTAAAGTTTTTTTTTAATTTAATTTTATTTATGTATTTTTTAGAGCAGTTTTAGATTTACAACAAAATTGAGTAAGTTACAGACATTTCCCATCTACACCTTGTCCCCGCATATGCACAGTCACCTCCATTATCAACATAACTTACCAGAATGGTACAATTTTACCAAAGATAAGACAACATTGACAAATCATAATATCCAAAGTCCACAGTTTCCCTTAGAGTTCACTTTTGGTGCTGTATACCCTATGTTTTCAAATTAATGTATAATGACATATTTTCATCATTCTAGTATCACAACAAGTATTTTCATTGCCCTAAAAGTTCTCTGGGCTCACCCTATTTATCTCCCTGACACAAACTTTGGCAGCCACTGATTATTGTCCCCATGATTTTCCCTTGTACAGAATGTCATATATTGGAATCATACAGTGTGTACTCTCCAGGTTTTGTTTGTGTTTTTTGATTGTTTGTTTGTTTGTTTATAATCAATTAACAAACTGAAGGAAATTGTGGTTTGCTTCCAAGTGAGGGCAATTATGAATAAAACTATTATAAACATCTGTAGGCACTATACCATTTTGGATTCCCAACAGGAATGAATGAAAGTCCCCATTGATTCACATCCTTACCAGCATTTGGCGTTGACCTGTTTTAGATTCTGTTCATTCCAATAGGTGTGTTGAGGCATTTTACTGATGTTTTAATTTGCATTTCCCTAATGACATATGATGTAGAGCATCATTTCATAAGCTTATTTGCCATCTGCACATACGTTCATTGGTAGGAGATTTATTATGGTCTCTGGTTCATTATTCAATTGGTCAAATCGGCCGACAGTTTTATTGTTGAATTTTAAGAGGCCTTTATATATTTTCAGCAACTGTCTTTTATCAGACATATCTTTTGTGTATATTTTCTCCCAATCAGGCTTTTCTTCTCATTCTCTTGATACTACCTTTTGCAAAGTAGAAGTCTAATTTTAATGAAATCTAGCTTATCCATTATTTCTTTCATGGGTTGTGTTTTGGTCTTTTATCTAAAAAAGCATCACCATGCCCAGGTCACTTAGGTTTTATGCCAGGTGATCTTCCAGGAAGTTTATAGTTTTGCATTTTATGTTTGATCTATGACTGATTTTGAGTTACTATTTATGAAGAGTGTAAGGTCTGTGAGTAGATTTGACTGTTTGTTTTTGTCTTTTGCATGTGAATATTGAGTTACTCCAACATCGTTTGTTGCAAAAGTATCTTTGCTTCGTTACATTTCCTTATACCTTCATCAAAAATTATGTGGCTATATTTATGTCAGTCTATTTCTAGACTCTCTGGTCTGTTTTGTTGCTCTGTTTGTTCTCTTTAAATCTGATTACTACTATAGCTGAAGTTAAGTCTTGAAGTTGAGCAGCATCGATCCTCTCACTGTCTCTTTCCCTTCAATATTCTGTTGGCTATTGTGGGTCTTTGCTTTTCCATATAAACTTTAGAATCACTTTGATAATACCTACATAATAAGTGGCTGAGATTTTGATTGGGATTTGATTCAACCTATAGACTAAGTTGGGAAGAACTCCATCTTAATAACATTAAGTCTTCCCATGAACGTAGGATGTTTCTCCATTTATTTAGCTCTTCTCTCTCTGATTTTGTTAATCAGAGTTTTATAGATTTCTTCATGTAGATCTTAAACATATTTTACTAGACTTATGCTTAAGTATGTCATTAATTTGTGTGTTAATAGGAATGTCATAGTGTTTTTAATTTCCAATTCCACTTGCTTATTATTCATGTATAGGAAAGCAATTGACTGTTTTGTATTAATATTGTATTCTACAATCTTGCTAAATTGTGCATTAGTTCCAGGACTTGTGTGTGTGCGTGTGTGTGCGTGTGTGTATTCTTTTGGACTTTCTGTAAGCCATTCATGTCATCTGAAAACAAAGTCAGTTTTATATTTTTCTGCTTTCTGCTTTTACTTCCTTTTCTTTTCTAATTTCATCAGCAAAGGCTAGCAGTATGATGCCAAAAATGATGAGGGGTGAGGGGATGTTCTTGCCTTGTACCTGATCTTGATTAGAAGTCCTCAAGTTTCTCACCAGGGTGTATGATATTAGCTGTAGATTTTTTGGTATGGGCTCATTATCAAATTGAATTAGTCCATTCTGTTCCTAGTTTACTGTGAGCTTCTATCACAAATGGTTGTTGAATTTTGTCCAATTATTATTTTACATCTATTGATATGATAATGTGATTTTTCTTTTTTACTCTATTAATATGATAAATTACATTGATTGGATTTCACATTTTTTTAAAGATTTTATTTATTTATTTGACAGAGAGAGCCACAATGAGAGAGGGAACAGAAGCAGGGGGAGTGGGAGAGGGAGAAGCTGGCTTCCTGCCCAGCAGGGAGCCTGATACAGGGCTTGATCCCAGGACCCTGAGACCATGACCTGAGCTGAAGACAGAGGCTTAGCAACTGAGCCACCCACATGCTCCTGGATTTCAAATGTTAAATCAGCTTTGGACACCTGGGATAAATCCTACATGGTTGTGGTTTATAATTATTTTTATACCTTGTTGGATTCAATTTGTTAATATTTTGTTGAGGAATTTTGTATCTATGTTCATAGGATGATCTATGGGTTTATTTTTCACTCTATCTGCTTTAATAATTTAGGGTGGCATACTTGTTTAAATCTGTCTTTGTATTTATCACTTCATATATTCTCTTATAAGTCTTGCTTTCAGAGATGTATTGGTCAATCTACCTTTGCAGCATGAGGGAAGAGCAAGCCAGCATGTTGAACTGATTGCCTGAAATCCCAAGTAGAAGAAAAAAATAAGACTGGTAAATAAACAGAAACGGTACAGATACATACACTGAGGACTTCCTTTACAAAACAGGTTATTTTTTTTTAAGCATCTTATGTGTTTTTCTTCCCCAGCCCCTGGGAGCACCACTTTTATATTTAAAAAAAAAAAAAAAAAAAAAAAAAAAAAGAATAAACCTGTGATGGGAGAAGAATTTTGGGGGAAGAATCTATCATCCTGTTTCTATAAGGCACTCTGGTAACTACTGAGAATGAAGACGCTGATTCTTTGTCTGAAACATTTTGAACAGTGAAAACCTATTCATTCTTTAAATCTCATTTCAATGCTTTCTTTCAAGACTCTTTCCCATACCCTTCAGACCTGGTAACGGAAAAAGCCTTACTGTCTTTGTCAGCAACAAAGTGTCAGTTATAATGTCTCCTCTTTCATTTATAATTTTGTTCAGTTGAGTCCTCTCTCTTTTTCTCTCTACTTGTTTAGCTAAAGGTCTGTGAATTTTGTCTTTTCAAAAAACCAGCTCTTAGTTTCAATGATTTTTTCTATTGTCTTTCTAATCTTTATTTCATTTATTTCTGCTCTAATCTTTATTCTTCTTTTCCTTCTTCTGTGGACTGTTCTTGTTTTGTTTTGTTTTGTTTTTCCTTTTCTAATTCCTTGAGGTATAAAGTTGTTTACCTGAGATCTTTGGATTTTTGTTTGTTTGTTTGTTTGTTTTACTATAGGCATCTATTGCTGTAAGTTTTCCTTTAAAAATTGTGTTTGCTACATGTCACAAGTTTCAGTAATTGTGTTTTCATTTTTTTTTCTTAATATACTTTCTGATATCTGTTTTGATTTAATCCTTGACTCCTTGGTTATTCAATTTTCAGCTATTTGTACATTTTCAGTTTTCCTACAGTTACTGATTTCTAGTTTCATATCACTGTGTAGAAAAAGATAGAGATAGGATTTCTTAAGTGTGTTAAAGCTTGCCTTGTGGCCCAACAGATAACCTAACCTGGACAATATCCTTATGCATATCATGAAAAAGATGTATACTGTGGTGCTGTTGGCTAGAATCTTCTGTGTATGTATTAGGTCCATTTGATCTGCAGTGTTATTGAAGTCCACTATGTCCTTACTAATTTTCTGTGTGGATATTCTATTCAATGTTGAAAGTGGGGAACTGAAGTCCTCTGCTATTATTATATTGTGTCTATTTCTCCTTTTAGACCTGCTGATATTAGCTATATACATACCAATATTATAATATCAAGAAATTCTGAATTTGACTATATATTTCCCCTTACCAGTAAAATACCCTTTACTTTTAATTTGTTGTTGTGGTGGTGGTGGTGTTTTTACTTAGTATCCTTTCACTGAAACTTGAAGAACTCCCTCTAGCATTTCTTGTAGCGAAGATCTAGAACTCCCTTAGCTTTTGTTTGACAATGTTTTTATTTGTCCTTCATTTCTGGGGAACAGTTTGCCAGGTATAGTGTTTTTGGTTGACATTTTTTTCATTCGGGACTTTGAATATACTATCCCACTCTCTCCTGGCCTGCAAGATTTCTGCTGCGAAATTCACTGATCACCTTAAAGAGATTACCTTTTAAGTGATTAGTCATTTTCTTTTTGCTGCTTTTAAAATTCTCTTCTTGTCTTTGACATTCAAGGTTTTGATTATAACATGTCTCAGAATAATTTTCCTTCATTGATCTTGCCTGGAGTCCTTTGAACTGTTTGTGTCTGGATATCCATATTACTTCCGAGATTTGGGAAGTTTTCAGTATGTATGTATGTATGTATTTGATCGGTTTTGAGAGAGAGAGTGTGAGAGAATGAGGTGGAAGAGCACCACATGGGGAGAAAGAGAGAATCCTTGAAGGGCTCCCCAATCTAGGGCTTGATTCCAGGACACTGAGATCATGACCTGAACCAAAATCCAGAGCTGGCCACTTAACCAGCTGAGACAACCAGGTGTCCATCACTATTACTTATTTAAATAAACTTTCTATCCCTTTTTTCTCTCTTTTCTCTTTCTGGGAATCACATGATGTGAATGTTTGTTATCTTGGTCTCTCATAATTCATGCAAGCTTCCTCTGTTCCTTTCTTTCTCCCCCACCCCGCCCCCAGTTTCTCTAACTGGCCAATTTCAAGTGATCTTTGAGTTCACTAACTTTCTTCTGCATGATCAAGTCTATTTTTGGAGCTTTTTTCTTTTTTTCATTTTCTTTTTTAAACCTCTCATTTTGTTCACGTGTTATTTATCTTATTTCACATAGTTGTCTATTTGCATTCTCTTTTATCTCATTGAGTTTCCTTAAGGTGTTTATTTTGGATTTTTTTTTTTTTTGTCAGCAAATTATAGATCTGTATTCCTTTGGGGTCTGTTACTGGACCTTTATTAGTTTCTTCTGATGGTGTCATATTTGCCTGGTTTTTCATAATATGTATAAACATTGCACAGTCTGTACTTCAAAGAACAAATACCTTTTTTAGTCTTTAGACTATTTTCAGCAGGTAAAGACTTTCCTATCTGCTCCACAGGCCAGTGAGATTACTTCTTGAGTTGTGCTCATGCTGGATTGGAGCCAGTTACCGGCTGTCACTTGATCTGCAGTGGGATCCATGACTGATTGACTTGTTATCTTGGGCTTGGGTGCACATGAATCTGTTTGGTCCCTGGCTGGATAGGACTGTCGACAGTATCTTGTTCAGTAGGGTGGAGCTGGGACAAGAATTTACTTTAAGGTTCACAGTTGGATCCTGAGGCAGTGAGTCTTTTACCTAGTTCACAGCTGGTGTGGTTTCCATCAAGTCCCTGGAAGGGGTGCTGCCTGGTCCTTGGGTGGGATTCTGAATCGGACCAGCTCTTCATTGTGACTAAGAGAGACAGGAAGTCTGCCCCAGGGCTTTTCAGATTGCACAGCCAAGACTGAGGTCTATAGGGATGTCCTGGCTCAGTCAGTTAAGCACCTGCCTTCAGCTCAAGTGGTCCTGGGATTGATTTCCCACATTGGGCTCCTTGCTCGGTGGGGAGCCAGCTTCTCCCTCTACCTGCTGCTCTGCTTGCTTGTGTGCTCTCTCTCTCTCTCTCTCTTTCAAATATCAAATAAATAGATAAATCTAAAAAAAAAAAAAGATTGAGGTCTATAAATCTAGCTCTGAAGGCATGGATGGGTGTGTCACCAACCAGGTTCATGGGTCAGCTAGACTGGTCTCTGATAGTGACTGGAGGGGCTAGGTATATCTATATCTATATCTATAGATATAGATATAGATATAGATATTTATATATATATATATACATACACTGCTGGTCCAGAAGACCAGTCAGAAACATTGCTATCCATGCCCCTGGAGATCCTGAAAGGCTATATATAGAGAGATATAGATTAGATAGATCTATCTAATCTATATCTCTATATATATAGATTAGATAGATCTATCTAATCTATATCTCTATATATATAGATTAGATAGATCTATCTAATCTATATCTCTATATATATAGCCTTTCAGGATCTCCAGGGGCATGGATAGCAATGTTTCTGACTGGTCTTCTGGACCAGCAGTATTGCTCATAGACTGTGGCCGAGAGGGGCTGGAGGTGAGCGTAGGGCCTTTCAGCATCACTGGGAGGATAGGTTGAATGGTCTGTAACTAGATCCCTCTGCTGGCAAGTCTTATGTCCAGCTGTAACTGTGATGAGACTGTAGCCAAGTACAGTGCTCTTCAGGATCCCCCAGGTTGCAAGGAGAAGTGTTGTCTGCTGAATCTTTCTGTTTGCAGGACTGTACATGTACTGCAGTTGGGAGGAAGTACAAGACTCTTTCAGAATCTCTGGGGTTGCAGATGGGGGTGTCTGCCACTGGGGCCCTGGGCCTTAAGGACTCATGGCACACTAGTGTGAGAGGGTTAAAGCCATATATAGGGATTTTTCAGGATCTCTGGGGACCTAGGCAGTAATTTCTCCTGCCTGGTCACTGTTTCAACAGGGATGCTTGTGGGCATTGACTAGTAGGAGCTGGAGCCACATACAGGACCATTTCAGGGTCTCCGTGTGTTCAGTTGTGAGTGTCTCCTACTGGTTTCCTCTTCTGGTAGGACTATTGGCAGACTGTGGCTGGGAAGGCTGCAGCCCAATTACACATCTCTTTCAGAATCTACAGTCTGACTGAGTCTGAAGAACTTATCTCCAGGGACTCCCGGATCATGTCTGAGTGGGGTTGGAGTTGGTTTGCAGGTCACTTTAGAGTTCACAGCTGAGACAGAGGTCTGTATTTACATTCCCTGATGCATAGGTGGGCATGACTTCTCCTGGGTCTCTCGCTCTATGGTGTTGATCCCAGAACCAAAGCCAACAAGGCTATATTCTACAGAGGTATGGAACTATTTCTAGGTCTATAGCAAAGATCCTGGTTTGGGAGTCTGCCACCTGGGTGTGAGCTTGCCTTCTCAAGATGTCTCTCCTCAGTCTTGCAATGAAACAACAGTTTCACAATCTCCTACTTGGATCTCAAGTCTCCCATGTAGGTACTTATGTCTGTAGGTAGATACCAAATTATTGTTGTTATGAAGAGTTCTTCCAAGTACAGTGTATCTTCCATCCATTCATTCTTTTTTCAGAAGAGCTTGATTTTATGAGTGTGAATTGCTCTGACATTTACAAACAATGGTCTACAAAAATTTTGACCCAATCTCTTATTTGCTCTTGGGAGAAAGTAAAAGATTACCCAAAATATGAATGCATTGGAAAATCAGGATTTCCCTCCCACTCATTCCAGTGAATAAATATCATTACATTTATTTAATTATATTTTGTCTTTATTGCTTAGGACCACTATAGAAAAGCATATGTTCATTAAAGGATTGTTGATAGAGCACCTGCTTTTTTTCTTCTAGATGAGAACTCTGCTCTTGTGGTTTACATTCTAGCAGGAGAAGACAGACAGTAGGCATAAAGTGAATAAATACACAGAGTAAATAAGTACACAAAACTAGATTGTATATTTGAAGGAGAAAAATGCCACAGAATTGGAAAACAAGAGTGTAAAACAAGGAAGGGGAGAGGAGAAGTCTGACTGAAATTTTAAATAAAGTGGTTATAGGAGGCCATATAGAGAAGATGACATCTGATCAAGAACTTGAGGAAGATGAACAAGTGAGTGGTGATAACACCCGGGGACAGAGTTCTCCCAGTGGAATGACCCTACAACAGAAGTGTGCCCGGCACTTTCTGGGAACAACAAGGAAGGAAATGTGGCCCAGGAGACCTGCGGTATCAGAAGAATAATACAGGATGTCAGAAGGTGACAGGGGTCCAGGTAAATGTGGCTTCTTAAACCATTGTAAGGAAGTGGCATCTATTCTGAGTGAAATGTTACACCATTGCAGGGTTTTGAAAAAGGAGTGGTATGCTGAATATTTATGTTTGAACAGGATCACACTTGCAGTTGTGCTAAGAATGCTCCCTGTGTGGTATGGGCAGTGAATACCAGTTAGGAGGGGAAGGTAGAACTCCAGGTGACATGGTGATAATCATGACCACAGGACTAGTCAGAGACCAGGTAGAGGAACTGGATGCATTTTGATGAAAGAATTGACAATATTTCTTATTGGTTTTCGATTTAGAGGGTGAAAGAAAGTGATGGGTCAAGGGTGACTTCGTGGTTTTTGTCAAGAACAATGAAAGGGAACAAAGGACTGGGGCATGGCATTGGAAAAAGTGGCTGCTGGAGGAAGGAGTGTTGTACTCAGACGAGAGTTCTTCTTTGCACTTCGTACAACTGAGATGTCGGAGATACCCAGCAAGACATGACAAAAGGCAGCATCTCAGGGAGAGGTGTGAAACTGGGGTATACATTTGGCAGACCACAAATATTTCCTCAATATAATTTTGGTATTGGAATAAGATGATAAAAATCTACAATAGTGGACCCAGGGTGAGATCCATAGTTAAAGTTCATATATTACGGCAAAACAAAAGTCTGTCAGGGTAAGTGTTCATGGAAGTAAAGCAGAATAAGAAACTGTCTTTGTTCCATGGTTGTTTCTTATCTTCTTACATTAACCTTCAAAAATGCAGTTAAATATATTTGTATATACTTTATATTTTGAATGTACTTTAAGATATATCAATATATCTATTGAAATGAGTATATTCGAAAATTATTTTTAATAAGTACATGTGCATATGCTTTTCAGAAGTTCCAAATAAGAGTCATTTTTACCCATGAAAAACCAAGTTTAAGGGCTTAAATTTTTACTGTCACATTTTACTTCCTTCAACACTAGCTTTCTAATTCAAACTCTGTTTTTTTCTTCTATTGATTAAATATTATATTATGAGACCATAAATAAACTCTGGTGTTTCTTCGAAAAAATGGATTTAATACAAAGTGCATTCTGCTGCTAAATCTGGTAAGGAATAAAGCACATGGTGAGCTTAAAGCAATGATAGAAAGTGAGAAAACATGGTAGACACAGCCTGGTGTACTGAACAGTTTTTAATTTGCTACTATATCATTACATTGCATAAAATGGAAAACTATAAAAGCTAAAAGTGTTTCTCTTAATAAAGCAGTGCTGACTCTCTAATTTTTGGGGTACAAATCAATGGACGGAGTGTTGAAGATCTATACAACTAGAGAACGTAGACCCTCAGAAAACAGAAATTCCTTTTGAAATCATAGGTCTTTGTTTCCTTTACATTGGTGAGGGTCTGCTCTGCCATATGCCATGGTCAGGTGGTTTCTGAGGCAGAGAGATAAGTGGGCTGTGACATACAGTCATGCTCGTGATATTAGCTCCAGTCATTCCCTGGAATATGCCTCAGAGACCACAGAACTGAATGATCCAACGTAGCTAGAACCAGCAAAGAACAAAAGGGTTGAGCACATACATTCTGTCATGAAAGGTAAACCTGTCCAAGGAAAATGCTGGCTGGTAGTGACATTCCTTTCTATGCAGGGCAGGCATGCCTGATTTCTGAAAAGGGCTTAGTGCTTGAAATTTTCTTTGAGCAGAATGTTTGAAATCATGCGAGCTGGAGTGGCAAATAAGGCAAAACCATTCCCCACATGTAGAAAAATCAGCAGAAGCTTTCAAACATATGACTTATGAAACGGCACAGCTGGGATTCTTTTTAAGCTGTGTGTCAAGCTATTACTCAGAGCACTGAAGATGTGGTTTTGCTTCCTGCTATGTTTCTCTGAAAGCAGTTGAAAAGAACCGACTGGCTGCATTCAAATTGTGGAGAGAAACATAAAAAATGGTGTATGCTATTCAATCGGGAATTTCTCTGCTTTTATTGAAGCTGCAGCCTTTGTTATTAGTCAAAATTACAATGAAAATACCGCCACTTAAGGAAGTCATTGACGCTTTGTAAGCCCTCATGTGACACGTAGAGGTTGGCAACATAACAAAATAATGGAGAGAATATGATTTCAGGTCAAAGAGCTTGGAATGCAGAACTCGATCCATGAGCTTCTTGTTAAGAGAAATGAATTTTACCAACTTTTAAATAGGGCATAGTAAGAATACAGATCAAATAGTATAGGCATTTTTATGAAGAGTGAGAAAATATTTGTAAATATTTATTTCTGAAATGTAATCTCTCAATATCTCACAACCATTAGGGCTACTACAAAAGGGTTGGTGAAACGTGGAGAAAGTGGAATATGAATGCACTGTTGGTGGAAACGTGAAATGGCACAGCCGCTGTTCAACAGTTCACAGTTCAACAGTTCCTCAAAAAATTAAAAATAGAACTGCCATATCATCCAGTAACTCCACTTCTGAGTATATCCTTCAAATAGCTGAAATAAGGGTCTGTACACCATTTTTGGTATCTACACACCCATGTTCATAACAGTATTTTTCACACTAACTAAAAGGTGGAAGCAATCCAATGTCCATTGACAGATGAATGGATAACCAAAATGTGGTATGTGCATACCACATTTCTTTTTTTAAGATTTTACTTATTTATTTTTTTTAAGATTTTACTTATTTATTTTTTTAAGATTTTACTTATTTATTTGAGAAAGAATGTGTGAGAGAGAGCACGAGCAGGGAGGAGGGGCAGGGAGAGGGAGAAGTAGACAACCTGCTGAGCAGGGAGCCCAACACAATATGGGGCTCAGTCCAGGACCCTGAGATCATGCCCTGAGCTAAAGGCAGACACTTAAGTGGCTGAGCCACCCACATGCCCCCCATGCAGTGGAATGTTATTTGGCATTAAAAAGAGAGGAAATCCTCCCACATGCTACAACATGGATGAATCTCGAGAACATTTTGCTAAATGAGATAAGGAAGTTCTGAAAAAACAGATTTTTGTATTGTTCTACTTATATGAGGCATCTGGTGTAGTCATATCTGTAGCGACAGGCTAAAGAGACCAGGCACATTTGTGGGTGCAAGGAGCTGGTGGAGGGAGCATTGGGAATTATTATTTAATGGGGGCAGTTTCAGTTTGGGAAGATGAGTTCTCAAGGATGGATGGTGGTGATGTTTGCAAAACAATATGAATGTAATTAATACCACAGTACTGTGCATTTAAAAAACGGTTAAGATAATAAATTTTAAGTTATGCATATTTTACCATATTAAAACAGTTGGAAAAAATGTGAAGTCTTACTGACATCACAGTTATTATTGTGGATCATTCCCTAGAACCTCATGAAGATTATTGCTGAAAATAGGAACCAACACATTGCTGCTGTTGGATCAGAAATAATTAAGGAAGCTCACTGGCTTTGAGGCACAAGCCAGCAGTATTCAAAAAGCCAAAGACAAATGGTTGGAAGGGATAATTAGGACTCTGATCCCCAAGTGCACATTTTTTAAAATCTGCACAAAAAATAAATGGAAGTTTTGAACTTATGAATAAGGAAGTCCTAGTATGACTTTTTTAGAAGTAATCACACATCTACTAAATAAACTTAACTTACTGTATTAGGTAGAACAGGTATTACATATACATAGTAAAAAGCCAGTAGATACACAATAAAACAGATGGAAAATTATGCCTTCTTCTGCATTTCTTCCAGACAAAATGTTATATCAAAAGGGCTTTTAAAATATAGTCCTTAATTTTAAAAAAAAAAAGTTCCCCCCCAGGAGACTGTTAAAATATTTGAAAAGAATCCCGTTCAGAAACAAAATGTATCATCTATCTATCCCTAGATATGTATATGTATACATGTATGTATATATGTAACCAAAAAACAAAACAAAAATTCAAACTGAAATACTACAGAATTCTACTAAATAAATTTTACTAAAATAATTAACAGAAATAGTTATTCCACAAACTTGAAAATATAATTAAAACTATAAGATATATATACATGTACATGTGTATATATACATGCATGTGTATTTATATACACACATATACACATATATATTCACAGAAATGCAAAAATGTTAGGGCACTTTCATATCTTGAGACTCTTAATTAGAAAAAAATTGGGGGAAATTTATTAATACATGTCAATAAGTTGTGGTCAATGTAATATTACTAAATAGCAATTCTTCTGGGATTCTATCCTATAACTATAATCTATAATACACGAAATAGTAATATTCATTATGGAAAGTATCAGAAACCAAACTAATGCCTAACATTTAAACATTACCATGCAAATCATTAGGTATTACAATCTCAGGAAAATAAAGATTTCCTTTAATGATATGGTTTGCCAGTTTTCTGTTCTGGCCTAACAAAAGACCACAGTTAATGTCTTAACACAAACTCCTTTACCTCACAATCTTACTGGGTCAGGAGTCTGTCCACAGATTAGCTGGGTCTTCCGCTCAGTGTCTCCCAAGCTGGAATCAAGGTGTTGACTAGGCTGAGCTGCTTTCTGGAGCACAGGTACCTCTTCCAACTTTATTTCCCTGTGGCTGCGGGACTGAGGGTCCAGGACACTCATGGTGGTTGGCTAGAGGCTGCCCACCATTCCATGCCATGGGGCCCTCCCCATTGGCAAATCACAACATGACTGGCCATACGCATCTTCAAAGCCAGTTGCAGAGTCTCTATTTTCACCTAAGACATAATTTAAATTGAAAAACTTAATCATAGTTATGCTATATGGCATCAACTTTGCTCCAGACTGTTGGTTAGAAACAAGTCACAGCGTAACCCATATTAAATTAGAGGAGATTACACAATTGTGTGAGTCACTGGGAGTCGCTTAGGGTGCCTCTGCCACCCATGGTAAAGGCACAAACTATATAGCAAATTAAAAGAACAGAATGCAAAAAAATAAAATAAAATAAATAAAAGAACAGAATGCAATGTCACCCATAGATAAATAATAAGACCCCCAAAGTCTTAGGCTGAAATAAATCCACGATTAAATTATCTGAAATGACAATAAATCATTTTTTATTTTAAAAATAAGACGGAGAGGAAAACATTCAAGAAGTCCTTAGGTGAGTTTTAGCTAAACCAAACAAACAACAAAAACAAAAAACGAAAAACAAAAACAAAAACAAAGGAATAGCTCTAAGTGCTATTATGTGCACCCAAGAAACTTGAATATAATCTATTATGTGTTTTTTTTTAAGATTTTATTTATTTATTTGATGGAGAGAGAGATCACAAGTAGGCAGAGAGGGAGGAGAAGCAGGCTCCCTGCTGAGCAGAGAGTCCAATGCAGGTCTGGATCCCAGGACCCTGAGATCATGACCTGAGCCAAAGGCAGAGGCTTAACCCACTAGGTCTTATTTTTAGGATTCCATTTTACAATAAATGTTTTATTTATCATGTATTCTGTACAGTTCCAGAGACAACTTAGTATCAGAGTAATTTGCATATGTCCAAGTTTTTCTCCTGACCTGATTCCCCCTTTTTACTATAAATCCCATAACTCAAGAAATAGGAGTCTCAAACGAAAGGAAAACAAGTTCTCAGAATACTTGAAATTTTCCTGACTGTCCATCTTCCTTGCCACAGGCTCCTTTTTGTGTCAGCTATCACACCAGATATGAATGTAAAACAATTTATACAGATTTTTAGAATATCAACAAGAACAGAAGAACAATGTACTTACTTGGGGTTCATCCAAAAGAAATCAGTGGAAAGGCACCAATTGGAGCAGAAATGCATTCTAGAGAAAAAGAAGGAAGACAGCTTAAGCAAATTACTTTTGTTAAAAGAACATATTTTTTAGCTACAGTAATTTCAGTGATTCAAAATTAGTAACTTCTCTGTTGTTCTCTTCAGGGCTGTGCACTGAAAGCTGAACTAGATCAAGCACGCATGGAACACTGCCGAAATAAGAGTAAGAGACATGAGAGTGTAAAATCACAAGGACCTGGGACGCCTGGGTGGCTCAGTGCGTTAAGGCCTCTGCCTTCGGCTCAGGTCATGATCCCAGGGTCCTGGGATCGGGCCCCACATCGGGCTCTCTGCTCTGCGGGGAGGCTGCTTCCCCCTTCCTCTCTGCCTACTTGTGATCTCGCTGTCAAATAAATAAATAAATAAATAAGTCTTAAAAAAAAAAAAAATCACAAGGACCTGTTGTTCTGATTTTTTTTTTTTAAGATTTTATTTATTTGACACACAGAGAGAGAGAGAGAGGGAGCACAAGCAGGAGAAATGGCAGGCGTGGGGGAGTGGGTGGGTACGGAGAAGTAGGCTCCCACCACAGAGCAGGGAGCCCAAAGTCAGGCTCGATCCCAGGACCCTGGGATCATGACCTGATGGGAAGGCAGTTGCTTAACCAACTGAGACACCCAGGTGCACCTGCCGTTCTAGTTCTTGTTCCCACTGCTAGTGCAGGTACACCCATGATCTCTGGTAACATCCGTACTAGCATTTATCCACCCATGAGAAGACACTGACTTTACTTTGCAGATTTCCTTTTTACCAGGCAATGGTAAACCAGCATTGTATGTCAAGAATCATTACCTCTCCTTGGAGCATTAGTACTTGGTGATTGAATGATTTGAAGGCTGTCTCTGCCCCCTGGAAGCTAAAAGTACAAAAGAGTAACAATAAGCTTGATAAGTTGGGTACATCTTCTGGGCTAGAGCATTAAGCATAGCCATTTCTATTCATAATCTCACTTCGCATTCATGACATCTTTACAAAATAAGTATTACTGCAATCCTAGTGGAGAAGGCGAGGGGAAAAAGATTATAAGGTTTTTAGACTCCACTAATAGCCAAATGAGCAATAAACATAAAGCAAGAAACAAACAACTATTTGGATATTTTAGTTCAGGGAAGCATTCTCTGATAAGTTCTTATGAGTTTTACTGAGGAACATACTATGTGAAGAAACACAGCACTTCTAAACTATCTAGAGTAAATAACTTTTTTTTTTTAAATTCCAGTCATTGCCAATAATATTCTTGTAAAACACAATAAAATGAAAGTTAAAATATCAGACATAGCTCAATAAAATAATGGTAAATCAAATTTCAATAGCATATATTCTTTGAAGAACTAAATAATTTTCAGAAGGAAAAACTCTTTAATGACATAGAGTTAATCTAATAATAAACTTAGAATATTTGCGAAAATGTTTCACTATATACCACATCAGAAAATTGTCTACAAATACAATTTCTCCAAAATTATTATTAATAAAAATTTAGGAACAGGTAGGTACTTTAAGGTTATATTTTCCCCCCAAATCTTGCTTCAGATAGATCAATGGAGATTTTCAATCATGTGCAATAGGTAGTTATCACTCTTTTGAAAATGAAGCTACACAGATAGGTGTATTCCTAAACAGAAAGAATGGAGTAAGGACCTAAGAGAGGAATATGAGTTCATTCTGAGGATACAACATGAGGTTGTCTCTAACAATTTTTACATGATAATTGAAAAACTGAAATTTTGCATGATTGAATTTTCAATATTTTAATTGACAATTTTTGATTGAAATTGCTATTGCAGTCAAACCCACATACGAGGAAACTGAATTAAGCCTACAAATGTTGTTAAGGAATATCGCTCCCTGGTGAACCCCAGGATGAATTATTTGATACATTTACTCTCAGATAACTTATAGATTTTATATATTTTATGCACTTGTTGGAAAAAAGCCAATTAAATATTGGATGACATCTGCCAAAATAAGTATTATGGTTTAAATATATTTGACATTGTGACATTCTTTCTGAAATTGATGAGGTTGCAGAGCTAATTGTCTGTTGAGTCCACTTTTACAATATGAAAATAAAACCTTATACTTAGCATTGAAGAAAACCCATATGATATTCTATTGAATAGCAGGAAGGAGTAGTTTAAGTTTATTTAAAACTGTGTTTAAATAATTAAGGTAGATTTGACCCATTAAAATATGTGGAAATTGTAAAGTAGAGTGCAATGCATTATGCTAAAAATATGAAAGATACATTTTGAGACTATGAATTCTGATCCTTTTTATTAAGATACAAGCCATATACCTCTATAAAAATAATTTAAGGATCATGTAGGTTTATAACAACTTCCCCCATATTGATTTGTGTGCACATTGTTAAAGTTTGAATGATGAATGTTAATTTTGATCTTACAAATATCTTTGAAGGCACCTGAATTTTCCTTGAATTTTAAAGCTGATAAAACAATGTTTCTCACACTTTACTCAACATCTGGGCTCTAATATATTACATGCTAATTTTACATGTGATTAGTTTAGCAATTTGGCTTTGGGAAGAACATAGGACACTAGGTATCCCTAGTATATCCGCAAGGATAATTCCTTCTATTTTTCCAAAATCATTACCTGTGACTTGTCTTAGTTTAGACTGGGTTGCCCAGAAAGAAGATGTTGAGGCCTTGATGGAGAACCACATTCCCAGGGAGCAACAGAGAGGGACAGATGGAGGCAGGACAGGTGGGAGACCATTTTGGAATGTACCATCAAACCTAGTCACTACTAAGTGCAACTGAGTGCACTACTAAGACCATTTTGGAATGTACCATCAAACCTAGTCACTACAAACTAATTGGTTTCCGTAGCACATTCCCAAAGAAGCTTCATTAAAGGCTTCTTGAAGTCTTCCATGGTGGGAAGAAGAAGGAGAGGAAGAAGAAGAAGAAGAAGAAGAAGAAGAAGAAGAAGAAGAAGAAGAAGAAGAAGAAGAAGAAGGAGGAGGAGAAGGAGGAGGAGGAGGAGGAGGAGGAGGAGGAGGAGGAGGAGGGGGGGGGGGGAGAAATAGTAGTAGTAGTAGTTGTTGTTGTTGTTCACCAGTTTCATCTCCTATTGACCAAATATTTTTCTCCATGGGATCACTCCAGTTATAAATGCATGGAAATCTTGCAGTGTTCCTAGTATCAGCAATAAAAGACCAGTCTTCTGCTGGAGCTGGTGATTAGAGCAATAGCTGGAGCAAGAAACAAGTAGAGGAAGACGGTTCCAAAAGTGGATGAGAGATATTTATGCAATTGTTTAAGAGTTATTAAATGATAAACTACCAATAAAAAATTTAAAAAAATTCCTGCTAATAGGTGATCTCATTGTAAAGATTTATTTTGTTTTAATTATGCTACAGTTTTCTCTAGGTATAGTCCCTTGTTATTAGATTGCAAAGGAAGAACTAAAGCTATCATTTTCCTATGCAATATTTTGCAAGTTCAAAAAAAAAAATCCCAAAGAATCTACAATTAACCCCTGGAACTAATAAGCGAGTATAGCTTGCTCAAAGGATAAAGCATTAATACCTAAATTCAATTGATTTCCCATAAACCTGCAGTAAGAATTGAAATTTGAAATTGAAAGAAAATAAAACCATTTAAAACATCATCAAAGGGAAAAAAATAAGTAAATAAAAAAGAAGAGAAATACTGACTTAGATCTTCATTAATTTTAACAAATTTGCCATACTGTACTACAAAGCTGTGATCACAAAGACAGCATGGTACTAGAACAAAAACAGACATATTGATCAATGGAACAGAATAGAGAGCCCAAATATGGATCCTCAACTCTATGGTCAACTATTCTTTGACAAAGCAGGAAAAAATATCCAATGGAATAAAGTCTCCTCAATAAATGGTTCTGGGAAAATTGGACAGCTATATACAGAAAAATGAAACTCAACCATTCTCTTACACCATACACAAAGATAAACTCTAAATGGATAAAAGACCTCAATGTGAGACAGGAATTCATCAAAATCCTAGATGAGAATCACTTTGACACTGGTCACAGCAACTTCTTTCAGGACACGTTTCCAAAGGCAAGACAAACAAAAGCAAAAATGAACTTTTGGGACTTTATCAGGATAAAAAACTTCTGTACAGCAAAGCAGAGACAATCCATGGAATGGGAGTAGATATTTGCAAATGACACTACAGACAAAGGGCTGATATCCAAGATATATAAAGAACTTCTCAAATTCAACACCGAAAAAACAAATAATCAAATCAAAATATGGGCAGAAGATAAGAGACAGACACTTCTCCAAAGAAGATGTACAAATGCCTAACAGACACATGAAAAAATGTTCAACATTACTAGCCATCAGGGAAATTCAAATCAAAACCATGAATATCACTCAGACATCAGAAAGGATGAATACCCAACATTTGCATCAACATGGATGGAACTGGAGATTATGCTAAGTGAAATAAGTAAAGCAGAGAAGGACAATTATCACATGGTTTCACTTATTTGTGGAACATAAAGAATAGCATGGAGGCCATTAGGAGAAGGAAGGAAAAAATGAAGGGAAGGGAATCAGAAGGGGAGACGAACCACGAGAGACTATGGACTCTGGAAAACAAACCGAGGGCTTTAGAGGAGAGGGGCAGTGGGGGGATAGGTTAGCCTGGTGATGGGTATTCAGGAAGGCACATATTCCACGGAGTACTGGGTGTTATATGCAAACAATGAATCATGAACACTACATCAAAAACTAATGATGTACTGTATGGTGACTGACATAACATAATCAAAAATTAAATAAAAAAAATAAGAAGAGAAATACTTAGATCTTCATTAATTTTAACAAATTTACCATATCAACATTAAGTATTAATAGGGAAAATTGAGTGTGGGGTATACGCAAACTCTCTTTCCAACTTTTCTCTATACCTAAAATGTGTGTGTGTGTGTGTGTGTGTGTGTGTGTATACATTGCAATATTAGTTACATAGAAAAATTAGAAAGATTGGAAATATATATATAAAATAAAGTTAGCAAATATTTACATTGTGTAAAGCAAGCCAGGATACTCAGGTGGTAGACCAGGACTTGATACCAGCTTTGCGGCATTTGGTTATGCAACTTCATAAAGTTATAGGTTCCTCATATGTGATAGAATCTGATTAGATATAAAACCTGAATTCTTATATCTATGTGAGAATATTTAAAGATCCAGCAAATTCTACTATTATTTAGTTTACCTGATAAATGATCATCTTATTATAGAGACTCAAAATAATGTATTTTTATAAATATGGTCAAATCTTTGATAATGGGTGGATTGTCTAGGAACTAAAAATCAGTAGAACAAGTCATGAATCAAGGAAAAAAAATGAAACAAAACTAAGCCTACACAAAATAATTTAACCCCATTGGCCATGTCTTCTTTTTCTTTTTTGTGTAGTCTAACATGTATGAAATGCACCATACATTTGTGTTTTTCTTTTTTTCCTAGCTAACACCTATTCTTTTTTTTTTTTTTTTTTTAAAGATTTCATTTATTTATTTGACAGACAGAGATCACAAGCAGGCAGAGAGGCAGGGCAGAGAGAGAGATTGGAAGGGAAGCAGGCTCCCCACTGAGCAGAGAGCCTGATGCGGGGCTCAATCTCTGGACCCTGAGATCATGACCTGAGCCAAAGACAGAGGCTTTAGCCCACTGAGCCACCCAAGTGCCCCTAACATCTTGTCTTTATTCTTTTTTATAAATGCTCCTCCTTGCCTTGGTATCATCCTGTTTTGTGTGAAGAAATGTTTATTGTTGATATTATGTAATACTCAATTTGAATTTCTTAAATCCCACTTCAGTATTTGAAACTGGTTAACCATCCGGAAGACCTTCCCAAATTATGGGAAACTTCTTCAAACTTTCCATTCAGATGTGAGCATGAGTGGGATATTCCTTTTCAAGTGTCAACTAGATCAAACTGATGACTTTCTATCAAGTTCATTATATGGAGCTATTTTATTCTTCATATGTCCCCTTTTCAGTGTGCTTTATCCTTTTATATATAAACATTAATTTTGCATTCCTTCTTCTTTTATAAACATCCTGAATTATTTTAATGCCTATTCTATACAACAGGTTGTTTGAAATCCTTCTCCCTCTAACACAGCATGTTCTATTAACACTGCAGCTCATAAACATTTCTTTCAGACCTTGGCTTTTGGAATTTTTTAAAAATAATTTTGATTAGTATATATTTCCCTTATATTTGGGCACCCTAATATTCAGTGCCCTGTAACTAAACATCCTTTCTCTTCCCTTAACATGTCTGGACAGGCATATGTATAGTACATTCCCAGAGAATGACAACAATCTTTTTTTTTTTTTTTTTTTCCACTTATCTGCCTTTTAGTTCATAAACAATCAGTCTTGCATGAGGAATCCATTCTCTTCCTCTGGCCTTCCTCCCTGCTTCCTTATTTATTCCTTTGGCCTCCACTTCCTGGATGTTGACCGCTTGCTATAAAGTGCTGGTCTTTTAAAACTTCATTGTGGGGAAATCCTTATAGTCCTTCAAAGAATCAACTGTAGGTATTCAGAAACTTTAAAGTTCAGGTCTACTAGGCAAACAAACTTGTTTCCTTTTTTAAACACTAATTCCCACTCCAATCAAGCACACATTATGATTCAGGTTAATGTTAAGTGGTCAACTCTCTCATGTCTATTTTTATCCCTTTTCATGTAGTATATTCTGTTGTATATATACAACATGATTTAAGCAATTAAAAATTCATTCAAATACATCAGTTATTTCATATTCTGCCGTTGACCAGGAATAAAGCAGCCCAAGAAAACTCTTGGGCATGTCATGGTGCTATTTTTTTTAAATAAATTATTTTTGTTATATATATTTTTATTTTTTTTTAGCATATAATGTATTATTAGCCCCAGGGGTACAGGTCCGTGAATCGCCAGGTTTACACACTTCATAGCACTCACCATAGCACACACCCACCCCAATGTCCATAACACAATCACCCTCTCCACTCCCACCTGGCAACCCTGTTTGTTTTGTGAGATTAAGGGTCTCTTATAGCTTGTCTCCCTCCTGATCCCATCCTGTTTCATTTATTCCTTTCCTACCCCCCCAAACTCCCCACAGTGCCTCTCAAGTTCCTCATATCAGGGAGAGCATATGATAATTGTCTTTCTCTGATTGATTATTTTGCTAAGCATAATACCCTCTAGTTCCATCCATGTCATTGCAAATAGCAAGATTTCATTTCTTTTGATGGCTGCATAGTATTCCATTGTGTGTGTGTGTGTATATATATATGTGTGTGTGTGTGTGTGTGTGTGTGTGTGTATGCCACATCTTCTTTATCTATTCATCTGTTGGTAGACATCTAGGCTTTTTCCATAGTTTGGCTATTGTGGACATTGCTGCTATAAACATTTGGGTGAACATGTCCCTTCAGATCCCTACATTTGTATCTTTGGGATAAATACCCAGTAGTGTGATTGCATGGTCATAGGGTAGCTCTATTTCCAAATTTTTGAGGAACCTCCATGCTGTTTTCCAGAGTGGTTGCACCAACTTGCATTCCCACCAACAGTGTAGGAGGGTTCCCTTTTCTCTGCATCCTCACCAGCATCTGTCATTTCCTGACTGGTTAATTTTAGCCATTCTGACTGCTGTGAGGTGGTATCTCACTGTGGTTTTGATTTGTGTTTCCCTGATGCTGAGTGATGTGGAGCACTTTTTCATGTGTCTGTTGGCCATCTGGATGTCTTCTTTGCAGAAATGTCTGTTCATGTCCTCTGCCCATTTCTTGATTGGATTATTGGGTATTGAGTTTGATAAGCTCTTTATAGATTTTGGATACTAGCCCTTTATCTGATATGTCGTTTGCAAATATCTTCTCCCATTCTGTCAGTTGTCTTTTGGGTTTGTTGACTGTTTCCTTTGCTGTGCAAAAGCTTTTGATCTTGATGAAGTCCCAATAGTTCATTTTTGCTCTTGCTTCTGTTGCCTTTGGCGATGTTCCTAGGAAGAAGTTGCTGCAGCTGAGGTGGAAGAGGTTGCTGCTTGTGTTCCCCTCAAGGATTCTGACGGATTCCTTTCTCACATCGAGGTCTTTCATCCATTTTGAGTCTGTTTTTGTGTGTGATTTAAGGAAATGGTCCAGTTTCATCTTTCTGCATGTGGCTGTCCAATTTTCCCAACACCATTTTTTGAAGACACTGTCCTTTTTTTATTGGACATTTTTTCCTGCTTTTTCCAAGATTAATTGACCACAGAGTTGAGGGTCTATTTCTGGGCTCTCTATTCTGTTCCATGGTCTATGTGTCTGTTTTTGTGCCAGCACCATACTGTCTTGATGATGACAGCTTTGTAATAGAGCTTGAAGTCTGGAATTGTGGTGCCACCAACTTTGGCTTTCTTTTTCAACATCACTCTGGCTATTTGATGTCTTTTCTGGTCCCATATAAATTTTAGGATTACTTGTTCCATTTCTTTGAAAAAGGTGGATGGGATTTTTTTTTTTTTTTTTTTTTTTTTTTTTTTGTCAGAGAGAGAGAAGAGCGAGAGTGAGCACAAGTAGACAGAGTGGCAGGCAGAGGCAGAGGGAGAAGCAGGCTCCCTGCCAAGCAAGGAGCCCGATGTGGGACTCGATCCCAGGACGCTGGAATCATGACCTGAGCCGAAGGCAGCTGCTTAACCAACTGAGCCACACAGGCGTCCCTGGATGGGATTTTGATAGGGATTGTATTAAACATGTAGATTGCTGTAGGTAGCATAGACATTTTCACAATATTTGTTCTTCCAATCCAGGAGCATGGAACATTTTCCCATTTCTTTGTGTCTTCCTCAATTTCTTTCATGAGAACTTTACAGTTTTCTGAGTATAGATTCTTTGCCTCTTTGGTTAGGTTTATTCCTAGGTATCTTATGGTTTTGGGTGCAATGTAAATGGGATTGGCTCCTTAATATCTCTTTCTTCTGCCTTGTTGTTGGTGTGTAGAAATGCAACTGACTTCTGTGCATTGATTTTATATCCCAACACTTTACTGAATTCCTGTACAAGTTCTAGAAGATTTGGAGTGGAGTCTTTTGGGTTTTCCACATAAAGTATATCATCTGCAAAGACTGATAGTTTGACATCTTCTTTGCCAATCTGGATGCCTTTAATTTCTTTTTGTTGTCTGATTGCTGAGGCTAGGACTACTAGTACTATGTTGAATAGCAGTGGTGATAATGGACATTCCCGCTGTGTTCTGTTTTTAGCAGAAAAGCTGTCAGTTTTTCTCCATTGAGAATGATATCTGCTGTGGGTTTCTCATAGATGGCTTTGATGATATTGAGGTATGTGCCCTCTATCCCTACATTTTGAAGAGTTTGATCAAGAAAGGATGCTGTACTTTGTCAAATGCTTTTTCAGCATCTTTTGAGAGTATCATATGGTTCTTGTTCTTTCTTTCATTAATGTATTGTATCACATTGATTGATTTGTGAATGCTGAGCCAACCTTGCAGCCCTGGAATAAATCCCACTTGGTTGTGGTGAATAATCCTTTTAATGTACTGTTGGATCCTATTGGATAGTATCTTGGTGAGAATTTCCCCATCTGTGTTCATCAAGGATTCATGGTGCTATTCTTGATACCCCACCTCAGGGGCTCAAGGACAGAATGACTCTGCCCCTGAGTTCACAGAATACATAAACTCAGTCATATGGTTATTGATTCACTTCTGCCCCCATCATTCTTGAGTGCACATCCAGTTCCTGGGATCAAGAACTGGGAACCCTGGCCACAAAGGAATCAGGGGAAGTTAGGTTTCATCTTCAGACTCATAAACCAGAATATTATACCATTGATTTGCAAGGGTTTCATCAAATCTTCAACTCTCAATTCGGTGGTGCAAGAGCCTGATTTTTGCCACAGTTTTAGTAGATGACCATATGTAGTTTAAATTTAATTATTAGAGTTTCTCACAGCTTTGAATTGTCTTTATATAACTTAATTCACTTTTAAAGTCAAGTTATATTTAAAGGCTTAAATAAGCTTTGTTATTTATTATTACAAGTTGAGGAGGAAGGAAGGCATGACAGAAGAGAGGTAAGTATTCACAAATTATGTAAAATTATGGGTATATTTGTTAGGGGAATAATATCTACTGTGTGTATAAACTACTAGATATTTTGAAAATTGATCAAGAAAAAAAGCTTTTTGAAATAGCTTGAAGCTCTTTTCTGTCAGCTTCTCTAAGTGATTTCAAGTGGTACCGCTCATTATGATACCCAAAGGAGATTGTTTTGGGAAATGGGAATTTATATGATGAAATGGAATAAAATGTATTGCACTCAATTTTCATTTCATAGCTATTATCCAACCTGGGTAGTAGAGCTTCTAAAAGGTGGAGAAGAGAGGGCTTGCCTTTGACAAATAGGACCAATTTTTAAAAATATATTGTGCTTCTAAAGCCAGCAGCCAGGAGGAACAATGCCCACCCCTCCCACACGCTTTATATCACATGAATTTCATTATACTGATGCCATTTTAACGAGGATCTTGGGCAGGTTTTGAAAGTTTCTACTAGATACAAGAAATAGTTAACTGAAAAATCAGATATAATAAAGCTTCTGATTGAAAATGATAGATTGACTTTCTACATAGATAACTTTGGATTAGTCTTTCTTTTTTTAAAGACTTTATTTATTTATTTGAGAGAGAGAGAGAGAGAGAAATCACAAGTGGTGGGACAAAGGAAGATGGAGAAGCAGACTCCCCATTAAGCAGGAAATCCCAGGCAGGGCTTGATCCTGGGATCCCAATACCATGACCTGAGCCAAAGGCAGACGCTTAACCTACTAGGCTACCCAGGTGCCCTGCTGTAAATGAGTCTTAAGTAAAGGCAGTAAATCTCATGCAGCAATATATATATAATCCTTGTGGAAGTTGTAGAAGTAACTGTTTCTGGACTAAGACAAAGAAGTCTGTATTTTCCAATATTGCCAGAGGCATTTTCTTATTTTTTTTTTTTAAATTCACATATTTAAGAACTCTGTAAAATGCACTGGCATTAAGGAAAAACTGCTGCAGAATACAAAGGGCCTGTTCAAATTAATAATTTAAATGTTGAACCTGGAAGCATTCACCAGTCTCTTTAAAATCGCCACACACACACACACACACACACACACACACACACACACAAACACACACACTGCATAGAACTCCCTTCCTTTTCACCACAAGGCAGGAATTGAAAGTATTTCTCTCTTTAATAACTGACATGTTCTTTTATTTTTTCATTGATAGCAACAAGATGTCTTGCCCCCTCTGAAAAATAAGAACAATAATCTAGGTACAGAATCTGATGCTTGAGTCTATAGATCATTCCTGATGAACTGAGTACCATCTCCTCATAAAGACTGTGCTTCTTAGCTTTACAGGTACATTTGAGGTAGGTAATTTCTCCTCATGGTCTGAAATGCAAATGAAGTTAAAGGCAAATAATGAATCATGAAACACCACAACTAAAACTAATGAAGTACTTTTTGGTGACTAACATAACATAATAAAAAAAATAACAAAAAAAAATAAGAAAAGAAAAGATTTTTTCCCTTAAAAAAAAAAGATTAGAATGTTATCTAAGGACAACAGAAAGATAAATAAAAATATTGCTATGTTAAAGCAAGCACAAAATAATTGACAAACTGATTTTCTTAAAAAAAAAAAAAAACCTCAGGGACGCCTGGGTGGCTCAGTTGGTTAAGCGGCTGCCTTTGGCTCAGGTCATGATCCCAGCATCCTGGGATCGAGTCCCACATCGGGCTCCTTGCTCAGCAGGGAGCCTGCTTCTCCCTCTGCCTCTGCCTGCCTCTCTGTCTGCCTGTGCTCACTCTCTCTGACAAAAAAAAAAAAAAAAAAAAAAAAAAAAAAAAAAAAAAACCTCATTTATTCATCAATCTTATCCTACTAAATTGTACAAACAAGTGAGCATTCCTTAGCATACTGTTTTCTGTGCTATTTGTATTTGGCTTGAGAAAGAGGGTATAGGAGAAAGTACTGGAAAAAACAGATTTATATATCATGTATTTATTAGTATCATTTATGTGCCAAATATTTGGGAAAAAACCATGGAAAAAGGCACGATCTTTTCTATAAAACTGCTTATCTCCTGTGAGTTGGCAAAAATGTAAACTTTCAATTAAATGATAAATTTTGTCCCCTTGCAGAAAAAAAAATGCATGTATAATTATTCATGTTTTCACACAGAAGTCCACACCAGCTCATTGGGAAGCCAGGATTCATGCTTTCTTGTGATGGCAAGATTCTGTGTACACATGAGAGCACTAGAACTAGGAGTAGAAAGACCAGGCAGTAGTGTGTTCTGGGCAGAATGGTGGCTTGAACCAAAGCAGTGAGGAAAGTTTGGTTAGTATTTCAAATGTGTTGAAAATACAAGTAGAAGACTTTGATAGCATACAAACAAAAAATGTAGTGAATGTCCATAGAAACCAGATTCATCAGGATAGGTTAAATACAGATGCTTAAATAAGGGGATTGTGTTGGAATTTAAGAGAAAAGTAAAAAAGGTTAAGGCATTCAGTTTCTATCAAAATTAGTTGCCATTCACATAGCTACATGTCTCAATGGAAGAAAATATTTTACCAAGAGTCTGAGAGCTGGGGATATAGAAAGAGAAGTGATAAAATGACAGTTATTGCCCAAGACAGAGCACAGAGGGACCCTCAGAGATGAGCATCAACTTTCTCTTCCTACTCTCAGTCTCCTTCTATTGGATGAGCACAAGAAGCCAACTGGCAAGATAACTCTCATAGCAGAGTCCACAAGGCTAGTTTTATGGTACAGAGTCAGGTAGACCAGATGGATAAGATGTAAGTGTTGAAAAACACATAGCATACATATACACCAAAAACCAAGTCAAAATACAAATGACAGTAACTGATATCACAACAAATGACTAATTTTATAAAGAAATCTTGGTAGTCAATAATAAAGTCAATAGAAAAAAGAGCAAAATATGAGTAAACCTTTCAAAGAAAATGAGATGTATAAGACACACATTATGAACCAATGCTTAACAACATTGAAATATAATATATAAAATTAAAACTGTACCCAGTTAACATCCACCTATCACCTATCTTTCATCCTCAGAATGACAAGAGTTAAGTTTGAGAGTATACTTTTTTTTTCCCCCTGAGGCTGGATAGATTGGCTTACTTACATGTAAGTAGGAAGGCAAATTTCTACCAATGCAAGGACAATTGTGTTCTCCCTCTGACTTGCTTCAACAATAAACCCAAATTTCCAGCTCCCCTCTAGAAGGAGTTAGTTCACACATGTAGCACCCCAAGAGCTCCCACCTGAGAGATGGGACCCCAAGTTTCCTAACTCTAAGAATCAAGAAGGTTTGTTTATATGAGTCACATAGAACTATAGCAGAGAAGTAAGCGGTTGTTAAACAGGCATGAGAGCACTTCCTTACGGCTGTAATTCTGGGCTCAGGGTAAAAGAAACAAGCAAAATGTCTACTTCCCAGATTCTCCTGGGAGGGTTTTGACTGTATACTTTACTAGCTGCAGCCTGGGCACCTAGCTTCTAAACAGTCAGAATATTAGTTCTGATGTGATATTCCTGAGAAGCCAACAGGACTGGTAGACACTTCCCCAAATTCTCTCTCTGCTTTTGCCAACAATAAAATTGAGTCTCCTACTGTTCCCTTAAAGGAAGTTCTCTGCACATCTAGCATTCTAACTTTTGCAGCTGTCATCTGAGGCATGAGCCCTCCAATTGTTTAGTTCTGACAGCCAGTGGGAGTTGTCATTTATGACTTCCACAGGACCATATTAAATAACAAAAAGCAGTTTTTAAACTTGTGTGTAAGTACTTCCTGTAGGTATTCCCTCTGGGCTCAAGACAGAGGTAGCAGATAAAAATACCCATCTTCCAGTTTCTCCCTGAAGTGTATTTGACTTTATAAAATCTCACCTGCAGCCTTACAATATAGCTTCTAATTATCTTGAATGTGATTGCTGATAGCCTAAAAAGCTGGTTAGCAAATTCCTCCCATCTCCCTTGGCTCATTCCAACAGTAAAATCAGGTCTCCAGCTTCTCCCTGAAAGGAGCTTGTCCAAATATGTACTACCTCAACTATTATGACTGTCAGTGGAGGCACTGACTCTAAAATCTCTCAGCTCTGAACACTGATGGGATTTAACATTCATGAATCCCATGGGACCACACAAAACAACAAGGAGGCTATCTGGGTGCATAAGCACTCCCAGACAGTTCCCTTATCTCAGCAAAGAATGAGTAGGCAAAAACACGTAGCTCCCAGGTTCTCCCTGAGAAGGAGGGGCTATATTTCATATCTAACATCCTGACTTTCCCAGCTTATGTCTGCAGGTTGGGCTTCTCATTAGCCTGCCTCAGGGAGCTAAAAGGGGAAGGCAGTTGGTAGTCTTTTGGAAGCCTGAACAGGTAAATGTACCGTTGAAGACACTGACATCTTGGCACATGCTCATTTATTGGGAGCTACTGAAAACAAAGATGGCAGCTTGGAAAATCACGGAAGATTGAATGGCAAATAGGAACTCAAGCCAGGATGATTGAAGAGGTTTATCACCCATAGGAGACCAGTCTGTCAAGTCTGGGAGAGGTGACTGTTTTATTTAATGCTCACACAGCAACACAGAGTAAAGAAAGATGAAGAAAAAAGGAGCTATGTCCTAAACAAAAGATAAATTTCCAGATAGTGACCTTAATGAAATCAAGATAAGTGATTTTTACCCACTAGAGTTCAAAATAATGGTGTTAAAATTCCTTACCAATGTGTGAGCTAAAAGATATTTTAACAAAGATAGAAAATATTGGGGTGTCTGGGTGGATCAGTTGGTTAAGCATCTGACTCTTGGGTTCATGGTCTCAGGGTCATGAGATTGAACCCCTTGTTAGGCTCCACACTCAGTGCAGAGTCTGCTTAAGATTCTCTACTTTTCTTCTCTATATGCCCCTGCTTGCACTCGCTCACTCAATCTCTCTCTATCTCTAAAGTAATTTTAAAAAAATTAAAAAAGGAAAGTATTAAAAATTCCAAGGAGATATGAAAAATACCAAAATTTAAAAAGAAGAAGAAGAAGAAAAAGATCCCACAGAACCAACCTAAAGTTAGTAGAAGGAAGGAAATAACAAAAATCGGAGAAAAAAAAAATGAAATAAAGACTAAAAGTCTTGACAATGGAAAAGATCAATGAAACTGAGTTGCTTTTTTTTTTAAATAAACTGACAAACTTTAGTTAGATTAAATAAATATGAGAAAAGATTCAAGTAAATCAAATCTAAATGAAATGGACATTTTAACTGATAACATAAAATACTAAGGATCATAAGAGGCTACGACAAACCATTTTATGCCAGCAAATTGGATTACCAAGAAGAAATGAATAAATTCCTGGTATAGACACCCTACCAGGACTAAATTATGGTAAAATAGTACATCTGTACTGACCAATTACTCATAAAGAAATTAAATTAGCAATAAAATTCTTCCCAACCAAGAAAAGTCCAGGACCAGATGGCTTAACATTGGATTCTACCAAACATTTAAAGAAAAAATAAGACCAATCTTTCTCAAATTCTTTCAACAAATAGAAGAGAACATTTTCAAACTAATTTTGTGAAGCCCGAATTACCCTTATATGAGAAAAGAAAACTACAGGCCAATATCCCTGATGAATGTAGATGCACAAATCCTCAACAAAATATTAGCAACCTTAATTGAACAGCACATTCAGAAGTTACATAACAGAATTGAGTGCCATTTATTTCTAAGACAAAAGGATGGGTCAACATATGCAAATCAGTAAGATTTAATAGAATGGAGGACAAAAAATCATATGGCCATCTCAATAGATGCAGAAAAATCATTTGATCACATTCAACATCCTTTCATGATCAAAACTCTCAACAATATAAGTAGAGAGGGAACGTATGTCGACATAGTAAAAGCCATATATGAAAAACCCACAGCTACCATCAGATGCAAAAGTGAAAAGCAGAAATCTTTTCTACTAAGATAGAACATGACAAGTTGTCCACTCTTGCCACTTTTATACAAATTATTTGGAATTTCCAGCCAGAGCAATTAGGAAAGAAAGAGAAATAAAAGAGATCTAAATTAGGAGGAATTATAATTTTCCCTATCTGCAGATGACTTGATACTTAAGACTTCATCAAAAATTGTTAATACTAATAAATGAACACAGTAAAGTTGCTGATACAAATATAGATAATATATATAGTATACAATAATAAATAACACAATACTTAAACATAAATTTAACCAAGGAGGAAGATGGCCTGTACACTGAAAACTATAATACATTGATGAAAGAAATGACAAAGACATAAATGTAAAGATACTCCATGTCTGTACATTGGCAGAATTAGGTTTGCTAAAATGTCCATATTACCCTAAACAACCTATAGATTCAACACAACAGTATGAAATTCCAATGGTATTTTTTACAGAAATATAAAAAAAAATTCTAAAATTTGTATGTAACTACAAAACACTGAAAATAGCCAAAGAAAAGGAATAACAAATCAGTAGACATCATTTTCTTGATTTCAAAGTATACTATAAAGCTGTAGTAAGCAAAACGTTCTGGTATTAGAATAGAAACAGACACATAGATCAATAGAACAGAATAGAGAGCCTAGAAATAAACCCATGCATTTATGGCCAATTAATTTTCAACAACGGCAACAAGAATATACAATGGAAAAAGGATAGTCTCTTTAAGAAATAGTGTAGGGTAAATTGGATATATACATGCAAAAGAATGAAATTGGACCCTTGTGTTATATACTATAATAAAAATCTACTCAAAATTGATTAAAGCTTGAATGTAAGACCTGAAAACATGAAACACTTAGAAAAAACTCAAAGGGTAAGCTTCTTGACAGTGATCTAGGCAATGATTTTTTAAACATTATACCAAAAGCAGAAAAGTAAAGACAACAAACACTAAAATTAATGTGTTAGTTTACATCAAACTAAAAAGCTTCTGCTCTGGGGCGCCTGGGTGTCTCAATGGGTTAAAGCCTCTGCCTTCGGCTCAGGTTGTGATCCCAAGGTCCTGGGATCAAGCCCTGCATCGGGCTCTCTGCTCAGCAGGGAGCCTGTTTCCCTTCCTCTCTCTCTCTGCCCACCTCTCTGCCTACTTGTGATCTCTGCCTGTCAAATAAATAAATAAAATCTTTAAAAAAAATAAAATAAAAAGCTTCTGCTCATCAAATGAAACCATCAACAAAAACAAAAGACAAGCTATGAAGTGGGTGAAAATATTTACAAACCACGTATTTGGTAAGGGGCTAATATCCAAATTATATAACTCATACAGCTGAATAGCAAAAATAAGACCCAACAACCCAAAAAGTATTTGGGTAAAGAACCTTGATAGGCATTTTTCCAAAGAAGATGTACAAAAATAGCTAACAGGTACATGAAAAGGTGCTAGACTAACATCACTAATTATTAGGGAAATGCAACCCAAACCTCATTTCACACCTGTTAGGATATATATTCAAAAAGACAATGATAAATGCTCATCAGGATGTATAAAAAAAGGGAATATTTGTACATAGCTGGTAGGATGGTAAACTAGCATTCGGCACTATGGAAATGGTATGGGAGTTCTCAAGAAATTACAAATAGAAGCTCTATAATGATCCAGCAGTTCCACTGCCCTGTGTATATCCAGAGGAAACAAAATAATTATGTCAAAGAGATAGCTTTATTCCCATGTTTGTTGCAGCTTTATTCATAGTAGCCGATGTATGGAAGCAAACTAAATGTATGTGAACTGATGAATGAATAAAGAAAATGCGTATATGTATGCAAATAGAATATTATTTAGTTTTACATATATATATATACATGTGTCTATATATATTTATATATAATATAAATAAATATAAAATAAATAAATACATACATACATACATAAATATTTTTTAAAGGAAATTCTGTCATTTACAACCATGTGGATAAAACTGGAGGGCATTATGCTAAGTGAAATAAGCCGGGGTGGGGTGAATTTATTAGCTCATATATACTGAGAGCAGAATGGTGATTTCCAAGGACTGGGGGAAGGGAAAATGAGAAGTTGGTAAAAGTGTAAAAACTTTCAGTTATAAGATGAATATATGATATATATATAGCATACACATACTAGACTATACTTGAAATTCTGTATTGCACAATTCAAATGTTCTAAGAGAGTAGATCTTAAATAGTGTTGTACCAAAAAAAAATGATGTAAATATGGGAGGTTACTAATGTGTTAATTAACTTGATGGTGAGAATACCTTCATGATGTATACATATATGAAATCATCACATTGTGCACTTATTTTTTTAAAAGATTTTATTGATTTATTTGAGAGAGAGAGAGAGAATGAGTAGAGAAAGGGGCAGAGGATCAAGCATACTCCCCACTGAGCGGGGAGCTTTGCTCAGAGTTCAATCCCAGGATCCCAAGGTCATGATCTGAGCTGAAGTCAGAGCTTGACGTTTGACAGACTGAGCCACCTAGCAGGCGCCCCACACATTGTGCAATTTAAATATATTCCTTTTTTTTTTTTTTGTCAGTTAGACATCAAAAAAACTGAAAGAAAAAAGAAACTTTTTGAAATTCTATCGTAATTTCACTACAGTAATCTACTAATACATTTCCATATGTGTGAAATAACATATATTAAATGATTATATGTGGTACTAATTGTAAGGTCAAAAATTGAGAAAATCTTAATGAGAAAATCTTACTTTTCACTACCTGAGGATACAGCTATACAACAGATTTACATGCATTTTTAAAGGAATACAATGGGTAAGCTTCAAGAAGAGATAAGCATATAGGACCCATTTGTGCAAATATATTTAGAAAATAATATAAAGCTAGTTACCTATGAAGTGGTAGACAAGGATGCTGGGAAGTTAAAATTAAAATTAAAAGATAATTTTAATAAATTTATTTATGTACAATATATAAAATATGATACATATATTATTGATGTTTATATTGATATGCATATATGTATTATATCTGCATCTCCAAAATCCTTTCATTGATATTTAAAATCTGTTGGAAGTGAATGGAGCCCTATAATCTTTCCTTGTCAACTCTACCTGCTCTATTAAATCACTAGTTATATAACCTAAACCAAAGAGAGGAAAAGAGGATGGTAAGAGGAACTGGGGAGATAAATCATAAGTTTAGTTTATAAAATTAACATTGTCATTAATATATTATTATAATTTGGTTAAGACCTTTATGTTTTCTGTCTTATTAGATATTAATTTATTTATCATCCAGTCAATAAAGACTTTTAATAGGGATGCCTGGGTGGCTCAGTTGGTTAAGCAGCTGCCTTCGGCTCAGATCATGATCCCAGTGTCCTGGGATCAAGTCCCACATCGGGCTCCTTGCTTGGCAGGGAGCCTGCTTCTCCCTCTGCCTGCCACTCTGTCTGCTTGTGCTCACTCTTGCTCCTCTCTTTCTCTCTCTGACAAATAAATAAATAAATAAATATTTAAAAAAATAAATAAATAAAATAAAGACTTTTAATAGATTCTAAGGTGTTTTCTAACTTAAAGGAAAAAAAGAAAACCTTGACAAATCAAAGAGTTGGAAAGATCCAAAATTTTGACATTTTGAAGAAAACTGGAAAAAGTCATGTGTCTGTATAATGTAATTGCAGAACATAATTGTATGAGTTTTATGTGTTCTTTCACCTGTTTAGACTTACAAAATATACATGTTTACAAGAGTATTTAATTTTGATAGAAACATGTATCTTTCATAATGATAATTGTCCATTTGACTTGATGTTAAGGCTAGAGAAAGTTACATGTTTAGCTAATAATAGATGCATAGATAATATTCTGCCTTTTCAAATATTTTATTTCATATTTCTATATACCTCTTGAACTGTGCCTTGAAAGAAAACCTAGAAACACCAAAAGGAAAACCTGTAGTGCAATTGGTGAGAGTCAGAGAGAATTTTATCATTTTATTGTGTAATTCAAGTCTATTTTATTGATGAAACAGATCACTGATAATTGGCAATGTGTCCACCATAAGAGAATGTGTAAGTGCTGAGTTGTGTGTGTGTGTGTGTGTGTGTCTGTGTGTGTGTCTGGGTACATGTGTATGTGTGTTTTTTATTAAACTCTAAAATGAGAAAATATTCATTTGTTTGTAACTCCATCTCCCTAGTTACAGCACTGAATGAAAAATAAGACTATTTTGTCCAAATGTCTGTTATTACTGAAAAAATCTGCTGCTACTAAAAATATGAGAGATTGACATGAAGTCTCTTTAACAACAGTAAGATATCATTGTTCTACTTTGTATGATTTTCCTGAAACTGAATGACTATAAAGCTGTTATAAGCAAACATAAAAAAAAAAATGTGGTATTTCCATCAATAAATGAAAAATAGGTATAACTCCATCGAATATTGGTTAGATATTTAACTTTTTATAGCATTAACATCCAGTCAAATCAACAATATTAATTATTAAAAATGCATATTCTAATCAAAATTAAATAATCTTTTGGACATGTGTACATTTTTGGATCCTCAATATGTAAAAGAATACATAGCATTATGTTTAAATCTAGGAAGATCAGAGAACACCAGGCAGGATAAATATTAACTCTACTCAAATATACTGTATTCAGAGTTCTGAAAACCAAAGACAAAGAGAAGACCTACAGATGAAGAGGAAAACAAACACTTGCCTAGAAAAGAACAAAGGGATGATTTATAGATTACAGCACTTTCTCATCAGAAACTATGCAAACAAAAGAATGACATATTTAAAGTGATAAGAGGAACATAAATATGCTCCTATAGAATTCAGTATCCAATGGAATTATCCTTCAAATGTGAAGGAAAAGCAGAGATTTTTCTCACGGTTAGAAATGCATATTTCAAACTCTAAGACTAAAATAAATAAATAAATAAATAAGAAGTGTAATGGAGATGTTAAAAGAGGAGGTACAAAAATATAATTATATGAAAATAATCAGTTAAGAACAGAAGGCAGAACAAGAAAGAAGAAAAAGAAACATAAAAAATGACAAATGGAGTAGATATTAATTCAAAACCCATGATCAACTTTATATGTGAATAATTTATAGATCAATTAAAAAAAACAGTGATTGTCAGTGTGAATAATACACAAGACCAAATTATATGTTGCCTATTAGAAATCCTCTTTATATATAAAGATTAGGATAGATTAAGCAATGGGAAAAGATATATCATACTAACACTCATCAAAATAAAGCATAATCCATAAAAATAGATTTTAGAAACTGAAAAAATATCAGTAATGAGAGGAATTGCATAATGATAAAAGAGTTATTTCCCAAAAAAATAATCCTAAATATTTGTGCATCTAACATTAGATCAACAGAATAGGTAAGGTAAAAACTGAAAGAAAGGCAAGAACAGTAGACAAATGTACCGCTGGATACTTCAACAGCTTGTTTGCAGTAATGATAGATTTAGCAAGCAAAAATCAGTGAGGATTTGTTTGGTTTCAATTTGCTACAATCTCTTCCAGAAAATTGAAGCAGAAAGAATACTTCCTAACTCATTCTTAATAAAGACCATTATTACTCTAATTTCAAAACCAGATAAGGATATCATCAGACTGGAAAACTACAGGGCACTGTCTCTCATGAACATAAAGCAGGAATCCTCAACAAAATACTAGCAAATCAACTTCAACCATGTATACAAAGTATTAGACACCACAACCAAATGGGATATGCAAGCCTATTTCAACGTTGGAAATTCAATCAGTGCAATCCACTACATCAACAGGTTAAAGAAGAAAAGTAATATGCGTATACCAATTGACGTGGAAAAAGCATCAGCAGATGCTTGACAAAATTGATTATGCATTCCTCAAAAGGAAATAAAAAACACTAGGCAAACTAAGAAGAGGTATGCTTCCTCAACTTCGTAAAGAACATCTCAAAAAAAAAAAAAAGGTAGCTAATATCACACTTAACAGTAAGAGACCAGACACTCCGTCTTAAAACTGAAACACAACAACATGTCTTTGGTCAGCATTGCGTATCTACTCAACACTCAGTCGTTTCCAAGATGGAGGCTTGAAGGTTCCATAGTGGAAACACAGGAAGAGAAGGAATGACTCTGTTATAGTTGATTCATGGCACCACATGTTTATGAAAATCCATAGAATTTGCAGAACAGAGGGTGGATCTTGATGTATGCAGATTAGAATAATTTAGGAGGTTCGGCCATGACAGGTTGAAATGTAGACCATGATGCAGAATCTAACTGTATTAGAAATGTAAGAAGAAACCTCACCGAAGGGGATGGGCTGAAATGATTGTGACCTAAGTAATTCTGGAAATTAGAGGCAACAGAACCTTGCAAGTAAACCATAAACACTTTGGTTTGGTTGGTGAGGTGCCCAAGTCTTGATCGCAGCTCAGGTCTTGATCTCAGCGATGTGAATTCAAGCCCTGCCTTGGGCTCCACACTGGGCTCAGAGCCCACTTAAAAACAAAACCAAAACACTGTGTTTTAATAGATAAAATGGTTTCTGACAGAGTTATGGATTAACAGTTGTGAAACCACTGTATGAGCACACTAGCTTTAAACCAGTAAGTAAATGTTTGGTGGAAGGTGCAAACTAGGTGTGTCGTCGCTGCAATTGGAAATTACAGATGAGCAAGGGAAAGAGGCTGGATGGATCCATGTGCTACTAGGTTAGAGTCAGAGACTTCAGAATGAGTTCTATTTAGCTTAACAAGGATATAAGTGATTATATATAGAAATATTTATAAATATGTGCAAATATATGGGTTAATATGTAATTGCAAAATATCCTGACAATAAAAGCAACAGGATTCCATAGAGACATGACTGAATCTAGGGCCACAGCAAAAAGTACACACGATAGGGCCCCTTATAGGGCCAGGAAGTGAAAAAAATGCTAAAAAACAAACAACAACAACAACAATAAAACATTATGACTGGGATGAGTCAAAGGGAGGCAGGGACCAAGGGAGTAAGTTCCTAAAGGTCAAAGGTGGACCATTTGAGCAACAAAATAAATGAAGAGTATTTGATTATAATATAAAATGTGAAATATATTTCTAAGAATAAAATGATAGAATTAAATACATTTAGAAAGAAATAAATGTGGGAGAATAGACAAATCGGTCATGCAAAGAATCCCAAATAAATTTTGCAGATAGTCCCAACCTCAAGGAGGTGGAGCCTAACTCCCCACTTCCTAGGTGTAGGCTGTGCCCAGATATAAAGAAGGATTATTTATTACCAAAAAATAAAAACAAAAACAAAACAAAACAAAAACTCATTGAGTAACAAAAGCAAAACCACAACTATAATAGAAATTCAGAATTTTTTACCTCCTGACCATCCAGACAGAGAATAATTTTGGTTTAATCGGAAACTGGGTGAGGGTGTAAGTTAATAATATGAATGGTAACATTGATAAGATTTGAAAATTAGTAAGCGAAAGCATAAAATACATACCTTCGGTTTAGTTGTAAACCACTTTTTTTCCTTGAGAAGATACATTATACACATTGAAAATGATCCATCATCCCCAAGTTCCCTATAACTTCTTAAAGAAGATTATAGACACTGAACTATAGAATTTTGCAATGGAAAGATGCAGAGGATCAGAAATTATGGGCCAAAATGTTAGGGACTGGACAGTAGAGAAGTGTGGATTTCAATTGGGTGAAAGAGGAAGAGAATCATTCAGATGAGTAGAAAACAGGAAAGACATTATTTAAAAAAAAAAAAATTGAGACTTTACTTTTTTAAGTAACAGGACAAAGTTCTGCTGTTTAAGTGATTTGACCTGCATGTGGTCATAAAAATAAAGGAATATCTATTAGAATGAAGAATAACAGCACAGACACAGAAACATAAAGTAATTTGTCTTGGAAGAGGCAGGTATCGCCTGTTTTCATAGTGATGGAAAACCCCACTTTTCAATTTCTCCTTAAACCTCTCTCACTGGGCTGGAAAATGGGAGAAGCACAGCTTTTTCTAGAATGCAACAATCCTCTGAAAAGAAATCCTTCTCTCTCTGCTGTTACTTTGTCTTTTCTTGCAGATGGACTGAAGCTAGGCTTTGCTCTACAACTTGAAGCCTCAGCAAATATTTCTAGACGTCAGAAAATTCCTTTTAATAAGCTGTTAAAGGTACGATGGACATTATTTCTCTAGCCCCTTCCATCAGATGGGCCGAATGCAGCTCCAAGTACTAGGAATACTCCCTTGCAGTAGCATAACAAAAATCAAGATTTTGTTTTCTCCCACAGGGACAAGAAGTCAGACAGGAGGGAGAGGAGAGCGATGGAGTCTGTGCCCACCAGAAAAGGCAGGGCCACAGAAGTGCCGGAACTCCCAGCTCCTATTTTTTTACAACCTACTTTAGGATCCAGATTTTGTCATTCACTTTTTGTTTCCTGGTTGCAGGACAGTTTTCCTCTTATGCTGCACAGTGATTCACAAAGGAGTAAAGGCCTGTAAAGAGAACGCCTATTACCTTTTAAAGATCTGTGTCTTGGGGCGCCTTTGCCTTGGGCTCAGGTCACGATCCCAGGATCCTGGGATCGAGCCCCGCATCAGGCTCTCTGTTCAGCGCGGAGCCTGCTTCCCCCCCTCTCTCTGCCTGCCTCTCTGCCTACCTGTGATCTCTGTCTGTCAAATACATAAATAAAATATTTAAAAAAAAGAAAAAAGAAAAAAGATATGTGTCTTCTCCACATACCCATTCCATGAATTGTTACTTACCTACCACCCTTGGCACCACAGGAGGTCGGGTATGTCATTATAGTTAACACATGAGAATAACCATGGGGCCAATTTGATATTGGCTTGGCAAATACCAGTTTCCATTACATCTACTTAAAAGTTTAGACAACACACACATGCGGAGACACACACAGATGGTCAATGTCCTCATTTTACTCATACGAGTGAGTCATCTACCATTTGACTGCTTACACAAATCTTTGCAATTTAACATGGGAGACTGAAGCATATTCTGCCAAGGCTTTCTCTTTCTAGCAAAAACTTCTTTTGGAAAAGTAGTACCTTTTTTAACTTTCTATTTTTTTCATTTATGAGGATTGTAAAATATAACATAGGCCTCCCTCTGTATAAGTAAAAAAAGGAAACAGATACGAGAAACATAATATCTCAAGTAAAGAGCCAATTTCTTGTGAATGAAGATGGCTGGTCCCGTTAAAGGACTTGAGTGATGTGACCACACATCCTCTTTACTTGAAAGAGTATGACTTAAAGTTACTCAAATGAGAAATGCAGGATTTTAAAACTCATGATTAACAATCTATGTGAAGAATTTCCAATAAAGGTGTAGTTGTTGTGTAGCGGCAAATGCATGGACTTTGAGCTGCCCGAATTCTAGAGTTTCCTGGGACTTCTAGAATAGTAATGGACCTAAGAAAAGCCCAGGCCTCTGTTTAATAATGAGTAAGTTGGAGGAATTCTCACATTCATAACTGTGACTAATCCCAGAAACTTTGTGAATCAAGTGTGATTCTCTTTGCTGCTACTGGTAATTTTATAACGAAAACTACTCATCATGAAATGATAACACCTAAATTGAATCTAAGTGAAACCACAACAGTCAGTTATACAGATCTATTAAACGTTGGTTTCTGGAAGATCTAACAATACTTGACGGTTTTAGTTACCTCACTTTTTAATTTGTTTTTTAAAAAAGATATACTACTTCATTTTAAGATTTCCACTTAGAGCGAGAGTACTTTTCTATTCAATTTCCTTGTTTATTACGCCATCAATGCAAGTCTGTTTTTTGAAAAATGAATAGACGAGTGCTTCGTTAAGGGATCTCAGAAAGACACTCTCTAGGTTGGGGCAGGTCCCTTTCTGTCTTTGACCTTTTGAAATTGTGTTTTAGAATAGCAAACGGTCTCCCATTCAGAGCCGGTCTCATTATGTCTGCTCCAGATTCTCTCCACTTAAGCCGGGAGGAGGTTATTAACATCTTTCAGAGAGAAACGCACGGAGTCCTCGGAAGAGATGCATATGTGAATGTGGACTGGTTCAGGCCTCTTTTTGTCATGAAATAATTACTGTTGCAAAATACCAGCAGGTGTTGAAAGAGCAGGATTAATTTGTAAGAGTTGAATGACATCATTTCAAATGGCTTATTAAACACTAATTAGATTTCGAATTGTGTGACTCTCCATATACTTATGTCAGGGTGGGGAAGTTTAAACATCTGCTTTCTCTATGATGGAGGTGAGTAAGGTTACAGTTTAATTTTCATAGGTGACAGTTTATCAAATGAAATCAAAATGGAGATATCCAGCATCATGTTTTATAGAATGAAGAGTATATTTAAATCTCCATTTCTGTTCTCAGTGTTCTTAGCCAACTAAGTGACTGTATTAAGCAGGATAATTCCTTGATCTGCTGTTTGTAATTCAGAGCATTTCTGTAATGAGGTTACTTCAGATGTATTGTTCAATAAGAACACGACAGTCCTGGATTGAAAAAGACTTCCAAAGAGTGGTCAAGCTAAGTAATACCACGTTTTGTCTTTGTAAATGTGGTAATACAGTGTTGTATTTATTCAGTGTTAATAACACATTTTGTTTCCTAAAATGCTGATGTTTCATTATATAAAATATTTTAACAAGTAACGCTCTCTGAGGATATAATATTAAGCTAATATAATGATCTTAAAGAATAACATGGATGTAATAACTAGAGATAATAGCTTTCAGTCAGATCTCTTATGCCTCAGCCTGTAGGACAAAACAGCAAATACACTGGAATTTGAGTCAAAGATAATAGTAGATATAATAACAAAATAGGTGACATTCTGAACTGTCAGATAACCCATGGTTGCTGTCTTAACATGGAAAACAAAAATAAAATAAAAGAGCAGAATAATAAAGAGTATCAACTGATTAACATCACTCCTCAACGACACTCATTTCATCTTTACCCTCTAAATATACAGGGACATTTGCAGAGTAAAATTCCCCTAACTTCGTAACAGTGACTGCCTGTCCCAGCGCCTGTCTCTGTCTTCCTCTTTGGGACCCTCCTCCTCACTCACACGGGATGCTCCAGTGGGCGGCTGAGCCACAGTGAGACCAGAGAGAAGAGAAAATATGCATTATACACTTACCAAATGCCTTCTGGGGGCACCTGGGTGACTTAGTCAACTAAGCGTCTGGGGTCATGCTCCCGGGGTCCTGGGATTGAGCCGCACATTGGGCTCCCGGCTTGGAAGGGAATCTTCATCTCTCTCTCCCTCCTCCCCTCCCCATGCTCCTGCTCACGCTCTCTCTCTCTCTCTCTCTCTCTCTCTCGTTTGCTGTCCCTCTCAGATAAATAAATAAATAATAAATAAAATCCTCCCAAATCTTGAACCGAGCAGAAGAGTGAATCAAATCTCTGCACTGAAAAGCAGCATTATATTTAAATTATATTTAAATCTATTGTCATGCTGTCATCAGCCCCCATAAAGCCACGTGGTAGAGGACCTGCACCAGGGGACCACGTGCGACCGGAGCGCACTGTTCCTTTTGTGCAATAATGCAGGCTCAAATGACAAAGAACAGCTTGTCTTTATAATATTTTTATAGTCTCCTTATTATGCATATTAGACATTAATTTTGTCTCTATGTTTTTAAATATTGCATGAAAACGACTGTCTGGATTCCTGCAGTTTTATTTGAATCTCTTTAAATTCTGCTCCAAAGCAAGTGAGTGCCTCAGTCCCCTCAGTCTTACCAGCTCTGAGCTTGGTACATCAGAAGTGGTCCATGTTTGATCTCACCAATGGTGGTTTTCTTTCTTTCTTTCTTTTTTTTTTTGGCATTTGTTTTTACATACATTCCCAGATTTTCTCATAAAAGACAGGTCAGGTGTCAGCGAATATATAACATCTGAAATTACGTTGTTGATTTATTGGTTTGACTGTTTTTATTTTCTATTCACTCCCCCCTGACCCCAATCCTTAGGTCCACTGGAAAAGCTAATTCCCTTATCTCTCTCTCTCCCTGGTTTTCTGTTAGCTTTCCGGGCACACAACAGGCACCCAGAGACTACCTGTTAATTGAGTGATTCTATAGTTTTGGTTTGGTTTGTTTTTTTGTTTTGTGTGTGTGTGTGTGTGTGTGTGTGTGTTTTGTTTGTTTGTTTTGTTTAGTTTTTTTCTTTTGGCATGGGACATGTACTTTTCTGGGGGGGAAAAAAAAGAGTTATCATTTCCCTGGCAATTTATCAGTTATCATTGATACATGATATTTAGAAGTCATTTCCCTGAGAATTTACCAATTATCACTCAATGTATGCAATCAAAGAGAAGAAAACTGAAATTATTGCTGTTTATAATCACTCATACAAGCTCTGTTTGGCCATTTTTATCAAACTGTAGGTAAGAATTTCCATGCTGATATTAGCCTAAGCAAAAGAGGCACCCACTGGATGGTATAAATGGTAGCAGACCCCTTTGCCTCTGGTAGAAGTTCTGTTTTGAAGTCATAATGGTTAAGGCCAGAGTGGTTGGTGGAGTCTTCTGTGAAATGTGTTATCTGCTGTGGTCAACAGTTTATCATATAAACAGAGGCAATACCTAAGATTTAAAAGGTCTGATATCTTTGTATGAAAACTAATTTACCTGCAGCATACAAGACATTTGGAAAAAGGTATTATCTGGTGCTAAGGACAATAAGACAACGAGTTAGCAAGGTTTTCTGGCAGCATATTAGAGGGAATATTAACAACAGGGACAGATCTAGCACAAAAGCAGCCTGAAAAGATTAGATGAGAGATATCTCATCCTTTCAATTACTGCAGATCTAAAATTAGCTTACCACAGACCTGACACTTATTCTTACTTGAAATATTGTGTCACTTTTCAACGAGACTCCTTGAATGGATTGATTGATGATTCATTCATTCACTCATTTCAAAATATGTATTAGTAACTTCTAAATGCATTGCTTTGTCCTAGATAGTGGGGACATAGAATGAGTGGTATTTTAAAAACAACTAAAGACACGAATAAACGAACTTGGAAAAATGAACAACAACCTAGTTCTAAAAACAGCTGAAGTGTAAATAGCGCTGAGCTCAGGACCATGCCAATATTAATGCAGATTGAAAGTTTTTAGAAGATGAAAGGTAAGACATCACTCACGGTGACATAGTTCTAAGAGAACAAGTGGGTGGCGAGAGCACAGAACGGCTATATTTCTATCTCCAAACAAAGTAGAATATTGGATGACAGAATGTTGCCATGATGGTTTTGTCTGTTGCCCAGAAAAAGTTTTATGGACTGCTGGATCTATCCAATTGACTTTACAAAAATCAATTGTTAAGGGGTGCCTGGGTGGCTCAGTGGGTTAAAGCCTCTGCCTTCGGCTCAGGTCATGATCCCAGGGTCCTGGGATCGAGCCCCGCATAGGGCTCTCTGCTCAGCAAGGAGCCTGTTTCCTCCTCTCTCTCTCTGCCTGTCTCTCTGCCTACTTGTGATCTCTGTCTGTCCAATAAATAAATAAAATCTTTAAAAAAAAAATCAATTGTTAAGACTGATGAAAGCTCTGATTGAGGGGAAAATGGTCCTGTAGGAACATGCAGCAGTGACTTGAGTCTTAGCCCACACAAGCAAAATGAAAATGTAGAATGGACAGTGTCTACAGATCCAACCAAACCAAAAATAATCAGATTACCAAAAAATCTGCAGGGAAAATGTCTTCTATGCTTTGGCTTTGTTTTCCAATTCAATATTTTTTATGGTGAAATAGACAATGTTCTTTGTAAGAGCATGAACCAGGCATCCTGAAATTTCTTTTGAGATCCCCATTTGGTGAATCAATATTATCTATTGACACCTTGACCCTGAACTCACAACGACACAAAGGCACCACCACAAAGACGGGTGTCGTGGTTCTGATTCGGAACACTTTGTTCAGGTCACAATCCTTAAGCATTCCAGATAACCCACAGCAGAGACCTTTCCAACATAAATGTACACTCTCAGTTAGGTCATAGTTTCTTTATCTTACGTCACTTTGACAGCACAGTATTTAATAATACTAGTTAAACAGAGCAACTCAAATTATTTAGGGGGTCACTATTCTATATTCAGGTTACTGGGAGCATCAATTACTCAAAACACTGGTAGAAAGTCATGAGAATACAGCAATTCCCCATTCGTCTACTGAAAAGCCTCCTACACAGTGTTTTGCTGGCTGCAGGTGTTTTCATATACTAGTTGTTTGAATTCTGCAGTAGCTGATAAAAGTTTTATCCTTGAATTTTTATTATTTTAATTGCTACTTAAATTCTTTTGTGGGAAGCCGTCCTATGAAAATAGTGTTCTGTGTAAAATAGTTCTATTTAGCTCTCTATTTTATCGACTCCTCTCTATAGAAAAACCTCTAAGTGACAAAAAAGGACAGAACAGTAAGCCTAATATTATTATTTGAGAGGTAAGCATTGTTTGTGTGTTGTGTGTAACCCATGTCTGCAATTAATCAAGTAATTTTGTAATTAAGAAATTATGTGAACTTCTAAATCCTTTAAAAATTCACGTATAACTCTAACATAATTTCATTTCACTATATTTCTAGGACTGGGATAAATAATTGTAATGTTTCTTTCTAAAAAAGGTGCTTGAACCACACTTTCTAATATTGTAAGTCCCTGTAGATATCAAGCAGTTAAAATATGGCTAAACCAAATATTCAAACACACACATACACACACACACCACACTCATATAAATTATTTAGTGTAAAAATACACTACAGATTTCCATCTGTGCCAAAAAACAACACAAAAACATAAAATACCTCCAAGATCATTACAGCCCCAAAATAACCTGTGTTACAATTTCCATCATTATCAATTTGTATTCCCTGTTTTTGAACACGATATAAATGGAATCATGCAGCAGTTAAAAATAGCATAAAATGCCTTATTGATAATTTTGTTCACTTTAAGTTGAAATAAAATTTTAATATTAGATAAAATAAAATATTAACATTATATATGTATATGTGTGTTTATATATAATACATATATATATATTTACTTTTTTTTTAATGTTACTAGGACAAAATTTTAAATTGCCTATATGGCTCAGATTATGTATTGATGGGACAGCACAGGGCTAGATTGTCCTCAGATAATGGAAAAGGACTTGAACCTGCATATATTAAAACAGATGTTAAAGTTAAAACATGAAATAATGTGGAAATAGCAAAATAGTTAGGTCAGTTGAATAAAACAGGAACCCAGGAGCGAACTCTACTGTATATATACGAGATCACACATTTTAATGGAATAGGGTAGTAGATCAATTTTATTATAATTGAGTAGCAATAAAAAATGCTGAAGCTATTTATTAACTGTTTAGTAATACATTAATTTCATATTTTTTCATCTTTTGCTTTATAACCGCAACAGTCACAACATAAATTGTGGAAAATAATATATCGATAAATTAAAGCACATGAAAATTGCCAACTGTTTTAGTCTTCTTGGCCTGCCCTAACAGGATGCCACAGTCTGCACGGCTTAAAATAGAAATTTTATTTTCTTATAGTTCTGGAGCCTGGAAAGTTCGAGATCAAGTAAAATAAGATTTAGTCTCCGGTGACCGTTGTTTTCCTGGTGTGTACGGGTACAGTCACCTTCTTGCTCTGTCCTCACATGATGGAGAGAGCCGAAAGGGGACAGTGAGTTCTTGGATGCTCTCCTTATAAGGACGCTAATCCTGTAAGAGCAGAGTCTCCGCTCTTGCAATCTCATTTAACCTTAACTACCTTCTTATAGGCCCCATGTCCAGAGAGAGTTACGCTGCATTAGAACTTTATATGCATTTGGGGAGAGGGACACACAATTCAGTCCATAACACCAATTTTATTAAAAACTGGTGTAATAATAAAAAGGCAAGTAAGAAATCATAGATAAACTAATTCCTAGGAATAATGTAGAAAAAAAAATCAAAGAAAAACTGCCCATAATATATGAGTTAAGTAATAAGTAAAAGGTAATAAAGGAAGTAAAAATGTTCATGAATTACTATTGGAGTTCACATTAGTATAATTAATCTGTAGGGAAATTTGGAATACAGATGAAATCTAGAAATACGTGTTTAAAATTATATATATATAATTAAATCATTATTGGTAACAGTAAAATAATAAAAACTATCGTAAATGTTAAATATTTTATTTAACACAAAAGAGTGTACAGACATAACACAGATTTTCTCCTTCAGCAAACACTAGCCAGTCTCCTAACCAAGGAGAGAACTCTCTCCTTGGTTAGACCTCAAATTTGCCTGATAAAGACTCCAACACTAACACAGTTTCCAGCCATTCAAGGACGCGTCTCTACAGTCCTCCCCTTAAAGGGCCTGGCTGAGAAAACTCAAGGCTACCGGAAGTATTCGGTGTTTGTTCCAGTCAACAGCTGAAGAGCCAGCCCTCTACCCCAGACCCTGTGGGACTGTAGGAGCTTAGCTTCTGTGGCCCCAGTCCCCAACCCAGGTAGGTGTCACGGGGGACAACCTCCCCTCCCCAGTTTCTGTAATGTTTTTCTTGACACTGCACAAGTCCCCACCAAGCCCCCTCTGTCACTCTCCCTTCAGAGTATCTGGTCACCTCTGCACAAATCAGAATGATCTCAGTTCATTCCCCCTCTGTCTACGGTTACTGCATAAAATCTGTTTGTCCCAGTTTAGCTGCCGTCTGCTGTTGTCTTTGACAGTTGTATGATAAGATACGATATAAACATGGGAAATCATGGCTGTAGGAAACAGTTTACCAAAAGTATAACATGCATGTAGGTGCATACACATATGTGTGTGTTTAAATACACACACACCCCTGGATGAGAGACAGCCATTAAACATCATGCACGATTTGCTGACCTTTATAAAGAGGCCTTGGTGGTGGCAGTGATGGGGATGGGGGAGCGCTGTAAAGATTCACTACACCCCACTGAAGTGACACCCGGTGAATGATCCAAATGCATGTGACTTTAGTCTTCTCATTTCATTAGTGTCCTTTATGAAAGTTATTTATTTTGTGAATTGAAGAAAATTAAGAAAAATACAAAAAGAATCAAAATAAATCAATCAAGCCCTCCAGCACTACAGATGACCCTTCAGTGACTGGAGTTTTCTTTCATATTCTTCTTCAGTTTTATGGTTGCTCTCACTGAGTTCAATCACAGAGTTCTGTTTAAAATAGGTTATTTGTGGGGCTTCTGGCTGGCTTAGGAGGTTAAGGATCTGGCTTCAGCTCAGATCAGGATCCCAGAGGCCCAGGATCCTGGAGGCCCAGGACCAAGCCCAGGATCGAGTCCCGCATTGGGCTCCCTGCTCAGCAGAGAGGGAACCCTCTGCCTCACTTGTGCTCACTCTCTCTCTCTCAAATAAAATAAATAAAATCTTTTAAAAAATAGATTATTACTACTATTTGTTGATGTGATCATTTATCTATAGATTATTAGTACTATTTGTTGATGTGATCATTTATCTTTTTTTTAAAGATTTATTTATTTATTTGAGAGAAAGAAAGCAAGCAGGGGAAGAGGCAGAAAGAGAGGGAGAGAAAATCTCAGACTCCCCCCACTGAGTGAGGAGCCTGACTCTGGGCTTGATCTCACAACCTTGAGATCATGACATGAGCTAGAATCAGAGGAGTCCAAGGGTCAGCTGACTGAGCCATCCAGGCAGCCAGGTGTGATAGTTTTTCTACTAGTGTATCTATTACGATCCTGTGTTATTATAAGAACACAGATTCTGAATACCATTTGATCAGTCTCAGATCACAGCACTCCCATGTTGGCTGTGTGACCATGGGCAAGTTACTTAACCATTCTGTGCACAAGTTTCTGCTGCTTTTTAAATGGTAGTAGTGTGTAGAATATATACCATATAGTGTATATATATATACACACATATATTAGTGTGTGTGCATATATATATACACACACACATATATATGCACACACACACTAATGTATATATATAAACACTAATCATACATATATATATATATATATGTGTATATTTCTATGTAAACTTCATTTACATTTTACTTATTTTATCATCCAAAGAGGAGGGAAAAAAAAAAAACATGTTGACCTTTACTTGCTGTCCTTGGGGGAAATGGTTTAAAGGGTTCCATTACAGTATAAATATCTATGATTCTTCATTTATTATTGATTCCACACTGTGACAAAATATACTGATGCCTGTTGAAATATTTAATGTGTTTTTTGTCTTGATTTTTAATTCCCTAACATTAAAAAAATTTCAATATACAGTTTTCACTTTTAATGGCCCAACATTTTGTTTGCAGTTATTTGACTTATTTTTAGATATGTACCTTTTACACAAAATCTGGGTAGATATTTTTGTTTGATCAAATATGAGAATCATGTTTTTTTGCTTTGTAATAGGAGAATTTAATCTGTAAAGTTTAACAAATCTCTAGTTGAACTGATATATTTTGTGCCTCAGTTCCAGACCACTGCAATAAAGTGGATTAATTGTTTTGGTTTCCCAGGGCATATAAAAGCTATGTTTTGCACTGTGTTTTAGTCTATTAAGCATGCAAGCATAATATCTAAAAAGAACAACGCACACACCTTAATTAAAAAATATTTGATGGCTAAAATGTGCTAACCATCACCTGAGCTTTCAGTGAGTCATAATCAATGATCAAAGATCAGCATAACAAATATAGTAATGATGAAAAAGTTTGAAATATTGTGAGAATTACCAACATGTGACCCAGAGACACAAAGTGAGCAAATGCTGTTGGTCAAATGATGCCAATAGACCTTATTTCAGGGTTGCCACAAACCTTCAATATATATATAAAAAAATGCAGTGTCAGCAAGATGCAATAAAGCAAAGAGGAATAAAATGAGATATGCCTGTATTCCATATTTTATTCAATTTTTAATTTTTTTCTTTATTAAAATATTTTGCCAATTACCTACTTTTAATTTCTAGTAATTTTAAATATGTGCATTTTATCTTCTATACTTTTGATCCTTTTTATTACATATTTTAATTTTTAAATTTTAATAATTATTTTATTTGTATTCGATTTTAGGTACATTTATAATTATCCACCGGCACTTTTATTTTTAACTATTAATATTATGCCAGTACCTTTGCAACACATTTATAATTCTCGAATAGTTTTGCTTTTCCTCATTGTGCAAGTTTCCTTTATAGATATGTGATGGAGTCCCCCTTGTGTTCTACTATAAATAACTTGATATGGTTTTGGATTCTTCGTAACAGAATCCTCTTTAAAACTTTCCACAAATTTGCATTCAGTTTTGTCAAAGCTGAAGCTTTTAAAAAGTACTTTTAGGAATTTATTTTATTTCTTCATGGACACTGTTTGCTTCTGCAGAAGTCCGTAGTACATAGTCTTTACGGACAGCACAGAGGTCTGGCACTGACCTCCTACCAGGCTTTGAGACACAGTGTGACCCAATGTATTTCTTATTTAATAAAGCATAAAAAACAGAAGCTGAAATCAAATTCACATTTAAAATAAAAACAAATTAGCAAACATACTTCAAAATAGGAGCATAAGAGGACTTTTTCATTTAGTAATGTAAATTTAAAGTGAGCATACCATATGGACAAAAAAGCAAAACTTTAGGTATAAAGAATAACTTTCAAAATAAGCATGGATGTGAACGGTGCGTTGAATGAAAAACAGTAGATAACGGGAGACTCTCTGACCCATTTTCTCAAGAAATAGGAACAAGGCAACCCATGGTTTGTAGATGAAACAACAGGCATGAGGAGACCGTGGGTGGGGCAACTGACTCACTACACTCAAAAAGTAATTCAGTGAAAGTACTTCAGTGTCCTATTATATGAAGGAATATAATAAATCCCAACGGTTTATTTGTTGGAAACTTTCGGAGTGCAACAGAGATCAGAGAAATGGTGAGTGATAGAATTATTAGGTTAGCTTGTATTTACATTATTTGAAAATATAGATTTATTTTAAGGTTTCATTATAAGTTGAGGAAGTCATTATGTATTATGACATTACGTATTATGTACTATGACAAAACCTAAGATGTAAGTGTAACTGATTTTTCTAAAATACAGTCACTCTACCTTGGTTTCTTCTTGTAATTGACCTACTACCTTCCATTCTTTACATTTAAATGACACACGATACACATTCTTAACAAATACATTTTGAGTCTCAGTAACCTAATTTCTTTCAAATAAATCTCTGGCCCTGGAGAGTCTGGGGGCATATGCTTAGGTAATTAAATTCAGATCCTATTTCAAATGAAAAAGAGAATTTTACTTACAAGGTGTGAAGTTATCTAATGATGTGAATATTCTAGAGTATTTTAATTGTCTTCACGAGATGAGATTTTTAAGTTCTATTTCCATGGAAAAGTTCAGAATGATCACTTTATAATTGCTAACAGTGAGATTCATGGTGAAAATTTCCCTGTCCCCTTAATTTTCAGGTAAGACTTTGATGCTCTAATTTCTGCCAAAGTAGGCAATGCTGCTAATACTAAATCCCCCCAAAATGACAGAGAAGTTGAAGTAATTAGTTTCAAATGTCTTCAGTAAATAATAATTTCTAAAATGTTAAGACTTGACCTTTTAGAGGTAGAAGGTGTTCAGTAAAAGAAAGTTATCTGAAATACATTACTATTGAAAGAGTTGTTTCTCTTTTAAAACATGATCAATACAGGGGAAAAAAATTAAGAATCCAGTCTCTGTTTGTATATAACTGATTTAGTTTAATCAAAAACCAAATGTAAAGTGTAAAACATCTTTAAAATTATGCCTAGCTATCTTTTTGTAATACAGAAAAGACTTTATTTAACCTCATATCTCCTGAGGGATAGCAGCCTAGTGTGTGAACAATGTGGTTTAGTAAAGTATGTGAGATGAATTTATAAAATCTTATAAATGTGTTGCAGTGAGATATACCACTGTTCTCTTTCAGTGTTGTTTTTGTCTTTTCTGTAAGTATCTAACTTGTCAAACCAGGATAATCTATAACAGTTAATTAGCAAAACTTTTTGTGTATTTTCAATTTTGTCTCCCCATATGCTGATAATTTAGAGTATTATAGTAATTTGCATAATGGATTGCACTCAGTAAGTGTTCAATAATTTTTTTCAATTTTATCTAAATATAAATTTCAAAGGACAATACCAAAGTTAAGTATGGGAATTGAAAATCTCAAATTCACTGAATATAGTTTGCAGCATTAAACCTCAGTATCCTGTCATAACCCATTTTTGGTGCCTCACTAAAGTTGTGTGCCTTTTGATTCATTAAGTGATGGACATATAATCCTACTTGCTATATAACTCCTGGTTGCTTCCTACTTGGAATGCCTAGTTTGACTCAGAAAATGGCCAGGGGCACAGAACCATCTGCTTGAAGTCACAGTTAGACCACGTGCATACAGCATGCCTGATCATGTTCAACATGACCAATTAGAACAAGAAATTTTTAAGTGAAAATGACTTAATGAAGGTGCAGTTCACACATTTTCAGATAGATGAGTGACTGGCACGTTTAACTAACATTCTGAACAAATCCTAAGATTATTCCATTACCTGAGAACTTCTCCAAGATGCAGCCTTTCAGATTCAGTCGATCCCTGCTGAAATCGTGCTCTGACATTTTCAGGAGCCAGGAATCCTGAATAGATTGTCTTGGATATCAAAACCCCTTCCCTGATAGGATATCAGGTTCCTTCACCAGCGTGCCTTTCTCACAGGATGTGTATTTACCTCTGCGTAGCTTTTAGTGATTCTTTGATATCAATGTGGTATTGTGAGCTCTTTTGCCACAACTGGGCATTCCAACTCCTTGCACTTTGCCCTCGGCTCTCTTGAGATCGATGTGACATCCAGGAAGTCACCTTATCCCACACGCCTAAAATGTGGTTGGGACTACATTGTCCTCCATAATTTTATTTTCCATCCCTCGAGAGAGAACTACATTTATTTACCAGGTTCTCGCTCATGTTTTCTACCTTTGATTTCACTAAAAACCTCAAATCCCTCCATAAATCTATGTTCTTCCCAATATTGAATATTAGAATGCATATTAACACCAACTCATCTAATATCGGTCTATATGGACAGCTTATCAAATGGCAGTAGAATGAATTGATAAGCAGAAATGAATTCTAAACTGACATTATCCTCTTTCATACGAAGTTCTAGACTTGCTAGTGACCACAGACAACTTTTTCAATTTGCCAGTCCTCAGTTTTCTTTATAAAATCCAAACCTCATCGTGCCTAATCAGAAAGAGGTGATAAGGAATAGCTTAGCACTATATCCATCAAAATTATCAGTATTATACAGGTATTAGTCAAACTGAAATTGGGCATCTAAACAGGACATATATTTTTTTTAAACATGTATCTATTTGAGAGAGAGGGAATGAGAAAGAGAAAATGGGAGAGGGGCAGAGGAAGACAAGGAATCTCAAGCAGATTCCCTGCTGAGCATGAGACACCCCCTCCCACCCCAGGCAGGGCTCCATCCCACGACCTTGAGATTATAATCTGGGCCAAAATCCCAAACTGGCCGGTTAGCCAACTGAGCTACCCACGTGCCCCAGGACATATTTAACTCTGTATTTCATTTATATACTGAAAAGCTGATGTTTTTAAGGCTATTAACATCTAACATTGTTATTATATATATTACATATTATATTATAATATATATTTTACATATATGCACATATATATATGTATATATATGCACATGGCAATATGCAATATTTACAAAGAACGGCAAGGCAATCTTCATATTTCAACTATTAAATGAATTGATATGAGAAGATATGTCCATTAATTATGGATTTAGAAGTTAAGACTGTCTAGCATGGTATGATGTCACATTTTCATGGTGACTCTAGCTAATTCAGAGAGGTAGAATGAAGAGAGAAGAGGCTTAACTATTAAAAATAATGTTCATTTTCTCATAATGAAAAATATTGTAACTGAAACAAACATAATAACTATAATATGAAATAGATACATTATAAAATATATTTTAAAAATTATTCAGAAAATTGGACAATATACGTAAGAAAAATAATTTTGTTTTGTATTTTACGAGAGAATGCAAGTGCGAAGGGGCAGATGGAGGAGAGAGAGAATCCTAAGCAGGCTCCAGGTCAGCATGGAGATCCAGATGAGGCTCGCTCGATCTCACAACCCTGAGATCATGACCTGAGCCAAAATTAGGAGTTGGAGACTTAACCGGCTGAGCCACCCAGGCACCCCAATACTTTTTGTTCTTTTTTTAAACCATGTTTTTCTAGCAAGGAAAATAGAATTTAAACAACTGTCAATTACTTTGTGAAAATAAAACTTTGAAAAATAAAATAATTGGCAAATTATTCCAGAAAAGATTAATTACACATAATTGAAACTTTCTAAGTATGTGTATATCTATGAAATCGTCATAACATTCAGGATAATGAACATATCTCCTACCTCTAAAGGTTCCTTATAACTTTACATAATCACTTAAGGGTCACATTAGTAATTGGAGTTGCTTTGTAATCATGTGGTTTTATCTCTCTCACTCTTGTTCCTCCTCTTGGGGAACACTTGATCTTACTTTTCGTTATATAGTAAATCGCAGTTTCTAGAATTTCTACACTTCTTTTGAGATTCACCCATATTATACGATACATTCATGAAACAGTCTTCTTTATTGCTAAATAGTATTCCATTCTGTGAATATACTGCATTTGTCATTCATTCATTCAAATTCATTCATTTGTCATTCACTTGAGTTGGTTTCCATGTATTTTATCTATTAGCAAAACTGCCATGAACTTTCTTGCACAGGTTATTATTTAGACATGCTTTCATTTCTCTTGGGTAACTGTCTTAGAGCGGAATGTCTTGAGCATATGCTAGATACACATTTAACTTTTAACAAAATGCCAAACTATTTTCTAAAGTGAATTCGACAATAGAAGAGGGTTCCAGCCATACCACATCTTCACCAACAATTGGTTTGTCCTTTCTTTGTAATTTTAGCTTTCCAATAGACATAAAATGGTAACTCACAATTTTAATTTGCATTTCCATAATGACTAGTGATGAGCAACTTCTATGTTCTTATTTTCCATATATACATCTGCTGGGATGAAGTGTCTGTTCAGTTTGTCCATTTTCTTATAAGTCTTGTTTTTTTCTTGTTACTGTGTAGCAATAGTTTTTTTATATTCTTCATGAAAGTCTTTTATCAGGTACATGATTTACAATATTTTGTTTCAGCCTGTGTCTTATCTTTTAAATTTTCTTAGAAATATCTCTTGAAGCAAAAGAGTATCCAACTTTGATGAATTCCATTTGGATGCTAATGTTTTAATGGATCATACTCTTGGTATCACATAAGAAAACCTTGACCTAAAGTTGCAGCTGGTAGTTGTTATGCCTTCTTATAGATATTTTACAGTTTTAGCTCTTATAGTTAGATTCGTGTTCTACTTTGTGCATAATCCCACAGGAAAGCATCACAGTTATATATCAGAATGAATAGTATATAATGCCAATGTTTAATGAGCCTCACACTTCTATGTGCCAAACAAATTAAGTGTGATAGGGAAATGAAGAAAAATATTATGCATGGATCACTGGGCGTGGTGCATAAACAATGAATTCTGGAACACTGAAAAGAAATTAAAAAATTTATGGAAAGAACAATTTAATTAATAATATTAGAGGCCATAACAATTTATACAATCAGCTCTCTCTCTCTCTCTCTCTCTGTCTGTCTCTCTCTCTGCAGTTCTGTCTCTGTCTCTGTCTGTCTCTGTCTCTATATAGGGATGCATCTATCTTCTTTTTTTTTTTTTTTCCTAAAGATTTTATTTATTTATTTGACAGACAGAGATCACAAGTAGGCAGAGAGGCAGGCAGAGAGAGAGGAGGAAGCAGGCTTCCTGCTGAGCAGAGAGCCTGATGTGGGGCTCGATCCCAGGACCCTGGGATCATGACCTGAGCCGAAGGCAGAGGCTTTAACCCACTGAGCCACCCAGGCGCCCCTGCATCTATCTTCTGATGAAAAACAAGTAAATAAAAAAACTCAGAAGGTAAATATTTTCCTTAGAAGATACATTGATAAAATGCAATATTTTCTTGGTATAGATTACCAATAAATTTGTTTTCACATGCATCTTATTAACATTCTGAGATTTTTGTTCTTTTGGCCAAATCCTTTGAAAGTATGTACGTTTTGGAATAAATCGCTCTACAGAAGAGTTATAAAGATGGTAGAGGGTATCATTTGCCCAATTCCCCTAATGATAATGTCTTATAAAACCATAGTACTTTTGTTCAAAATATTAATAATTTAACTAGAGGATTCATTTTGATTTCACAAGTTTATCCACTAATTTCTTTTTCTTCAGTTCCAGGCTCCAATCCAGGACACCACGTGATTACATCTAGTCAGTATGTCTCCCTATGTCCTCTGCCCTGTAGTTGGTTCTCAGCCTTCCCTTGTTGATCAGAGCTTGAAAATTTTCAGAAGTCCGGGTCAGGTATTATGTTATGTACCCCTCACTTTGGTCTCTCTGATATTTCCTCATGATTACACTAGGTTATGGGTTTGTGATAGAAGTGTCCTTTCCATTATATCACATCACATCATATTTGGGGAACAGACCAGTATGATTTATTACTGAAAACATTCACTTTTAATACTTGGTCAAGGTGGTATATACAGGTTCTTGCACGGTAAAGTCACTCTTCTTCCATTTCCATATTTTATCCTTTGAGAGTGAGTCACCAAATTCAGCCCACATTCAAGGAGACTGATTAATTTATCAGTTGTTTATTTATATCAAAATAGACTCATACATATTTATATATTATTCTTTGGTTGTTTAATCCAAACTGGCCTTGAATTAGTGTTATAAGCTAACATGACATTGATTTTTTTTTTCTGCATGTAGTTTTAGTTTTTCCATTGGGAAACCTTCCTGAATGACCGTTATATTCCTTTGACATATTTCCATTACTTGGTTTATTGAGCACTTCCTTTTTTTCTTGCTTTAAAATACATTCTAAATTCATCTCATATTTCTTCTGCTCCAGCCCTTAAAAAAATGAGTTCTCCAAGGACTCCTGATTACTTTTATTGGAGAATAACTTTTAGAGGCCAGGGACTGCACTCTGGGTACATTTATGCCTACTGAGGTGTCCCTACTTCCAGGCTTTCTCAATAAGCAGAGCCAAGGTTATGTATACACAGACTCAGATACACAGATAGATCTGCAATTTTTCTGTATCACATCATGTATGTGTATACATATGTATACATGTGTGTTCACGCTAAATATTCTGACTCTGATATAGTACCATGGGATTTATTCTAGCCCTCCTTCCCTTGCTTATATATTAATTCACTCTCTAACAATGAGAGAATTGGGTTCTACCATTGTCTATCCATTTACTTATTTTTCAGTCCCAGTATACATGCATGGCGGTTTCAGAATTGCTAGCCCATGGTCTATGAGAAACAACTTTACTGACTAGAATGCAGTATTTCTGTATAGTTGACCCTTGAACAACATGAGGGTTAAGACTGCTGACCCCCACCTCCTGTGCAGTTAAAAATCCACCTATAATTTTTGACTCCTCAGAAACATAAGTAATAACCTTTTATCTAGAAGCCTTATTGATAATATATATGTTTCATTAGCATATGTCTTGTACATTTTACAGATTATACACTCTATTCTTACAATAAAGTAGCTAGGGAAAAAAATACTTTTTTAAAAAGATTTTATTTACTGATTTGAGAGAGAGAAAGGCAATATAGTATATTCATAGGTTTCAGGGATTGTAGCATAGACATCTTTGGCAGAATGCATTATTCTTACTACAAGTTAAGTCTTTTACCAGCTTATATGGTGTTCAGATTTTCATATATGTATATTTGTGCTGATAAACATGTATGCTTGTTTGTGTATATATATATTTGCTTGTTTACAATTTATACATATTCCTATATATATATACATATACTATATATATAGTATGTGTGTGTGTGTGTGTGTGTGTATACACACACATATATATATAATCTCCAAGCAAATGCATAAATGTTCAGGATCTGTTTCTGTCTGTAGATTTTTGTCACAATAAACCTGGTTTATTTCGCATTCTACATTCATATCATTCAGATATCCTATGAATTAAAACTTTACAGAGTCTCCAACACTGTGAATAAAGATGATTTTTCAAATTACAATTATATATGTAGGAATTAATTACATGAGTAGAAATAAATTCCTCTGGTTCTCAGTGACATGATGGTTAGTATAGTGTATATTCACTGGTTTTTCACAATTTTATTATTCCAGTAGCTTTCTAATATAGTCAGCATTATCCTTATGAATTAAAAATTAATTCTTAATTGTTTCTTTCTTTATCAGTGAACTAATTTGGTTAGTCATATTATAAGCTCTGATATTATATTGTGTAACATTTCATCTGTAAAAGCTGTGTATTAAAGATACGGTACCCACTTTACACAGTTCTTTAAGTTTTTCAAAAGTTGCAAAATAGAAATTATGAAATATTTGACAAAGCAAAGTCAACTTCAAATTTTTTTCCTGTGGAAAGAAATTAAGGTTAGTTCATTTTTTCACTGTTTGTAATTTTGTTGTTGTTGTTAAAGACTTTATTTATTTGACAGAGAGAGAGACAGCGAGAGAGGGAACACAAGCAGGGGGAGTGGGAGAGGGAGAAGCAGGCTTCCTGCTGACCAGGGACCCCCAGCCTAATGCGGGGCTCAGTCCCAGGACTTTGGGATCATGACCTGAGTTGCAGGCAGATGCTTAACAACGGAGTTACCCAGGTGCCCCTGTTTGTAATGTTCATATTGAAGTACAAAACCAACTTCAGGAGCACCTGACTCAGTCATTATGCCTCTGCCTTTGGCTCAGGTCATGATCCCAGGGTCCTGGGATCGAGGCCCACATTAGGCAGCTTCCTGCTCAGCAGAGAGCCTGCTTCTCCCTCTCCCTCCGTTCTGCTCTCTCTCTCTCTCTGTCAAATAAATAAATAAAATCTTAAAAAAACCAAAAAACAAAAAAACTTCAAATTTATTTTCTTACGGAAAGAAATTAAAATTGGCTAATTGTTTTGCCATTGTTTGTAATGTTCATATCGAAGCATTCAGATTGTTCAAAACATACTTGCTTTAGGTTCAGTACTTTATTTCATTTATTTATTTATTTATTTTTGGTCTAGGATACCCGTTAACTCTTACTCTTGAAAATAAAATGCAAAACTGGAGATACGCAAAGGCCAGCTAGAATTCCTGAGGGAAATATGGACAAAGTTGTGACAAATAGAATAGAACTTCAAGCTTGGGAAATATTATGGTTAATTTGTGACCTAAAATATACGAAGTGTAAATACCTAGAAATGTTCATATAATAAAATTCCTGGTGACATTTCCAGATGTTGGCAATTAAGGGAAACCTTCCTCAAAAGACCACAGCAACTTCTTAAGTGTGAGATCTTAAAAGATGAAAGTCCAGAGGCACCTGGGTGGCTCAGTGGGTTAAAGCCTCTGCCTTCAGCTCAGGTCATGATCCCAGGGTCCTGGGATCGAGCCCCACATTGGGCTCTCTGCTCAGCGGGGAGCCTGCTTCCTCCTCTCTCTCTGCCTGCCTCTCTGCCTACTTGTGATCTCTGTCAAGTAAGTAAATAAAATCTTAAAAATAAAAAAATGATGAAAGTCCAGGATATAGAAATGAGGACTGCTGAAATAATCAGTTTCAGGTAATGCCAGGGATAAAGGTGGGAAACGAATGATGCTTGTCAGAAAGAAACATTTGCCTGTAAGAATGTTCAAATCATATTCACAGGGAAATTAAATTGCTCCCTTTCTTTCCTTTTTTCCTCTCTGGAAGGATAGAATATTAGTAGCAACCAATCCCCTCACTTGCGGATCTGTTGGGAGTGCAGAATGGCCCATGCCTTTCCAACTTTGACAAAGACTCTTCTTGACCTCTCTCTAGGGAGACTTCAACAGCCTAAGCTCTAGTCCCTGGGAAAACCTAGCCCTCATGAATGGAAAAGCCCAGTGCTCCCCCAAACTGCCTTTATTTCAGTCAACACTGACAGTTAGTCCCTGACATCCCTTTCTTAGAACATTTCTTTCTTTCTTTAATTTTTTTAAAGATTTTATTTATTTATTTATTTGACAGACAGATCACAAGTAGGCAGAGAGGCAGGCAGAGAGAGAGGTAGGGAAGCAGGCTCCCTGCTTAGCAGAGAGCCCGATGTAGGGCTCGATCCCAGGACCCTGAGATCATGATCTGAGCCAAAGGCAGAGGCTTTAACTCACTGAGCCACCCAGAACATTTATTAAAAAACAAACACTATTGGGTTACCTGGGTGGCTTAGTTGGTTAAGCATCTAACTCTTGATTTAGGCTCAGGTGATGATCTCCGGGGGGTGAGATCAAGCCCCACACGGGGTTCTATGCTGAGTGTGGAGCCTGCTTAAGATTCTTTCCTTCTCCCACTGTCCCTCCTCCTCTGCTCACTCTCTCTAATAAATAAATAAATAAAAATAAATAAAATAAAAACAAATACTATCATAAATCCTTCCTCTGTCTCTTTGAAGTGTATATGTACTCTTTCAACCAAACAGCCACTTTAACCATTCCTATGAAATGCCATCAACTGGAAGGATAGGTCCCCTGTCTACCCATCTCTGTGGCAGAGCAGGAACATAACTGATTAAGTGCCAGTTAGCTGACAAAATTGGCCTCAAAACATTGAGTGGTGGCTTGTTACAGAAGTGGTGCGGAGCCACCAGAGGAAGCTGTAGATCATTAACGGAGAGGGACCAAGGTGGTCTGTTGACACATAATTGGAATCCCACAAGCCCCATGACTCACTCACAAGACTCTGTCAGTAGGTCAGACCCCAATACCTTGGTCTGACCTACTGAGACTAAATATATATTTATTTTTATGTTTTGATTGAAGGTCGTGATTCATTCTTCTCTTAGGAGCAAACTGCATTTCTAAATTGACGAAGGGAAAAGGGACAGAAGCTTGAGGAAATAAGTTACTTTTACCTTTTGAAAGAGAGCCATGAACTTTGCATTGTGGTATCCGTGATGTTATGCTTGATAAAAAAAATATGTTGTGATTAATCCGCTTTTGTCAAGTGCTTGCAACCTGGACATGGGTAAAATATTACACTCATTTGATCTCTGTTACTTTAGAAGAATCTATTTTGATCCTCTTGGATTATCATCATCTGTTCTAATTGGGACCGTTTAGTGAATAGCAGGAAGTATTTCTTTTATAACGCATAGCAAAGAAGAAAATGGTTAAATCGTCAAATGTGTATAACAAGAAATTTGGCTGAAACTGAGAACTCAGATTTTTTAATCTCATGAGAGTGGTAAAAGCTAGGAAATATTTGATTAGTTGTCTGTAAATTTTTCCTTTCTGGATAGGACTGAAGACCTCAGACCTCAGTTCAGCGTAAACATCCTTCCTTTGCTCTGGGAAAACCTTGAGCATTTGCCGCTAAGGTATTCAAATGTAAAGCAAAGTCCTATTTTGGCGAGAGAACATTTGAGAAGCTTAATGAAGCTCCTCTGAGACTCAAAGCAACTGAATCATTTCATGTGGTCAAGCAGAGGTTATCTGTTTTCGAAAGTACCAAACTCCTTGAAAGAACTCTTTTCTAAATATAAATTCAGGTTGGACTCTGGTCGCAGAACACTGTCGATCCTGGCAGAGATGACGTCTGTATTCAAGCAGCTGTTTCTGACCAGGAGTTAAGTGAAGACAAGGAGAAGAAGGAGTAGCTTGTGCAGATCTTCACTCCCTTGGGGCAGAGCATGCTACAATTCAGGAAGAGGGGAGCTGGACAGAAAAGGGTAGTAATCAGAAGATTATCAATTCTCTGTTAAGTAGATTGCAAGTGAGAAAAGGAAGAAGAAAGATAACATACCGATTCAGACATTTATCCATGATGTACCATACTTGTGAAATGCTTGCAACCACTGGCATATGTTGTACATTGACTGAATAAAGAGGAAATATTGAGATAACTCTAATGATGGGGTAATTAGACACGAGTCAGTCGATGTGGGCTGCTATAACAAAATAGAATGGACTGGGTGGCTTATAAACTCTCTCTCTCTCTCTCTATATATATATATATATATTTCCCCCACCCCCCACAGTTCTGGAGGCTGAGAATCTCAGATCAGGGCACCGGCATGGCCAGGTTGTGGGGAAGGCCCTCCTCCAGCTACAGACTGCCAACTTCTCTGAGTCCTCACCTGGTGGAAAGGGCAAGGATGCTCTTCAGGCCTCTAAGGGTGTTAACCTCATTCATGAATGCTCTGTACTCACGACCTAATCACGTTGCAGAGGCCTCACCCCCTACTGCCATCACCCTGGGGTTAGGAGTTCAACATGTGAATTCTGGGAAGTACATTCATAGCACAACAATATGGTATCCCACTAGAGCCAAAGTGGCAGACACTACCTTTGACAGATATAGGTTTTTTTTTTTATTATTACATGTATTCTTTTTTATTGTATTATGTTAGTACCATATTGTACATCATTAGTTTTTGATCTAGTGTTCCGTGATTCATTCTTTGTGTATAACACCCAGTGCTCCATGCAATCCACACCCTCCTTAATGCCCATCACCAGGCTCACCCATTCTAAAACTCTCGGTTTGTTTCCCAGAGTCCCTAGTCTCTCATGGTTCCTCTCCTACTCCGATTTCTCCCCCTTCATTTTTCCCTTCTCCTAACGTCCTCCATGTTATTCCTCACGCTCCACAAATAGATGAAACCATATGATAATTGTCTTTCTCTGCTTGACTTATTTCACTCAGCGTAATCTCCAGTTCTATCCATGTTGATGCAAATGTTGGGTATTCATCCTTCCGGATGGCTGAGTAATATTCCATTGTGCATATGGGTCCCCTATGGTCTAAGTTAGGTGTCCGTACTTTATGAGCCCCTTCAGGGATTTGGACATTCTCTGTGGGAGACCTGGCAGTATCTGAGCAGATCTGCAATAGGTCAGACAAACATCAATGCAGCTGTGTATTGATGTTTTACTTCTGCTGTAGCCAAGACTAAATAACCCGCTTCTGAGGGATGTGTTGATATTGGGGTGATGAACTTTGTTGTGATAATCTGCCTTGGTCCATGTGGCAAAGATAAGGGTGTCAGTTTATGGAGAATGGCATTGTCATCTGAAGGAAATACACATTCCTCACCTTACTTGTCAGGAAAGACTGATCATTAGAAATCAAATGAGGACTCTGACAATAGCCATTTTATCAGATTCAAGAGCATGCTTTCTCTCCCTTTTCACCTTAGTGCTTCCTTAGAGTCATTAAAAAAGGGGGGGGTGGTATAGAAAAACACTTTGAGATATTCTGCTCTTGGGAGTCAGGGAGGCTCTATCCACGATCTAAACTGGATACTGGGTAAGGAAAGGCTCTAGCTCCACACAAGAATCAACTGTGAGTTACTTTTATTGTACAATGTTTTCCTAGCATTCCTAAATGTTTAATTTCGTGGCAAAATGTTGCAGCCTTTATTAGGATGGGTAGAAGAGAATGAAAGATAATTTTTGGAGAAAATCTCGCATGGATCTCTGTATTTCTGCACATTTTTGTGAAGAGGTGTTGACACTTTTGGTTACAGACATCCGTTTCAATGATGTATACACAGAAAACAGTTTTGGAAGATGTAGTCTTCCTAGGCTGAAGGCAATTTTTTTTTTTTTTTTTTTTTTTTTTGTGATCAGGATAAGAAAGATAATACCTCCCTCTGAAACAAAAGGTTGGGCAGCTTTGCCAACAGCAATCTTGTAAGATTGTGGGTCTTCTAAATTCTGGTTTCCTAACCATTTCCTACACAGAGGATGCATGGCAACCTCTGCCCCAACCATTCTGTGTCTCCCCCAAGAGACCTATTGGCAAAGAAATCAGTGTAAACATGATTCCAGACTACCTGTTGTGCTTAGAGCATTAAAGTCCTTTTTCTCTGTCCTAGGATTCTCATGTCTCCTGTGTATATCTATGAAACCATGGCAGCTAACTTGTTAGCTTTCAAGAAGAGGAAAATCTCAGACCTATTTGTTAGTAGGGGTCTTGACAAAACTTTGGACAGTGAGCAAATGGAGAGAGTTACTCTTCACACCCAAAGAACACATGACAGTAGCAACTCAAGGGAGACTTTCACATCTAGAGAGGATTCTGCAAAATTATATATTTTAATGAGAGCAAACCCTGTCCCAACACACTTATGTCATTCAAAATAAATGTCATAAATCCTAAAATATATGAAGTATAATAAAGTCCAGCAAAACTCTGGTAGTCTGTTTCATGGTAATAACTGATGATTTCCAGAAAAATTAATTAGCAATATATAAAAATCTGTATTTTGCAATATTTTGGTGGCAATGTTTTGGGGTTTTAATCAACGATTTTGATAGGAAGATGTGTGGGCTATACTAGCTGTTAAATAGTTGGAACATCATCTGTGCTTGTCCTCATAATTGCTATAAATCTGTGAGTGGCTTAATTGCTATAATGTATTATTCACATTCTCATTTCTTTCTTCTTCAGTTTTAGGAAAAAAATTAATAAAACATCTTATTAAAATATTTTTCTGGCACCATGTTCCCAATGTTACTCCTTTGTTGATGACCTTTTAATTTAATTTGATTTGTATCAAATGTCTCCTGTTTCTCTCATATTATTCACATTTTACATCAATTTGCTCTGCAAGCTCAAAATGTCCCAACTGAACTCTTTCTTCCACCTATAAATCTACTTCCTTTTGCAATTCATTCCAATATGTCCAATTCAATCTGATATACACACATAGCTGTCTTTATCCTGGTGCATCCCACTATAAAATTACCTCAATTAGAACTCTCATCATTTCCTTTTTAAACTATGACAATAGCCCTGTAGCTAAATTCCGGCTCAGTCACTAATCATGCTCCTGCCTCTCAGCATTTTCCATATTGCAATTTCTATCATTCTTCATAATCCTCAACGGAATTCAAGGTTTGGTCCTCATGTAACTTGGCATTGACTCTGTAACTGTCCGTGTGCTTCAGCTTTAGCTCCTGGACATACACATACGTTGAAAGATGACCACTAGACTTTTCTTCTGCTGGGAAGCACTTGCCTCCATCACTAACTTGGCTAAGGCTATACATCCCCCAATATTTCATTCAAACCTAGCTTCTACCTGTCACTGTTTTACCCCTCAACTGGGCATGGGGGGGACGGGAGGAGTGTCTGCTCTGGTCCTCCATCCATTACTGTACATGTCCAAGTTTGCAGGCTCTTTGAAATATGAGTGGCTCTTTTTTGGTGGGGAGGTGAGGGAGAGGATGAGCTCCTTGGTGGCGTTTCAACATTATTTATTCTCTATGTCTCTAGTACATCTTGGATGAAACCCCTGTCACATTTTATTCATCAGCTTGGTAATGCTGTATTGAGTGATCAGGTTTGTGCTAGGTAGACGGGGTGAGAGGTCACTACAGATAGTAATTTTTTGGAAATTTCATGATTTTATATTAAATATATTAAATGTATAATATTTATATATAAATTTATAATGCATACATAAATATATTTATATTAAAATATAAATAGTTTCAACATGGATTCCTTATTGGAAAAGTAACCTGAGTCTGTTTAGTTTAAATTGTGGGTAACTGAGCGATGTAAGCTGGGAAGTGGGGAAACACCCCTCAGTTTTGGTAATGCTTGCAGCACTGTAGTCAGGGACAGGGATTGCCCTAACAAAAGGAGGTTTGATACAAAAGGAAGTAGCAGAGTCCGTTCACAAGGCAGCAGATTCAATGGGGGCATCAGTACGTACCAAGATGCTTATTTCCTGTTCCTACAGAACACTTCCGGAACTGCATTTCTGTCAGGGGATTTGTTTCGTTTTGTTTTTCTCCTCTAAGCAGAGACCAAGAACATCTTGAGCTTCCTCCAGAGAACCACGAGCTGAAGCAATCAGGAGTTAGTTTTGTGATAATTATAGCTGAGTCAAAGGAATGACAGAAAGAATTTGCTGAGACTTTCATTTGTTTTTCTGGCAGCATAACATTTCCATGTAAATACCACTTCACAGACTGATTTGATATATTTGTGTTTAATTGGAGAAACAGCTACTTGTTTTGCCATGGAAAGTTTTCATAGTTTGCAGAAAGAAATATAATTAATCTAATTAATATGTTCATTTATTTGTCAGCACCTTGTTACAAATATTATCTCTATGTCCCTATGTCTTACCATGGAGTGATTACTTAGGAAATACTATTAAAGATCTTTTTACTCTCCTGAATTAGTCTATATTGAACAGCTTAACGTCCTGTATCGCTGACCTCCTAATTACCCTTATCATAACATATTGGAAGGTGATTAAAATATCAGAGAGCATGTACAAAATAATAAATATTCATCTGTGTGGCATATCTGACCAAAAAGAAAAACAAAAGAAAGCAATCCCTTCTCTTGCTTGTTTGCGTCTGTATGTGTGTTTTCATAATTCTCATGGTCAGATTTAAAAGGATATTCTCATCCCAGGAGAACCCTCATCCTTTCTAGTGAATTATCTACAATGATGCTTAGTCTGTAATAAATGAGAGCTATTCTTTGAATACTCTTTACCATTCCAAACTTTATTCTTTTATCTACTAATTTAGTGGACATTTAGTTAACTTTTGGTTTGGCAAATCTCTGTCCTATACACAGGGAATGCATTACAAACGTTAGAAAAATAAGTAAAATTCAAGACCCTCAAGAAATGCATTGTTTCTTATGAAAGGTAAGGAAATAACTCAAGTAAGTATTATATGTACTTACGAGTGGTGATAACTGTCATATACAAATGTGCTGTGCATGCTAAGAAAATGTATCAAGTAATGGGAAGTTATTAAGGAATTAAATAGTCAAGAAAAACTGAAAAGCAGATATGATGGTCAAGCTAAGAGTTAAAACATTAGTCATTGCAATTACTGGGTAGATGAAGGAGCTAATAAGAAAACAAGTACACATACACCGAGGCATGAGAGCAGGTTATGGTTCAAGAACTGCAATTAATTTGATATACAGAGAAGAAAATGGATAACCAAACCATCCTGGAGGAAAGCAGGAAGTCAAATTAAGAGGAAGCATGTCATTAGGAAGTTTAGGGAAATCAGCAAACCAAAAACATTCAGTAAAATAAACACGGGAATTGTATTTCATTAAAAAATCATTTTATTTCAGTGTGAAATCAAATTTAGAAAAAGTGGGGAATGGGGTGCCTGCGTGGCTCAGTGGGTTAAGTCTCTCTGCCTTTGGCTCAGGTCATGGTCTAAGGGTCCTGGGATCGAGCCCCACATTGGCCTCTCTGCTCAGTGGGGGGTCTGCTTCCCCCTCACTCTCTGCCTGCCTCTCTGCTTACTTGTGATCTTTCTCTCTCTCTGTGAAATAAATAAAAATCTTAAAAAAAAAAAAAAAGAAAAGAAAAGAAAAAGTGGGAAAATTTTGGTGTCAGGGAGACCAGTTATGAGAGCAATGTAAGAATATAATGGTTTAGGGGTGCCTGGGTGCCTCAGTGGGTTAAACCTCTGCCTTTGGCTCAGGTCATGATCTCAGGGTCCTGGGATCGAGCCGCGCATCGGGCTCTCTGCTCAGCGGGGAGCCTGCTTCTTCCCCACCTCTGCCTACCTCTCTGCCTACTTGTGATCTCTGTCAAATAAATAAATAAAATCTTAAAAAAAAAAAAGAATATAATGGTTTAGAATTTAGGCATCAACAATGGAAACTTAATTATAGAAAGTAAAAGTGTATTTTTTTTAGTAGAAGAGTATTCTTAAATGTTTTAAAAACATCTACTTGCTTATTATGTTTTGTAAGGTATGTATGTGCCTATTTGTTTTACAAACATTTATTCATTTTTCTGTAAAATAAAGATATTATCATTGTCATCCCTTTGGTAGGTAAGGAAACATACACAGAGAGAGTAACCGATTTTCTTAAGGCTACAGACCTGGTATGGTAGAGCTGAGGTTTGAATGCTGGTAATAAATCTCCTGGAATTTGTGCTATTAACCACAAAACCATGCAGTTTCTTATGTCTAATCTTGTTTATAGGTGGAAGTATTGCCAAAGAGTGGAGAAAGAAGATCTTAGGCTAACCTTCTGGTATTTGACTGAATAAATAGGCACCAAATAGTTATTATTGACTTATTATTCCTTAATGAAGAATCCAAGCTACAAATTTCACATATGCTTGATAATCTATGACAGCACTATAATGTCTTTTTTTTAAACGAGATATACTTGAAACATATAACACTGTGTTAGTTTCAGATGAACAACATAATGACTCCATATGTGTATTTATTATGAAATGTTCATCATAATAATTCTAGTTGACATCCATCATCACATATAGTTATACTTTTTTCCTTGTGAGGAGAAATTTTAAGATCTATTCTTCTAGCAACTTTCAAATATACAATACAGTATCATTAACTATAGTTACAGCACTGTACATGACATCCCCCATCCCCAGTCCCTCTCTCTTTTTTTTTTTTTTTAATAACTGGAAGTTGGTACTTTTTGACCACCTTCACCCATTTTTGCCCACCCTCCCTGAGTTAGACCTTACAGATGGTTAGATATATGAAGAAAAGTTGAGAAAAATTGTTTGAACTGCATATGCAGGTTTGAGAGTAGTAATTTCATTCAATTAAAAGACAAAGCAAAAGAAATAGTAATATTATGCGGGAAAACATACATGTTAGAATTTATGTTTGTAGCCAAGATGTAGTAAGAAACTGACATTTCCCTTTACCCATAAAAAAGTTAGAAAACTTGACTAAATATTTGAAGCAATTATTTGTAAAAAAAAAAAAAAAAAAAAAAAAAAAATGCTGTGTCTAGAACCACCCCTGTCAAGTTCATGGAGTTGGGAGAGAGAATCTGAGACCATACATGTTGTGGGGATTTCAGGGGACAGAACTGAGATGTAAGGCAGATAAAAATGGCTGAAATTTGTGGGCAGAGTACTAGAGAATAGGAAATTTGCAGATAATAATTTCCAAATATCTGCATAGGGGCCCTCTTGACTATGTGGCTGAATAATTCCCGAGAAAGATGGGCTGTGAGCTTTAATCTGAAATGTTTCCAAGTTCATATGAGTCTGGAAGACTTTCAAAACCCCGCCAACCAGAAAATAATTAACCTGGTATAACACTTGCATTTAGAAGAAACCCAGGACAGGTCATGTCTTAATAGTAGGACAAAACTAAACTTGGAATAAACATTAACACAAAATGACCAAGATGATCCGTATGTAAGTCAGCTGCATGCTAGAACAAGCTTCAAATTCAGAATTCTAAAGGTATTTGGCATCCAACTGAAATTTTCTAAACTTGCAAGAAGCTGCAAAATGTGACCCATAAAGAAGAGAAAAATTACTCCATACATACAGACTCAAGCATTAAAAGGATGAGACAAGAATTTTAAAATAATTATTATAAATAGACACCAGGATTTATAAGCAAATATAAACACAGGAGAAAAATGGAAGATGTAAAAATAGAATTTCTAGGAAAAAAATATTGGATATGAATACCAGAAGATTGGAAAATATAATTTTGGTGAGAATATACAAGAATTGCAGAAAATACTTGAAGAAACAAAAATGAAAAGCATCCCCCCCCCAAAAAAAAGCAATGAAAGAGGAAAAAAAAAAAAGACTTGTAGTAAGGAAAGCAGAATCACAGTAGACTGTGGGACTATATCAAGAATATATCAATAGATCCAATATTATTAATGAATTATTAGCAAGACAAATCAAATGATCTGTAAAAGCAGTTTATATCAGGACAAAGTAGAGTTTATTCTAGGAATGAGATTGGTTTAACATTCAAAAATAAATCAGTGAAATTCACCAATTTACCAACCCCCCCCAAAAAAGGAAAATCACATAATGCTATAGATCCAGACAAAGAATCTGATAAAATTAAAGACCCATTTATGGCAGAAACCTCAGCACGCCAGGAATGAGGATATTCCCTCAACATGTTGAAGAACACCACAAGATGCCTACATGTATCATCGCATGTAGTGACAAAAGACTAAATCCTTTTCTTTTTTCTTAAAGATTTATTTATTTGACAGAAAGAGAGCAGGGGAGGGGCAGAGGGAGAGAGAAACTCAAGCAGACTCCACGGTGAGCACAGCTCCAGCACGAGACTCGATCTCATGACCCCCAGAACAGACCTGAGCCAAAACCAAGAATCGGTTGCTTAACCGACTTTGCCACCCAGACGCCGTGAAAATACTAAATCCTTTTCTTGATAAGACAGTGAAAAAGGCAAGGACACCTGCTCCGGTCACTTCTGTTTACGATGCTCTCGGAGTCCAATAGAGTGTGAAAGGGGGCACACACACACGTACTGAAGTACAAAGCAAAAATGGCATGATTTCATCTGTAGAAATTCCTAATTGTCCACAAAGGAACGAATAGAAATTTTAAGTTAATTTGTCAAGAACAAAGAATGCAAGTTCAATAAACAAAAATTTAATTGACTTTAGAACAACAGACTCTTTAGACATTAGAACTTTAGAATAGACTTTAGAACAACCACGAGTCCACTTATACACAGATTTTTTTAAATAAATATAGTACAATATTGCAAAATGAATTTCCCTGTGATTTTCTTTAATAACCTTTTCATTTCTTTGGCTCACTTTATTATAAAAACACACTACATAACACATATGACATACAAAATGGGCATGCTTGGCACCCATAGCCCTTGCATTGTTCAAGGGGCAACTGTACTAATTAAGATCTTTGGGATGATTAAAATAAAAGAAAACTGTCTTTCACAAAAGCAACAAAACATGGAATACTTAGGGAGAAAATAAGACATATACTAGACCTGATTATTGAAAACCAAACAAAAACAAAAACAAAGTGCTTTTGAGAGAGAGTGAGATAAAATGTCTTTATCCTTGGATAAAATGATCCAGTATCTAGAAAAATCTCATGAATTGCTCAAAGTAGGGCCTGATTACTAATTTTTTTTTCCCAAAGCTAAAGACTGTAAGCTTTACCTTATAGTCAAAGCTAAAATCAAAAGCTAGACTGTAAGGACAATGAAAACAGTATCTTTGAAAAATGTTGAAATTTTTCGGGAAGGCAACTGATTCACCAAGCAATTAGAAATAGTCTTTAATTTTTTATCCATTTGGGATGAAAAAATGGGACACACAGAAATTCAGGGCAGTGAAAATCCTCCCTATTATAATACATGTTTTCTCAAAACTCACAGAATATACAACAGCAAATGACCCTCGTGTAAACTATGGACTTTGGGTAATAATTATGCGTCAGTGTAGGCTCCCTGATGGTAACAAACACAGCCCCCGATGTAAGGAGGATGATAACAGAGAAGTTGTCCTTGTTTGTTTGTAGACAGCGCTCAGCTTTGCCGCGAAACTAAAATTGCTCTAAAAGCAAAGTTTATTAATTTTTTTAAAAAAATTAAAAATTGCCATTTCTAATAGCATGGGAAAACTTGATGTATCTAGAGATAAATGTATATAATATACAAAAGACAGGGACGTGGCTGACTATAAAACATTGCTAAGCGAAATTAGAGAACCTCAAACTAAATGGAAAGGAATACTGTATTCACTAAGGAGGTAACAGTATTTTTAAAAGGCTATTCTTCCCAAACTTGTTTTCAGAAATCAATGCAATTAAAATCAAAATCCTATTATATATACATGAAAAACAAAGAAGTTAAAATAGCTAAACAGTTTTGAGAAGAGCAGCACAAGGTTATGATTTAAAATACCCGATTTCAGGATTTACTGTGCAGCTACAATCATCAAGATGGTATGTTAGCAGCATGAAAATGATTTTTGCCAAAACTGCCACATTTATCCAGCAGGGGAAGTCTAGTCTTTTCAACAAATTGCAACGGGACAACTGGATATCTGTAATTATTTACCTCTCCCCACATGCAAAATTGACTTGAAATGAGTCAAAAATTTAAATCTATAAGTAGAAAACTTCTACAAGAAAACATTAACTTGTTGTTTTTTTTTTTTTGTCTTTGGCATAACCATTTTTTTTCTTAGATATAAAATTCATCAACAGTTTAAAAAAGGAAAAATTGGGGCTCCTGGGTGGCTCAGAGGGTTAAAGCCTCTGCCTTCAGCTCAGGTCATGATCCCAGGGTCCTGGGATCGAGCCCTGCATTGGGCTCTCTGCTCAGTGGGAAGCCTGCTTCTCCCTCTCCCACCCGCCCCCACCCCTGCCCCCTTATATTCCCACTCTCATTGTCTCTCTCTCTGTCAAATAAATAAAATCATTTAAAAATAAAAAAATAAATAAAATAAAAAAGGAAAAATTGTATTGTCTGCAACTAAGGTACAAATACTCCCCAAGTGCTGATAAGCACATATCCCTAACACTATACTAACGATTTTGAAAGTGTCAATGAAACGTGCTATTTCCAGGGAAACAAATTAATAAAATTAATCAACCTGAAGTAGAAATCTGTACCAAACTTTGAAACAAACTGAAATAATTAATGTCAAAAATTTTAAATGGAAAAAGGTAATGCCCAGAGTATTCTGAGAAAACTCTTCAGGGAACCATACAATTCTCAGGTTATCAGCAAAATGTTCAGTATCACTGAAAAAGTTGGAAAACTTCCTAGTTCATTAAGGGATACCAGAATAACCTTGATACCAAAAACTGACAGGATGAACCATCGAACTCCAGATATATCTCACAGCTGAATATAGTTGCCAACATTTTAATTTAATTCCAGCAAATCAAATTCAGCAGTATATTAGAATTATGACAAAGTACAATTTATTCGAGGAACCAATACCGAATTCCACGTTAAAATTGTCTGTAATTTACAGAAGCACCTTTCAGCACTTTCTAAAGTTCCGGCACTTACAAAAGAGCTTTTGTGTAAGTGAGATGTATACCTTGACTAATTTTATTTATGTTTTAAAAACTTATAAAGTAAAGGATGGCTGAGAATAAGAACGAGGTAGAAAAACTTTTCACTTCTTCCTGCTCCTCTCTCTCGCCCAAAGCTACAACCTGCTCCTTTGCATTTCCAGGGCAACAGTTCCTTACAATCTTCCCTGCACCTTTTCATTATTTCTGGAGTTTCTACAATTAAAGAAATAGGTGCAGTTTCCCCAGTGAAAGTAAAACAAAAAATCTTATATGAGCACATTGCTCTCTCCTTTCTGTACAAATTATAATGGCTTCAGTGTTTGATGTACTCTTACGTGCCAGCAAGAATGCAGGTCAGGGCTTAAGAGCTCTGGTGTTTTAAAATATTCCTGTTGTGTCCCAGTCGGTATGTTTTCCAATAATGTTCTTTAAAATGCAGTGGTACTGGGTTGGCTCAGTACTGGGGCACTTGGGTGGCTCAGTCAGTTAAGTATTTGCCTTTGGCTCAGGTCATGATCCCAGGGTCCCAGGATCGAGCCCCACATCGGGTTCTCCTCTCCCTCTGCCACTCCTTCTGTTTGTGTGCTTTCTCTATCTAATAAATAAAATATTAAAAAAAATAAAAAAATAGGAATGCCTGGGTGGCTCAGTTGGTTAAGCGTCTGCCTTGGCTCAGGTCATGATTCCAGAGCCCTGGAATCGAGTCCTGTATCAGGCTCCCTGCCCAGCCGGGACCCTGCTTCTCCCTCTGCCTGTGCTCTCCCTGCTTGTGCTCTCTCTCTCTCTCTCTGACAAATAAGTAAATAAATTTGTCTCTCTGACAAATAAGTAAATAAAATATTAATATATGTATATATGTATATATATAGTTTGCCTATTGTATTTTTAAACTTCTTTTAAAAAGCATTATGGGGACGCGTGGGTGGCTCATTTGGTTAAGCAGCTGCCTTCGGCTCAGGTCATGATCCCAGCGTCCTGGGATCGAGTCCCACATCGGGCTCCTTGCTTGGCGGGGAGCCTGCTTCTCCCTCTGCCTCTGCCTGTGCTTGGCGGGGAGCCTGCTTCTCCCTCTGCCTCTGCCTGTGCTCACGCTCTCTCTCTCTCCCTCTCTCTCTCTGACAAATAAATAAATAAAATCTTAAAAAAAAAAGCATTATGAAATAATTCAAGCATAGCAACAATTTGGAATGTCCAGTTTAAGGAATATCACAAACATTTGATCTCTTATTCATGCTTTAATCCATTGACTACATCACACCCATATATCACATATGAGATAATAATAAATACTATATATAATTTTATGTATTTTTAAACTTTGTGTGAATGCCATTTTATTGTACGTTTCATCTTGCAATGTGCTTTACTTAATCCCATAGTTTTTCTTTTTCTTTTCCTTTCTACTCTTTTTTTTTTTTTTTGATGTAGCTACTTAGAGCTTTACTAATTCATTTTCACAATGCATGGTATTGAATCATATAAACAATTTTTTAAAAATATTGACTTGAGGGCCACCCAGGTGGCTCAGTTGGTTAAGTGTCTCCGTTCGTCTTGGGTCATGATCCTAGGGTTCTGGGATTAAGTACCACATCGGGCTCCTTGCTCAGCAAGGAATCTCTTTCTCCCTCTCCCTCGGCCTGCACTCCCCCTGCTTGTGATCTCTCTTTCTCTCTCTGTCAAATAAATAAATAAAATCTATGAAAAAAATACATTGAGTCGGTTGTTGACAATGTAGGGCCTTTATCTTTTGGCTACTTATGAGCAATGTTACAGTGATTGTCTGCATGCATGTTGCTTGGACACACATCCAAGAACCTTTTTTTTTTCTTTTAAAGATTTTATTTATTTATTTGACAGACAGAGATCACAAGTAGGCAGAGAGGCAGGCAGAGAGAGAGGGAAGCAGGCTCCCCACTGAGCAGAGAGCTCGATGTGGGGCTCGATCCCAGGACACTAAGATCGGGACCTGAGCCGAAGGCAGAGGCTTAACCCACTGAGCCGCCCAGGCGCCCCCTCCAAGAACCTTCTAGTGGTTGTATGGCTCAGTCTGTGGGAAACTACAACTGCAGCGTCACTAGATAATGATGAATTTCTCTTTAGAGAAGTCGAGTAATTTTTATAATCCTAATCAGGTTTATTTCCAGCTAAGTTTCTCTTGACTGTTATTTCCTCTCACAAAATACAGACTATGAGTCATTCCCATTCCCAGGAATTCCTTCTTGCACATGGCTTCCCAGGGGCTGCTGAGCCATGTCCTACGTTGCTGCACCTGTGATAGGCGTATGTGTCCCCTGCATCAGTGGGTGGGAGGCAGGAGCTGTAGATTTGTCCCAATGTACAAGGGATTCTTCTTTTGGGTAGAGGGAGGATGTCCAGATGAGTGCTTTTATCCCTTATTTGTGGACACCTACTGGGTTCTCTATCTTAAAACTCACTGCTGCTCAAATTAAATGGTCTCAGCTACAACGTTCTGTTATTCTTTCTTGTAAACTTGATAAATTATAGTTTAGTTGTTGGTTCAGGAGCTTCCAAGGTATAATCTGAAACCAGCCGCCATATGCGCTGGGCAGAGAGAGACAGAGGAAAGAGGCAGATCATTCCAGATGGACAGATGACAGTTTTAATAAGCAAGGGAACTTGCATATGAGGCTTGTTTAGGGTGATTGCAAGGGAGGGAGAACTTCACACTTAACACCGAATCTTAAAATTTTCAATAGAGGCCTTAACTGCGTTCAGTCATGTAGACCATCCAGATGGTCTCAGCACCACATCACTATCTCAAGGTGATGTCCCTGGGGCAGCCTCTGGGAGCAGAGAAGGCAAGTGGGATCCGTATTCCAAGGTGAGGGGAGGGAGGGAGAAGCCTCTGATTGTTGAGGTTCACTTCCGGGGTCAACCAGGGATCATCTTCTCTTCCTGACCTCCCCTAACATTCCATCACTTATGACCAGCTCTTATAATAGTGTAAGACTCTCTTCCACAGTGTTCCTGGGCAGTCAGCAAGGAGTCTGACTAGCCGGAAGGAGGCTCTGGTAGCAGCTGTGGGGCCACACTGAAGGCAGATGCCTTAACAAAAGTACAGGCACACTCAAGAGAAAACATAGACAATGGTTCTCAAAATCTGTGACAACGTTTCCGCCAAGAACCCAATGAACCAAGCCACTGATTTATTAAGGCCTGTTGGCTTGGGGTTTCAGATCCCTCAGGGCATTCACATGTGTCTTCGTGTAATTTAATAAAGATAATGCATTAGCACACTCATCATCTATGAACACAACATTCTGTTTGGCTGATGGATAATCGTCCAAGGTCAACCTATTTTGGAGGACAGCTTTTCCTACTAGAAACATTTCAGTGTTTGGTAAGTGCAGGCTTTGTTGATATAATTCAAGGCTTGCTGGGTGAATTTAGTAAGGCTTTCTGTGCGTGCTATAATGTCCTTCATACCAGTGGAGGAAACAAAGGCAGCGAGCAACGATTGTCCCGGCAGAAAACACGGTATGTCTGCTTTGCCTGGAGGAGAGGATGGTTGGCAACCTTAGAACTTCAGCTGCTTGTACATACCACACATGTTGTCCAGGGGCGGCAGCACTGTCAGGCATGAGAAGATAGACTGAGGTCATAATATGCTAGACCAGAACCCCCCCTCCCCCTCTTTTCAGTGTTCTTTGTTCCATTCCAGTTATGGTGCATTTCAACAGTGAAGATTGCAGTGGGTCAATGGGATCCCCGTGGAGACTGAGCAGTTCCCCCTCCCCGAGGGGTGCAAAGTAACTCACCCATCCCCATGGGAGATCTCACAGCAAATTCAAGTAGATGATGACTTTCCCAGGAGAGATGGGGCTCAGTGTTCTCAACAGAGTAGCATGTGAATCCATGATTGGAGTTGAGATGAAGGCTGTTTCCCACTACTTTACAGTAGTGGGTATCTTGGCAGGGCCCCCCATTCTGGCATATGGGGCAAGAGGCCCCACCGAATGATCATTCAAATGTATTAAACTTGAGACAGTACTTTAGTTCACCCTGTCTGGATGTTTTTACTTGTTAGCAGTTTAGTCTGCTTTAATATTCCTTTTTTTCCTTTCTCCTAACCCTGCTGCCCACAAGGTGTAGAGGAGATGGAACTTTCATTCATTGTCATGTTCCTTTACCCAGTTTTGCATATTATGACCTTTGAATCATGACACCCCCCCCCCATCACCATGTGGTTAATGGAAGTATCCTACATGGTATTCAGCCTCTTTAAATCCTAATAGTGGCAGCCTGGTTTGCATGGTAACAGGAGAACGATTAGGTTAGGCCCCATACAGTGTCCATACAAACCAGGGCATATTTTACACCCTCACTCAGAAGGAGGGGTGTCAATATACCCAACTTGCCAATCCCTCACGTGTTGGGAACTCTGGTGGATGGCCCCAGAATCTTTTAGCAGTTACCTTGGGCATCATTTAGAACATAAAGGACGTGCTGTTACTGCATGAACCTTGTCTCTTTCTTTCTTTTTTTCTTTCTTTCTTTCTCTCAAGATTTATTTATTTATTCGAGAGAGAGAGACAATGCATGAGTGGGGGAAGGGGTCAAGGGAGAGGGAGGGAAGCTGACTCCACTGAGCATGGAGCATGATGCAGGGCTTGATCCTAAGACCCTGAGATCATGACCTGAGTCAAAATCAAGAGTTGGATACTTAACCAACTGAGCCACCCAGGCACCCCAATGTGTCACTGTATTTCAAGGGCAATTCAGCATCCTTGGGAATATGACATCCCACCTGCGTGCAACAGTGGCCACTTTTCCTATGCATCAAATCGCCTATGTCTACTGAAGGGTCAGCTGTTAAGGTGTGTACCTGAGCTAGGGCATCAGCTTTCTGATTCCAGGGAGTGTCAGTGCCTTATGAGCTAGGACATGGGAAATGAGACTTCCAAAAGCTCTTGCAGGTACACCCAAATACCCTGGCCCCACATAGACTTATTCATGATCATGCACCTCTTGACTTTGCATTGTTCAAGTCATCTGGTTAATCTCCTTAGAACTAGCCCAACTTTCAGTACAAAAGATTAATGGGTAGAGCTCATGAGTGATCATCAAACCACTCTGATTCAGCCCACTGACTACTGAAGTTTCTTTCTTTCTTTCTTTCTTTTTTTTTTTTTTTCAGATTATATTTATTTATCTGACAGAGAGAGAGACAGCAAAAGAGGGAACACAAGCAGGGGGAGTAGGAGAGAGAGAAGCAGGCTTCCTGCTGAGCAGGGAGCCCAACTCAGAGCTCAATCCCAGAACCCTGGGATCACAACCTGAGCAGAAGGCAGACGCTTAACAACTGAGCCACCCAGGTGCCCCTGAGGTTTATTTCCCCTTGAGAAACTCCACTTGGAGGAGACCTATGTAAACTACCAGGAGCTATTGCTCTAAGGGGGTATATCAGGTTTCTGTCTCCTGAACGGGTACCAAAATCCTAGGGGCACACTTTCTTTATGCAGTGTCTCTCACGTTATCCAACTCATACCTTCTGGCGTCACAGCTACACCTAACTCAAAAGGTATTCATTCCTACTTAGGAGATGCCCAGACTCTTAACTGGTTTCACTAGTATTTTTTATCTTCTTAAAGATAGCTTGCTGCTCTGATCCCCAGTCCCACATATGCTCTTTCTTTACCAGGTGGCAAAAGGGATGAAGACATTTTATCAGCCAGGGAATAAAAGTCCTCCTAACCCCAATTCTTATCAAAGCTGGTACCTTTTTCACATTTTTAGGAGTTGGGTAAACTTGCACCTTATAAATCACAGCCTCTACAATAACACGTGTCTTACCTGACCAAAAGACTCCCAAATCCTTCTGGCATGCCTAGACCTTACATTTTCTGGGGCTTCGTGGACAATCACCTCTCTTGCAGATGCTCCAGCAAAGCCTACAGGTGTCCTGCAGCAGACACAAGTCTTCAGTTGTGAACTTTATATCATCAATGTAATGGGCCTGCGTTACCGATATGGGGATGGAGAGCAGGGGTAGGTCCCGGGCTACCATCTTGATCTGTGGTGGGGTGTGCAGGTGACCTTGGGGAAGACTTGAAATGCCCATTGTTGCCCCTCCCTCATGAAGCAAATTGATGTTGTGACTCTGTGTCCAGGGGTATACTGAAAAAGGCATTTCCTGAGTCCAGCCCAGCCTGGAACCCTCCTAGGACTGTGACCAAGTTACTTAAATGGTGGCCGTGTTGGGCAGAGCTCCATGGGTGCCCTGTTCCATTCTCAGGAGTCCCACAGTCACAGTCACTATCCATAAACCATCTTTTTTTTTTTTTTTTTCCCTGTCTGTGCTGGGATGTTGAATGCACTATGAGCAAAGTATATAATACCTCCTCAGAGAAGTTCATGGATAGTTTCTGCCATCTCCTTATGCCCTCCAGGCAATTTATATTGTCTGGCAGTTACCACCCTTCATGGTGTTGTCAGGCTTCCTGGTTTCTAGCTGGCATTTCCCCTCAGCACTGGTTTGATTATTCTAACCCTGAGGCCGACTTCACCGATAGAGCTTTGCGGAGTTTGGCCTTGTAGGATATCCGTGCCCAACTTATATCAGAAGGGAGAATGCCCAATTTGCAGTGTCAGAAGGGCCTTCCTGACCATAACAGTTTGCTCTTTTTAACGACTGACAACTCTGAGGGAGCCAAAAAACTTCGGAGAGGTACTGTGTGTTACAGTATATTCAGGTCCAGTGTCCGCCAGAGTTCATTTATCCAAATAAGTCTTTTATTTATTTCTGGAGGACTAATGAATAGTGAGTGCTATGCGAGGCCTCCAAACACCTCTAAGGCCCTCAGCTGGAAGCAGTTTTGGCCTGGCACCCACCCTGAACAGGCCTGTCTCCTCAGATCTGTGCTAGGGCAGAAGGGGTTTCAGAAATGGTAGGGACAGATGGGGCAGGTCTGAACTGCTTTTCAGGTTTTACTGCTTTCCAGAGGCTGACCAACTGTTCCAGAGACTGATTCACAGTTGTGAGTTGTTGGTTTATCTATTGGGGGGGGGGGATGGGTAGGAGGGGATTGTCCTCAGAGCAACGAGGTCAAACCACGTCGTCCTCAGGGCTATATTTACCAGACCCCTCCATATCTCAGGTCTTTCCCACAACCTGTACCCAATCCTTGTGGGATCTGTCAGTTTCCTCCAGCTCACAAATGGATTGTCCAACATCATAAGCGTCTTGTGCCACACCTGGGTCAACATGGGTATCGGCGTAACGTACCAGGTGGTGGTGGGGCAAAGAAATGGAGAATCTTCACTGTCATCCCTACAGCAAATATGCCCTGATCAGCATTTTCAAAGATGAGGGTGTCTTTGGCCCATCTCATTCCCTAAGAATTTATTGTATCCCCAAAATCCTACATGCCCAGGGAGGCCCCCACATTGGGCCAAGGCTCCCTGCAAAGTAGAATAATGTAATCCAGGGCGCCTGGGTGGCTCAGTCGGTTAAGCATCTACCTTCGGCTGGGGTCATGATCTCAGGGTCCTGGAATCGAGCGCCACACGGGGCTCCCTGCTCAGTGGGGGGCCTGCTTCTCCTTCTCCCTCTACCACTCCCCTTGCTTGTGTTCTCTTGCTGTCTGTCAAATATGTAAATAAAATCTAAAAAAAGAAAAAGAATAATGTAATCCATGAAGGAATGAGTTCCCTGAACCATGCAGGTACTTCGGGAGGGCAGGAGAATGGAGATGTTGCTCATTTCCTCTGCCTCCTGCCTGGTTGGAGAAATGGCACTGCCTCTGTGTTCCGTGGCCACACTCAGGACACCCGATACTCTCCTGGTCTTTTGCTGGAACATGGCAGCTGCATCAGCACGTTCAGAGGGAGAACATCCTCTCATCGTGAGCCTTTCCTGAATGGGGCAGCCGCACAGGCCAGGGTTGCCGGAGCTGTGCTCTTGTTTTCATCTGTATTGGGGTCCACAGCTTGGGGCACCCTATCTGCTTCAGTTGCAGGCACCACAGCGCCCTCTCCTTCCCTGCCCTGGCCTCTCCGGGGCTTTTCTCTGTCACAGTGCGCTCGGGCAGCCCCTCAAGCAAGTTCACTGAACCGGCTGGAGTTTGCAGTGTGTCCCTGTTCCAACACAGCCAATCCTGGAATCCTGAATCTGCCCCCCTATGGGGGAGGGCACAGAGAGACCAAAGACAGAGGAAGCCACTTCAAAAGGGCCAATGGCAGGTGTAAGAAGCAACGGGATTTAGGTAGGAAGCTTGCCTTGAGACAAACAGATAACCACACTGCTCACCAAATCTTAAACGTTCCTACAACGCTTCAGTGGGGCTCGGTCATGTGCCCCAACCAGATGGGCTCAGTGCCAGACTCTGGTCTTCTCGAAGGCCTTTCTCACACTACTTCAACTAACAGAATTTCACTTTGTCCTCTCATGGTAGGCTTACAGTCCCAGCATAGTGTTCGCGTAAGTAGAGCTATTTAAGTTTATCCATAATGTTTAAAAACTCATGAAGTAGAAGAGACCTAAAATAAGAAACCTGCCTCCAGATTTCCTACACTTACAAAAACGATTAATTACACCTTCATAGTTATCTGCACTACTTCCTCTGACCTAAACTTTTATAATGTTTTCTAATTATCTTACCTCTTTTTTTTTTCTTCAACAACTGATTGCATGACCTAATATTTTTAGTAAAATGTTAAAAAAAAATTAATGAAGGCAATGTGCAGGCTTGCCTTAGCCTTAAATTAGTGGGAATACCTCTGCTGGTTTCTCATTAATTAAATGGAGATGTTTGCTAAATTTGGAGCTGAAGTATATGTTAAGTTACTGGCCATCTGTTTCTATTTTATTGAGTACTTTCACTGAAAATAATTGTTGATTTTCTAGTGAAACTTTTGAGTACCTAAAGAAATAACCATATAATGTTTTCATTGTACTTATTTACATAGCGAATTGTAATAATTAATTAACAAACCACCTTTACATTCCTCTAGTTAATCTTTCTTAGATACAGTGTATTATTTTCCCTAACATATTTTTATAATCTTTCAAATTATACTATGTCTAGGATTGTCTCATTGATATCCTTAATATATGTCAGTCTTTTTTTTTTTTTTAAGATTTTATTTATTTATTGAGAATGAGAAAGAGAGCACAGCCCGGGAGCAGCAGGCAGAGGGAGAAGCAGGCTCTCTGCCGCAGAACTCCATCCCAGGACCTTGGCGTCATGACCTGGGTTGAAGAAAGATGCTTGGCAGACTGAGCCACCCAGAAGTCGCTGTATTTGTCTTTCAGTTTTGTGATAAGTTTTATTCTTTTTAAATCAGATTGAGGTTTTAATGCTGTATTTGGTTCATAAATATAATTCAGAAATTCAGAAATTTTTACTTTCTACACCAATATAAATACCACTGGGATTTCCTAGTCCTTGAAGTGCTGTAGAAATTGGAGAATTCATCTGATTCTGATGTTTTTTTTGTTGTTGTTTTTGTTTTTTTGTTTTTTTTTGAGGTAGTTCTCCATTTACCTAGGGGGATTGGAATTGTTACATGTTTTAATTACACTGCGGTCAGTTTTGGTAAGTTGGATTTTAATTTACATTTTTCTATTTCATGTGCATGTTCCAAATGACCTCACTTTTTAAATAATATCCTTGGGCCAATGACTAAATCCCTTCAAATATATATATATATATTTTTTTTTCTTTTCAAAGGTTTTATTTATTATTTATTTGATAGAGAGAGAGCATGAACGCATAACTAGGCAGAGCTGCAGGCAGAGGCAGAGGGAGAAGCAGACTCCCTGATGAGCAGGGAGCCCGACATGGGACTCGATCCTGGGACTCCAGGGTCATGACCTGAGCCAAAGGCAGTTGCTTAACCAACTGAGCCACCCAGGTGCCCTTTGGGTAGCTTCTTATAGAAAGCACATGGTCAGATTCTTATTTAGCAAACTTGAAAATAATTTACTTTTAATAAAGGAGATGTGTCCATTTACATTGATTGATAGGAATGATATCTTTGATCCCTGTCATATTTTTAAAAGGTTTATTGAGGTATAATTCACACACAATTTGATAGACTTTGGCATATGTATACATTCTTTTTTTTTTTTTAATATTTTAGTTACTTATTTGACACAGAGAAAGACAGTGAGAGGGGGATCACAAGCAGTGGGAGTGAGTGAGGGAGAAGCAGCCTTCCCTGCTCCCCAGGGAGCCTGATGCACAGCTCAATCCTGGGGCTCAGTCCTGGGCCTCTATCCCGGGGATGGATCCCACGATGCTGGGATAGTGACCCAAACCAAAGGCAGATGCTTAACAACTGAGCCACCCACGTGCCCCACATGTATACATTCTTAAAACGATCCCCACCCACACTGAAGAACAGAGAACAAATCCGTTGTTTCAGTTTCCTGTGTCTTTTCAAAATCCTGCCTCCCTGTTACCTCATGAGCTCCCTGCCCAGTCATCTGTTGCTCTATTTTGTCAGCTAGTTTGTATTTTATAGAATTTTATAGAAATAGGGCCATAAGAATGTTTTTTTGTTTTGTTTTGTTTTTGTTTTTGTTTTTTTTACAGGTTTATTTACTTTTAGAGAAAGGTCAGGGGAGGGACAGAGGAAGAGGGAGACAGAACCTCAAGCAGACTCTGCACTGAGCACTGGAGCCCCACACAGGGCTCGATCTCACCAACCTGAGATCGTGACCTGAGTCTAAATCAAGAGTCCAAAGCTTAACTATCTGACTCACCCAGGCACCGCAAGAGTGTTTCTTTCTCACCTACTTCATGTAGAATAATCGAGATTCATTCATGCCATGCATCCCAAAAGACCAGCTTTTTTATTCCTGTGTAGTACTCCATTGTATAACAATTTGTTTGTTGATGGGTATTTGAGTAGTTTCTATTTTGATTTGGGGAGGGGCTATTACAAATAAAGCTACTGTGACTATCTCTGTACAAAGCTTTGTCTAGGCAGAAGCTTTTATTTCTTTAATATAAATATTTAGGAGTAGAATTGATGAATCATATGGTAAGTATAGGTAATATTTAAAGAAACTTCCAAACTTTTCCAAGTTGACTGTACACTTTTACCCTGACAATACCAGCATCTGAGAGTTTTAGCTCCTTCATATCCTTTTCAATACTTGATATTGTCAGTCTTCTTAATTTTAGCCATGTTAGTGGCTATGTTTGTAACTCATTGTGATTTTAATTTGCATTCCCTAATGATTAGTGATGTTGATTGTATATTTATATACTCATTGCCATCTAAATATCTTCTCTTGTAAAGCTTTAATAAAATCATTGATTACTTCTTGTAGCTTTTTTGCAGATTCTATTGAATTTCCTACCTAGATTAACACCTTCTGTATAACAAAGACAGTCTTACTTTTCTTTTCTTTTTAATCTGGACACTTTTTTTTTTTTTTTGCAATAATGCATTATCTGGGACCTGCAGCACAATGCTGAACATAACTAGTGAGAACAAACATCTTTGTACGGATTTTGATCTTAAGAGAAGTGAATTAAGTGAATATGATGTTAGTTGTTGGGTTTTGACAGATGCTTTTTATCAGCTTGAGGAAGTTCCTTATATTCCTAGGTTGCCAAGAGTAGTTATTAGGAATGGGTATTGGATTTTGTTAAATACTTTTTATGCATTCATGACGATATTTGCTTTTTTAAAATTGTTAATATTGTATATTACACTGATTAATTTTCAAATGTTAAATCACACTTATTTTCCTAGAAAAATTTCATTCAGTCATGGAATATTATCTTTTATATTCTTGGATATATATATATATATATATATATATATAGAAATTTGTATCCAAGAATATATATTCTTGGATATATACATATATATGTATATACATATACATATACATACATATACATATAAAATTTCTATTTTAATAACTTTTGCATCTATGTTTTTAATAACTTTTGCATCTATGTTCATGATATATATTCTCAATATGTAATGTGCCATCATAATTTTTATTCTTTTGCAACATGTCTTTTTTTTTCCCTGTCATTGCTTTAAAGTTTCTTTTTATCATTGCTTTTTAGTAATTTGGTTATTATGTTCTCTTTTTAATGTACTTGGAAACTTTTGAGCTTCCTGAATTTTGATAAATACTTATATTACATTTGAAAAAGTGCTCATTATTTATTTAATTCTTTTTCTGTATTTTCCATCTGCTGGACCCCAAGTGTTCTAATTCCACATACACTTAGTTGTGTGATAGTGAACCACTATTTACTAATGCCTTTTCTTATTTTTTAAGGTTCATTTTCTATCTCTCTCATATTAGTTTCTATTCTATGTATTTTGGTGCACTAGTCCTTTCTTCCACATTTTCAAAGCTACCATTAAGTGCTTTATTTTTTGTCTCAGACCTTGTAGTTTTTATGTCTATAATTTTTTTTCAGGTATTTTGAATGTCTTTGTTGAACCTTTGACTATATGGTTGCAGTTAGATCTGCTTTCATATTCTGCTCTTCTGATTCTACTGTCTGTGTCAGTTGGGATCAGTTGCAATTAAATTTTCTCCTCATTATGAGTTGTGTTTTCCTGCTCTTTTTGCACGTCTACTAATCTTTGATTGGACATCAGATGTTGCTGGATTGTAGATGCTATGCATTTCTATAAATATTATTCAGTCTTTTTCTGGGATGTAATTCAGTTTGCAGAAAGAGCTTGATTCATTTATTTCTTGTTTTTATAAAATGACAAAGGGTTTGGCACAGTGTTTGGTCCAGGACTAATTATTCCACACTATGAGACAGGACTTTCCAGAGCACTGTACACAACAGCCCTTGAGTCATGAGGTTTTCTAGTTCGCTGGTGGGAATAGACACTATTATCAGCCATATGTATATTCTGGGCACAGTAAGCTGTAATCATTTTGAATGACTCCTCCCTCCTTGGGTAGTTTCCTTACACACATGTGCTCACACTTTTTTCTGCTAGCAGACCCACCAGAGTGAGTATTCCCACCTGTAGGTCTTTTCTCTCTCTTGCTCTGTCCTGTGAATTCTACTGCCTTAGTCACGCTAGACTCACATCTCTCAGTGAGAGTCCATTGTACCCTGCTTCGATTGCCCCCATCTGCATAATAGTCCATAATCTCAGTGCTGTAACCCAGCAAAATCGAATGGCCTTCCTCCGTGGTTCCTACCTCTCAGAGGTCTTCATCCATTGTCACTTAACCAGTGTCTGCAAAACCATTGTTTTGCATATTTTATCTTACTATTCTTTGGTTGTTTCAGGCTGAAGGATAAATCGGATTCAAATTACTCTAACATTAACACAACTTTACCCATTTAATATTAATAAGTAATGCCTTTTATTATATTTTGAATATGCAAAAAGATAAATGGTTTGGAACACATATTGCACATTACACAAAAATTAATGCTACATATTACACAAAAATTAATGCAAAATAAAACACAGACCTAACTTTAAATGTGAAACTATGAAGACTCAAGGGAAAAAAAAAACAAAACACTGAAAAACATTTATAAAGGCTTGAATTTGGTGATGAGTTTTTATATGGAACACCAAAAGTGTGAGCTATAAAAGGAATAATAGATAAGACAGACTTCATTAAAATTAAAACCTCTGCTCTGCAAATGACACTATTAAAAGAATAAAAAGACAAGCCAAAGAATGGGGAAAATATTCAGAAAACACATATATAATGAAGGAGTCATACCAAAAATGTACAAAGAACATTTAAAATTCAACAATGAAATGCTCAATTAAAAAATGAGAAGATCTGAGCAATAACTCACCAAAAAAACTGTAGAGATGGCAAATACACATATAAGATTCCCCAAATTGTGTGTCAAGAGGGTAAGACAAATCAAAACGAATGACATAACTGTTAAAATGGCTATCATCTTAAAAATTGACAATGCAGACTGGTTTTGAGGAGGCAAAGCTTCAAGAACTCTCATTCATTATCGGCGAAGGTGCAAAATGCTATCTGTGTCCACTTTGGAGAAATGTTTGACATTTTCTTTCAAAGCTAAATATTGACTTGCCAAAGTTGCCTAGGTATTTACCAAACCCATTTGAAAACTCATGTAAACACAAAAACATGCACTCAAATGTTATAGCAGCATTACTCATAATTGTCAAAAACTAGAGGCAGCCAATCTGCCTTTCAGTAAATGAATGGGTAAACAACATGTGCAAATCCACACAATAGAATACTATTCCATAATAAAAAGAAATGAACAATCAAGCCATGCAAAAACAATGATAAATCTTGAATTCACATTGATACATGGGGAAAAAAAAAAGCTAGTTTGAGAAGGCTTCACACTGTACAATCTTATAGGAAAGTAATACAATGGAAAAATTCAGTGAATGTCAGGGACTTAGGCAGTCTGGAGGGTTGAATAAGTGAAACACAGGGGAATATTAGAAAGGTATAATTGCTCTGTATGATGCTATAATGGTGCATACATGGCACCATGTATTTGCCAAAATTCATAGAACTTTAAAGAACAAACAATAAACCTTTATGTATGTAAACTAAAAAATATTGAGATTGGGTATAGCCGGATGAAATGCAGACTATGAGGGCACTTGGATGGCTCAGTGGGTTAAGCCTCTGCCTTCAGCTCAGGTCATGGTCTCAGGGTCCTGGGATGGAGCCCTGCATTGGGCTCTCTGCTCAGCAGGGAGCCTGCTTCCCCCACCCCAACCCCATCTGCCTCTCTGCCTACTTGTGATCTCTGTCTGTCAAATAAATAAATAAAATCTTTAAAAAAAATGCAGACTATGACAAAATAATCCATCTCCATTGGAAATAATGTGAATTAACCTTACTAAAGGGAATAGAGAAAAGTGGGGTTGACCTAAGTGACTTTAGAAATGAATGGAGCCTATAAGACTAAAAGCAACAGAATTTCTATATAAGTACTACGCTCTCCTTGAAAGTTGTTCCGCACAGGGTTATGGGTTAACAACTTGTAAACGACATCCACGATACATGCATACTGGAATCGAGCAATTAGGTAAATTGTTGGAAATGGCGTGAGACAAGTTTAACATTATTTTAGTGGAAGGTTGCAGACCAGAAAGGGAGTAAGTCTAGAATGACCCATATAGCCCTAGATTAGATATGGGGACATCAGTATGAACTCATATTGAGTTTAATATATAGATGGGTACATCACAGATATGGTCATAGAAATATATACATGTAGTGGTTAATACACTTAGTTATAATGTGTGTGTATATATTTTCTCTTGCTCTGTCAGGTGACAGAGCTTAGAAGTAAGAATGTCAGTAGCAAAGAGCAAATCTAGCACCCAGATATTTTTTTCAATACTATTTGTCAGTGAAAGGAAACAGACATCTTTTCTCTCTGGTTTCTCCAGTAGTTTATGATAGGCTTGGAGCAAAGAATGTCCAAGATGAGCCTAGACCATCTTGAGGTCCCAAAACTTAAGCGAGGTCTCAAACAAAAACAAAGATGGGAGGAGCCAAGAGACAGAGGAGCCAATGAAAGAACAACCAATGCCCAAAGCTGGAACAATTTGAGCAGCAAAATAAATAATGGATTAGACGACAACCCAAAGTATAATAAATATCTCCGAGTCTATACTGATATAAGCAAATGTTTGAACTGATCAATGAATAAATGTGGCAGGATAGACAAATGATTCCATGAAGAAAAGTTCAAAATAACTTATACAGATACTCCTTATGTAAGAGGAGATGCTTATCCTCCCACCACTTAAGTGTGAACTGTGTATAGTGACTTCCTTCTAAAGAGTACAATAAAGAAAGGGGGGGGGTTGAGATGAATTAAAGTAGAGAAATCTGACCAACTCAGCCTGGTAATCAGTTAGTGACAACAGTGTCGAGTCATATTGATAACATGTACCCATGATATCATGGGAAGAACATGATATTTTAAGTCTGTAGTTCCACCTCTGAAAAATTCATAATTCAAATCTAATTATAAAAAAGCAGAGAAATCCCAATTGAAGATCATTCTACAAATATCTGATGAGTATTTTCAAAATGCTCAAAGTAATCAAGAATAAGGAAAATTCTAAAGCTTTCAAAGCCAAGAGGTGACTGAGGAGACACAGTGACTACATCCTGAAGAGGATTCTAGAACATAAAAAGGAGAAAACTAAGAAAGTCTTCAATAGTGTGGATTTTGATTAATAACATGCCCAAATCGGTGCATTTAAGGCACCAAACGTGCCATATTAATAGAAGATCCTAACTATGGAAGACACCATGTGAATGTTTGCAGTTCTCATGCTGTCTTTGCGAGCACCTGTGTTTAAACTGCTCATGTGGTTTCTTGCTATCCCACGCAGCTTACAACACGGGAATTCCTCTCAGGAAATTCTTGAAAAGTGCTTTTAAACCCTGTCAATAAAGCAGTATATCTGACAGAAGCTTAGTAAGTTCATAGTTTGTATTTCAATGTCTGGCAAGAGTTGATTTATGAAGTTAGCAATTTATAGAAAAAATGTGTTAGCCCGGGACAGAAAGTCCCCTCAATTTCAAAGCAATTATGTTGCAAATCCACGATGCATGCCATACTGTAAAGGAGGATTCCCAAATATATATGCATAGCCTTTTCTTTCTATTTAAGACTTTATGTTTAACCTTATTTTATGTTATACATTGAGACTTCTTAAACACCCTATATAAGAATAATTGAAGAATGATTTAAAGCTAAATTAAAACCATAATTTCATCCCATTTCACATATTTCCTCCCAGTCAATAGTTCATTTTTTTATTATGTTTATTTCTTATCTTTACGACGGGGTTGTTTGTCTTATTTCTTATCTTTACAACGGGGTTGTTTTTCTGATTGAGTATATTTTACATTTCCATTATATATAAAACTATGTGGAACATAGAAAACCTAAGTAATGAGTGTATTTTCATTTGACTTAAACTGGTCCACCTTAAGTTCACATGGAAATGAGCAACATACAGAAACTGAATATTAAAAAAAGTTTTATATATGAAGATGAATTATTGGCAATTTATCATTTTATTTCATTAAGAAAGGGAAAAAAACAGAGGGAAAGGGAGATTGATAAAGATATAAAACTACTGTTTAACAAAAGACATATATAACTCCTATTTACCTTTTGCAGGATTCATGTTCTTAATGGGAACATTGTTCCAACGACATCACAAGTCTGGGAAATGTGGTCTAACTGTGCAAACAGCAAAGAAGGAAAAGCGATTTGGTCAACACCTAGAGATCTCCGCCACAATAGAATTAATATTTTGTTATAGTAAAACATCTATTCATTGACTACTTAATTTATGGGTTCAACCAATAAACACACACTGAGTACTCACTTTGCATAAGACACTGGGCAAGTTTTCAGGATACAAGGATAATTTAGTCACATCCCTATTATTTAGGACCTTACAATTAGAAGTAATGTAATGGTTTATTTACAAATGTATGTGTGATATTTGAAGGGACTTTCTCACTCTACTGTAAAAAATGGCTCATTTGGGGTGCTTGGGTGCCTTGGTTGGTTAAGCATCTGCCTTAAGCTCAGGTCGTGATCTTGGGGTCCTAGGATAGAGTCCCACAAGGGGATTCCTGCTAGCAGGACATCTGCTTATCATGCTCTCTCTGTCCCTCCCCATACTGGTCATGCTCTTGCTCTGTTTCTCAAATAAATAAATAAAATCTTTTAACAAAATTGCTCATAAGTCCATTAATAACATTGTCTTGCAAAAGTCATAAATTAGATCATGGAAACTTCTTGCTTTCTTAATTCTTTTTTTAAAGATTTTATTTATTTATTTGACAGACAGAGATCACAAGTAGGCAGAGAGGCAGGCAGAGAGATAGGGAGAAGCAGGCTCCTCGCTGAGCAGAGAGCCCAATGAGGGGCTTGATCCCAGGACCCTGAGACCAGGACCTGAGCTGAAGGCAGAGGCTTTAACCCACTGAGCCACCCAGGTGCTCCTTGCTTTCTTAATTTGAAATTTTCAGTTAAAGCACAGTAAGAAGCTTATTTATTAAGAAATTTTGTTTATTTTATTTTCAAGCCTTTCTCAATTTTTGCAATTTTTTTACAAAACAGTAATGTCCTTGTATATTTAGTATACATTATAGAATAAACTGTTAAATGACATTTTATTGCAATATACTGTAGTGGTTAAGAATACAAGCTCTTGAAACAGAGTTAGGTTTATGTTCTAGCTCTGTGATATAACTGAACTAAGTAACCAGGAAAAGTTAATAAATCTTTATATGCTTTACTTTGCTTTCTTTTTTTTTTTCTTAAATCAAGATTAATATGATTCTTTTGCGAATTAAATGATGTAAGTGCATAAAGCTTTTAACATAGTTTCTGGCAGGAATAGTGCTCAATATAAGTTAGCTCTCATTAGGTGTAAAACTTCAGGACCTGCCTCAAAACTGTAATTCTGAAAACCAAGAAAGGACAATAGTGAAATAAAGGCCTAAATGAAACTCATAAACAAAAATTTACTAATGTATTAAATATAGAATCTTGAAAGTGAGTTATATATTAAATGTCTCAGTGGAGTTTCTACAAAATTTAACAGATAAAAACAGTATAGCAAATTTACTTGATAACAGTTAGTTACTAAATGTAAATAAAACTGGTTGTTCATGAGTTGCCTGGACTTTGTCAAACTTCTCAAAATCTTGTCTTTCTTTTTAAATCAATATAATATTGCTCTGATTAAATCCCCAAAAGGAACAATTCCAAATGATAATCATTACTTGCAGCATGTTTATTTTATTCTAACAATAGGTTGAATTTTACATATTGTCCTCAGCTGTTATCTAGGGTCACTACTAAAACTGTTCAAATAAATAATCCACCTGTGTCTTTTGCAGGGACCGCGTTAAAGATCATTTGCCGTGATGTATATTCTCTTTGTAATTTAACATCAAGACAGAGTTTACCTTTCCTGAGGACCTGATAATCCCACTTATTACCAGGCAAGGACAACTGCATAATTAGTTTTCCTCTTTATTCTGATTAAAGAAAATGCATAGCTAAATTTATTTCCAAATGCAGTGAATACATTTTGTAGTTTTTTTAAAATTTTTTAATTAAGATTTTATTTATTTATTTGACAGAGAGAGACACAGGGAGAGACGGAACACAAGCAGGGGTAGTGGGAAAGTGAGAAGCAGGCTTCCCACCAAGCAGGGAGCCAGACCCGGATCTTGATCCCAGGACCCCGGGATCACGACCTGAGCCCAAGGCAGACCCTTAACCAACTAAGCCACCCAGGAGCCCTCATTTTGCAGGTTTTAAAACATGTCTCTGTGTATATGTATATATACATAAATATATGTATGTATATGTATATATATGTATATATACATATATATACATATATACACACATGTATATATACATGTATATATACACATGTATATATACATGCATATATGTGTATAAACTTATTTTTAGAAAGTTATATGTATGTGTTTTTGAGCTTTCTATAATCTGGTTTGTATTTGGGGATGGGACTTTGCAGCTGTACATCGGTCTATAATATATAAAAGAACAGCAAAATTTCTTTTGCCATATGCTTTATGTGGATATTCTTTCAAAAGAATACTTATCATACTCGTAATGCAGTATCATCAGTATTCACTTAAGTAAAAAGATGTGTTTTGTCTACTGTAGAGTCATCATTTACATAGAATACAAAAGTTTAAATCACGCTAAATTTGTTTTTTATGGTTGATCAATCAAGCCATTTCTAGGGACTAAAGCATAGTTTAACAGCTCAGCTTTGAAAATAAGGGCTTTGTGAATACTTGCCATTGAAATAGAAATACGGCACAAAGATAAAATGAGACCTGAGGAAATCTGAATTATTTAGATCATTAAATTACTAAGTGGCTTTTCTGTTTCTTTCAAAAGAAAAAAAAAATAAAGCAACAAAATCAGCTCACATTTTGATTTGTGACAATCCTCATGGCAGATTTTTTTTTTAACTGTTTAATTTCAATTAATCTTCAGGTAGATAGTACACTTCCCAAGATTCACTGAAAACTATATTCACAGTACTGGAATGACGTGCCCACTCTCCACAGCAGCTAAGGAGAGTGCAGCATCTGGAACATTTCTTCCTTCTTATTTTTAGTTTTATAGCGATGCCATGGTAGCACTGGGGAATGTGTTGAGAATGTTTATAAATAAGTACAGGAAATAACGTTGAAGTCCACAACTGTTCAGACACATGCATCTGTGTAAGTGAATAGATGCATATATCTCTCTAGTAAAAAGGGATTCTGAATATAATCCACGCTCAAAGTGTTAAAACAAGGCACTACCTGTTTTCGGGGCGCCTGAGTGGCTCAGTGGGTTAAGTCTCTGCCTTTGGCTCAGGTCACGATCTCAGGGTCCTGGGATCAGGCCCCGCATCTGGCTCTCTGCTCAGTGGGGAGCCTGCTTCCCCCCCCCCGCCCCCGCCTGCCTCTCTGCCTACTTGTGATCTCTGTCTGTCAAATAAGTAAATAAAATCTGAAAAAAAAAAAAAAAAAAGACACTACCTGCTTTTAAACGTTAAACAAATTGCCATAAAATCTGACCAGCTGCTCCAAGGCAATCCTACTTGAGAACTGACTATTGTTAAAAAAAAAAAGATCACATAGAATATAGTGTCCCATTATTATAAAACTAATTTGCTCAGCATTTGTAGTTCCTTCCTGCAGTGAAACAACATGGTTCCCCTTTTCTAACACTTATATATATTGATACGTAACAAATAATGGGATGTTTTAACATGTTTAAAATGATTTATTTTAATTATTTTATTTTCTGATTTTTTTAACATTATTTGAGAGAGTGAGAGAGCACGAGCAGGGGCTGAGGTGCAGAGGGAGAGGGAGAAGCCCATACCCAGCTCCATCCCAGGACCTTGAGAGCATGACCTGGGTGAAGACAAATGCTTAACCGACTGAGCCACCCAAGTGCCCCAATAATTTATTCTTTAAATGTTACTTTTAGGTGTAGGTGGCTTCATATACTTTTAAGCCAAAGCATCAAAATACTTCCAGACGTGTCGCTGAAAGGTCTGTGTGGGGTTTGATACAGAGTGCAGTATGAGCAGAAGCCAGGCTCTCTGGAGAAACAAGGGGTCCTAGTGAAATCGCGGGTAGAGGGGTTCTCAGTGTGAAGAACACATTGTCATCTTTCAAAAACTCTGCACCATTGAGGTTCTCTAGGTGCTGGGCGGGGCTGCGGCACAGGGGGAGCCCCTGGCAACCTGGAGAATTGCGGTGGCCATTTTCCCAAAGTAACACGGACCATTTGGAATGATGCAACAGAGTGGGGACCTAGAAGCCAGTCGCTTCAGAAGAGCGTGGAAGACATAGGGTTTGGTAGTTCAGAGTTTTTTTTTCCCTCCCTATCTGAATAGAGAAAAGATTGTAAGTGATTGTGAACACATCATACTTTTACAGAGAGGCTACATTAGGATTTTATTCATACCACACTGCTGTGGTTCAGAGATAAAACAAAGAGGGTCGTTTTAACATATTAGGTTCTAAAGAGGCCTTGAGAGTGAAAAGAGTCATGAGAGAGCTGCCAAGTGTTGGGGGTCAGTGAGGGTGACACGCCAAACAAAATGATAATCATGCCTTCATTCAGTCACTAAAATCGTGTAAACAGGACGTGAGAAGGTGAGGGCACCAATGTTCCCCATTTCACTGGGCGGGTGTTGAGTGGATCAGACCAATTGGGAGGATTCTCTCACTGCCGAAGAAGCCCGAGACAAAAGGCTCCTGCCTTGTATTTGGACACAGAGGCTGGGAGAAGGAAAGGAAGAAAGGCTCCCATGAAAAGTGAGGAGTCCAAGTAGAGAAACGTGCCATCAAGGCCCTCCAATAAGTAGGTCCCAGACAAGACGTCTTAGAAGGGCCCCCACTGAAATCACCTTGATTAGGAGGCATCTCCTAGGAGCTGGGCATGCAGATATGTGGTAAAGCATGTCCGTCCTGGGGTCTTTGAATGCAAGTCACTCCAGACTATCTATCAGGTGAGGCAGGGCAGGCAGCCTTTCACCAAGAGCCCTGCCGAGTACAGCCTTGGTCATTGGTCCTATAAGATCATACATAGGAATCAGGCCTGGGGCTTATTACTGAAACTCTTCCAAAAGTTCTAATACTATTTTCCTTGCCCGTTAAACAAACGAATGAATTTAAAATCAACAACAACAACAAAAAGCTAAAAAAATTTAACGGGAATTAAAATGTGTCTAAATGTGTTCTCAATGCCCTGAAATACATTCTAACTCAGAGCTCATGATGCGGTAGCTGAATTTTCATAATTTTCATTTTCCTTTTTGACAGTGCCTATAATATCTTTCCAAGTAGGTTTTTAGAGAGGAAATTCCCAGGATATATGATTAAAGTTGTATAGGAAAGGTCTTTGATTCTTGGAATATTTTATGTGTTTAATAATTAATACAGAGAAGCACTTACAGAATGGAAGAAGAGAGTCATCCAAAAATCCGCTCCTCCATAAAAACAATGAGAATACTGGCAACAATAATCAAATCTACTTTTTAATAGCTCTGGAAACTAACCAAGGGCATGTAACAATTACTGATGAAAAATGACTAGATTTCTGTAAGAACCACGAGTTGTATGGCATCTTACCTTGCAGAATTCACAGCCTCTTCTCTGCATCTCTGTGGTGACCGTGAACCCAATAGCTTTGCAACAATGTGAGCTATGAAGAACAGCAGCCTAGCAGGACTAAAATGAAAAGGACTGAAACCAGAAAATATTTGTTTCCCAAACACAATGGAATAAAATTAGACATAAACAACAAAAGAAAATTTGGAAAAATCCCCAATGAGTAAAAATTAAAATCACACCCCTAAATAACCCAAGAATCAAGCAATACAAATCAAATTATTAGAAAATAATTTGAGATCATAGAAAATGCAAGTACAGTGCATAAAAACTTGGGCTGTACACCAACAATAGTCCTCAGAGAGGAACCTAACTGTATGTGCCTATATTTGGGAAAGAGATCTCAAGTCAAAAACATAATATGCCTTTAAGAAAAAATCGGGAAAGAAAAGGTCATACTAACTAACTAGCAGAAGTAACAGTAATAATAATATTATAATAAACATTAGAGCATAAATACTTGAAATAATGAATACAAAAACAATTAGAAAATCAACAAAATCAAGACTGGTTCAATGCAAAAGTCAACAAAATTGACAAACATTTAGCTATCCTGACAAAGAGAAAAAGATGATATTTAGTTAGTAAAATCAGGATAAGGATAGTACACTACTATCCTCAAAAAATGAAAAGTATAAGGAAATGCTGTAGATATTTATATGTCAACAAATTGAGTTACTTAGACGACATGGACATATTCCTAGAAAATATGAATGTTCAAAACCAAATCAGGAAGAAATACATATGTATGAGTACATATGAATGCATATGTAAAGACCTTGACTTTTTAATCAAGAAATATCTTATAAAAGAAATTCAAGGCCCAGATGACTTCACGGTGAATTCTACCAAACTTATAATAAAGATTTAAGATCTATACTGCCCAAGTGTTTCAAAAGAATATAGAATGGAGGAACACTCATCCGCTCACTCTATGATGCTAGTAATGCCCTGATACCAAAATAAGACACCTTCTACAAAAAAACTAGGGATTGGTAGCCCTTACGAATATAGACCAAAAAAACCCACAAAAAACAAAAAACAAACCAAAACCAAAACCAAAAACCAAAAAAAACACTTCAAACCAAATCCAGAAACATGCAAATAGGATTATACACCACAGCGAGGTATGACTTATTTCTGGAATGCAAGAATGATTTAAAGTAGAAAAATCAGTAAGTGGGATACATTATATTCATGTTATAATTAGATCAACTTTCATATGACCATCTCACTAGTCACAAAAAAGCATTTGGAAAAATACAACAATGCACGATGATCAAAACACCCAGTAACTAAGAAAAGAAGGAAAATTCCTTAACTTTTTAAAGCGTGTGTTTGGAAAAACCCGAAGCTGGGACACCTGGGTGGCTCAGTCACTTAACTGTCTGCCTTGGGCTCAGGTCATGACCTCAGGGTCTTAGAACTGAGTCCCACATCTGTCTCCCTGCTCAGTGGGGAGCCTGCTTCTCCCTCTCCTCTGACCCACTCCCCCGTTTTTGTTCTCTCTCTCTAATAAATAAATGAAATCTTTAAAAAAAAGACCCAAAGTTAATATCACACAATATGATAGACTGACATCCAAGATCAAGAACAAGAAAAAAGTGTCCCCTCATTACTTCTATTCAACATGTACTGGAGGTTTTAGTCAGTAAAATTAGAAAAATAAAATTAAACAAACAAACAAATAAATCCACCCAGAAGGAAAAGAATAAGTAAAACACTCTTTATTTGCAGAGGACATGATCTTTGTTTATAGAAAAAAACCTGAACAATCAACAATAACAAAAAAGAGTAGAGCCAATAAATGAATTTAGTAAGATTTCAAGATACAAGATAAATATTTTAAAAATCAGTTGTATTTTTATATTTAACAATAAATAATATAAACATGAAATTTAAAAAAACTGAACTTAAGATAACAATAGAGCAAAACAATCAAATTTAAGAGACATGCAATACTTTAAAATTGAAAACTATAAAACTTTGGAAATAAACTAAAAAGAGTGAAATAAACAGGAAGACATCCCATGATCATGAGTCAGAAAGCTAATTATTAAAAAATGTTAAATATTGTTAAGACAACAATGAGCACAAAATGAATCTGTAATTCAATACAGCTGCTACCAAAAGCTCAGCTCCAACTTGTAGAAATTAGCAAGCTGATTTTAAATTTCAGATAAAAATATAAAAATAGCCAAAATAATTTTTAGGAAAATACTTGGAGAACTTACACTGCCTGATTTCAAAGCTTACATTGAAGCTATAATATCAAAAGAGTATAATACTGGACTAATGGCAGATGTATTGATCACGGGGATTTAAGAGAAACATCAGAAATAAGACATATGTTCAATTGATATTTGGTAGGTGTGGCACTACAGTTCAAAGGGGAGGGGTGAGGAATAGCCTCTTTAACAAATTTTTGGGGGACACCTGGATATCCACATGTACAACCATGAAGTTGAGTCCTTTTGCCACCCCATACACAAAAACATAACTCCAAATGCATCATATACCTAAAAGTAAGAGCTATAGCTGTAAAACTCAGAAGAAAATATAAGTGTAAAGCTATGTGACAAGGACAAAGAAAAACGAGGAACATACATAAAAGGCATCTATACTGAAAAGGAAAAAATAAACTTGTCTCTGTTTATAGACGACATGATCTTATATAGAGAAGATCCTCTGGAATCCTACCCGCCCCCCAAAACGCTGGACCTAAAAAATATATCCAGCAAGGTTTCAGAATACAAAATCAACATTTTATCATCACTATATGCTGGCAATAAACAATCTGAAAAGGATCCTAAGTAAATAATTCATTTGCAGTAAAATAAAAAAAAAAAAAAAGGACAGAAATAAGTGTAACCCAGGAGGCAAAAGCCTTTTCTACTAAAAAGTGCAAATACCACTGAATGGGATTAAAGCAGGGATTAAAAATGGAAAGACGTCCCTTGTTCATGATTGGAAGAATTAATATTGCTCAGATGTCAATACTTCCCAAAGCGATCCGCAGATTCAGTGCAAAATATCTGAAAAGCCCCATTTTTTTCATGTAGAGATGAAAAATGTCATTCTCAAATTGATATGGAGTATCAAGAATCTTGAGAATCTTGAGACAGCTAAACAGTGTTGGGTGCGTCATACTTTCCGATTTCAAAACTTACTGCGGACACATAAACCAATGGAATAGAAAAAAAAAGGGGTCTGAAGCAAACCCTCAAACAGATGCCGAATTCTCTTTTGATAAGATTGCCAAGACTCTGCCGTAGTGAAAATAGAGCCTTTTCAATAGATAGTGTTGGAAAAATTGGTGCGTCCGCATACAGGCGAGAAGTTGATTCTGACCTTATACCATATACAAAAAAGTAGCTCGATCCAATCCAATGGGGGCCGGAAACCTGTAAAGGTCCCTATAAAACTCTTAGAAAAAGCCTCAAGGGCAAGCTTCATGACGCGGTACATGTCATCAACTACTTGGGTATGACGCCAACCATACCAGAACCACCACCGCGGGCCCTGGGATCGCGGCGGCCTCGGGCTCCGGGCTCAGCGCGGAATCTACTTCTCCCTCTGCCTTCTGCTCCCCTGTTTGTACTCTTGTCTCTCCCGGACCCAAAAAAAAAAAAAAAAAAAAAAAAAAAAAAGTCTATTCATTTAAAAAGTAATTACTAACATTTACGGCAAAATGGCACCCGACGAGAGCCAGTCAGGACGCGAGGTTTTTCTTGAATCAGACACAGGGGACCTCACCAAGCCCGCCCCCAAATGAGGTCAGCCGGGGCGAACAAGGGAGCCATTCCGCCGGATGGAGCTTCTAGTGATTTGTCCTTGGGCAGGGTACTGAGTTGAAACGTCATACTTAGGATCCTTAAACCCCTGCCTTCAGGGTAAAGGACAAGTATTCTAAACTAAGGATCGGGTCTCCTGGGTGGCTCAGTGGGTTAAAGCCTCTGCCTTCCGCTCAGGTCATGATCCCAGGGTCCTGGGATCGAGCCCCGCATCGGGCTCTCTGCTCAGCGGGGAGCCTGCTTCCTCCTCTCTCTCTGCCTGCCTCTCTGCCTACTTGTGATCTCCGTATGTCAAATAAATGAGTAAAATCTTTAAATAAATAAATAAACAAAGAATCATGCTTTTAAAACTGCCTGGCCGTGACACGATACTTAGTGAGTTTTTTGCCAACAGCTTCTGCACGTGATCTACTCACAAATACATACCAGTGATTTTTGTCACAAATACTGGAGAAGTCTGTAACAAGTTGCTATACCTCAGACTGATTGATGACATTTACGTAATCTTGCCTCCCAGACTGATTCCTAGGATCCGAAACGTAGTTATGCAGTTACGTTACCCAAAAGGAAAACAAACCAAGAAATATGGAAGGTATTTTTCAGCTCAAGTTTTAAATGAAATATGGAGTTAATATATTCTATATTACCCAAATAAGCAGGACTTTCTGTCTCTTTGTCTCTGTCTCTCATATGCACACACGCGCACACACACACACACACACCCCTTATCCTGATTCTCTTATTTCCACTTACTACCTTACACAAAATTTTATAGTTCCTATAGATTTAAGGGTAGGTAAAATTCTTCATAGCTAGTAATTAGGCATGGACTGTATTTTGTCAGTTTTTTCATCCTAGTGTGGTAGATTATTATAAAAGAATATTCTATTGTGAATAAAGCCTGTGCTTGAAATCAAAAGACTTAAGTTTATGTCAAAATTTAGCCACTTATTACTTCTGTGTTGTTTTTACTTGTAAACTTCACTTGCCTTGTCTCTTAGGTCCTTCTACTTAAAAAAAAAAAAAAAGATTAATTATAATTTGTAGAGTATTAAATAAACACACTATAGATATATGAATGTGCCAGAAAGTATCATGAAAAACATGACTCAAATGCAATTGTAATGGGTTTAAGTTGAATAAAGTTTAGAGGTTATTTTGTGTGTGTGTGGTTATTAAACGATTTTTAAAAGGCATAATTAAATCAATTAAGCAGATTTCTTCCTGTCTGCTCACTCATCTACCCTTCCTAGGGATACTAGGAATGTAAAGTGGGTGTTCACTTTTATGGGCAGGTTAAGGGGGCACGCTCTGTAATGTGAAGGAAGCCAGAAAAGTTCAAAGCAACTTAGCATACACCAGGTAATGCATTCACAGTTCATAGAAACTCAAGTCTTTTATGTGAATAGAAAATTAACAATTTCTCACCTAGACCCTGAAGGAGATCTTTGAGATAACTTACTTTGTACTGTGTTAAATATGCCTAATTTTAGACATTTTATTAATATAAAAGAATAGTCACTTTTTTTTTAAGTAGGCTCTACGCCTAGTGTTGAGCCTTGCTTGAACTCTTGGCCCTGAGATCAAGTAATTTTAGCCATTTTAGAGGAGAATAACTTAGTAGGTTCATTTAAGTAGCACAGAGACAGGACCTGTGGGCAGAAAGAGCTGCATTCTTTGCTGTATGAGGCTAGTGGTTATATGCTTAGTGGTCAAAGGGGAGGGGATGGACAGGAAGCATAAGGCCATAACTGTCTTCTTCGGATTTCTACACATAAGACTACTTTTGTAAGATTTCTCTGGTGCTTCTCATTCAGTTCAATGTTAACTATCAGTTAGATATGTAGGCAGTCGTGAGACCCTTTACTTATTTTTAGAGATTTTACTTATTTATTTGAGAGATAGCGGGCGAGTGAGAGAGCATGAGTGGTGGGGGGGGCAGAGGGAGAAGGAGAAGCAGACTCCCCACTAAGCAGAGAGCCTGATGTGGGGCTCGATCCCAGGACCTTGGGATCATGACCTGAGCCGAAGGCAGACACTTAACCGACTGAGCCACCCAGGGACCCAAGAGCCTTTAAGAATACAGCAGCCGGGCACGTATTTGATCCTTCTCAAAACTGGCTGGCTATAGGTCAGCCTTCCGGACTAACGGTGACCACTCTCCTGCTTCTATCCCTCATCACTCCCGGATCGAGGAAACACCATCTGCAGAGATGTACCTAGAGGATTAGGAAGGGTAACCTCCATGTACTTAGGTAGAGAGATGCTCATGGTCTTGTCTACGGCCATATAATAATGAGTTTCTGAAGAAAGAATGAGGTCTTTTGTCAAGGCTTGTGTGCTTCAGTCTCAATAAGGAAAGGACAGAAGACAACCAGCGGCTTCTTTGCATCTGCTGTGCACAAGAAGAGAGTGTTATAGAGGTTAGTCCCTGAAAATAACAGATTCATCCGCAACCCCCACCAGGCTTTCCAAACCAGCCTGATAAAAAAAGAGCAAAGAGTTTTCCCTTCCGATTGAAATTGAATGGAATGATATTCGATTAGCCCTACAAACCAAAATCATCGAAATGAAGTCTGAAAAAAACACGAATAATTCTATTTCCTTTGTATCCTATATTGTGTGTCAGTCTCTGAATGGACCAACTGTGTTTAATAAGCTGAATAAGCATTAACTAGTTGTAGTTCACTGAGATAAGGAAAAAAGATTACATAAGAAGTAAAGGAGATTATATATCAGAAAACTTAACCTAAAAATACAAAATCAAACCAAATGAAGTAAAGTAGATTGAGGGGTTACAATTTTCCAGAAATTGCTTTAAAAGCCCATCCAAAAAACTTTCCTGCTTCTTCATGTTAAAATTTTGTATGCTAAAAATGTTTTCAGCTTTTCACTCTGGCCCACACACTGCTTCGCACTTGGAAAAAAAATTCTAATCTAAAATTTAAATAATGGATACATATTTTCAATTGTTCTCAACTTTGTCTACTTTTATTTATTAGAACCATTACAAAGATAATCATATATAGTCATCAGGTGGAAAAATAACTTTTTATAAACATGATATATATGTAGTAACATATATAATACTTATATATAAATATAACCATGCAACTCAGGTATGTATGTACTTGTGCATACTTGTAACTTATGTACTTATGTCATATATGTATAATGTGTGTATGTGTGAGTGTGTGCACAAAAACCAAAATTATTTAATCCCGTTTTCACCCATGAATCCCATATGAACTATGAAGTATTAATTAGAATAATTTAATCTTTAAATTATAATTTAAAAGCCCAGAAAAATACTTTCATGTCCATGCACTTTGAAGTCTGGATTTATTTTAATTTGCTTAACAATCAAACTGAATTAGCATATTTAACCAAGTCAATTTCCCATTGAATAAAATATTTTTAATCACTAATGTCAAAATTCATTATATATTTTTCAATCAGTTATTTCCTGTTCCAAAATTATATAAAAGTTTTTTTTTTTTTAAGATTTTATTTATTTATTTGACAGAGATCACAAGTAGGCAGAGAAGCAGGCAGAGAGAGAGGAGAAAGCAGGCTCTCTGCTGAGCAGAGAGCCCGATGTGGGGCTCAATCCCAGGACCCTGGGATTATGACCTGAGCCGAAGGCAGAGGCTTTAACCCACTGAGCCACCCAGGCACCCCTATATAAAAGCTTTTAAAGTACAAACTGCTTTGTATACTCACAGAAAGCAGTTTTCATTTAAATATGCATTAATTGCAATTAAAAGCAATATGCATTTACGTATGCATTAAAAAGTAATTAAAATATGTATATGATTGAATGTGACTTAGTAGAATATTTTGATCATAAAAGTAGGATAAATATTTTAAGTAGAAAGTAAAATATTATGTGTTTTTTGTTCTCTCATCAGCCAGATTTTGCTTTTATTCAGAGCAACAGACCCTGTCCTCATTTCCATGTGGTCCTTAGTGCCTGGGAATTGGAAAGCCGGTGATACTTAATTACCTGATCACTGGTTTTGGCTACACCAGCTTTTCAGGAGTCCATACATTTAAACTAAGTCAGCCAGGTTACTTTTTTACATTTGTCGGCACAGAATGGTAGCGAAACATATTTTTATATTGTGTCACTCAAAATAGCACAAAACCTTGTGCATGGGGATTTAAATTTAATTTATTGCTTAATTTAGGAGTGATCCTTGAAATGCATAGCTTTCCTGGCTACACATATCGTACAAGCCAGCTTCTATTATTTAATCTAACTCTTCTTCAGACCCGTATCATAGAACGGTGTGTGTGTGTGTGTGTGTGTGTGTGTTCAAATCTACATCGACCTGAGGTTAATATTTCAGGCAAGGTTTTCTGTTTCTTTTTGTTCTATTTTGTACCTCCACCCCAGCCTCACCCATTTTAGAGAAAATTTAGGAAATAAAAAAGTTGTTTATCAGAGCACTCTTCTTTGTGTCATTTCCCCACGTTCTCCATTCCTGGATTTTACTCTTGCTGATTTGCAGGAAAAGGAGAGGTGATTTGTAAATGCGACCGAAAATACTGTACACTACCCAGAGCTTGCAACTGAGAAAGTGAACGATCAAGACAGGGGAGAGAGGAGGAAAATGGGGTATGAGACACTAAATGTCCCAGGAATCATGTTTTCTGTTCTTAATTTTACCACCAGCCGAATCTGCGAACTCATCTCTTTGAGGGCACATCTGTCATCTGTGAGAAAAGGTGTTGTCCTGGGATCTCTAGAGTTAGCTAGGTCTACCATTTTCTCTTAAATATTTGTGTTTTTTTTCTAAGTTTCAGATTCTTCGTAGGTTCTGAGTCGAGGCACAGCCTCTGTTTCTTGCAGTACATATGTTTAATTTCCCTTAATTATGCTTAGTTTGATTTTGAAATTCTTGGGGTGCCTGGGTGACTCAGTTGGTTAAGCGTCTGCCTTTGGCTCAGGTCATGATCCCAGGGTCCTGGGATTGAGCCCCACATCAAGCTCTATGCTGAGAGGGGAGCCTACTTCTCCCTCTCCCACTCCCCCTGCTTGTGCTCTTTTGCTGTGTCTCTATCAAATAAATAAATAAAATCTTAAAAAAAAATCTAAAAAAAAAAAAAAAAGAAGTTTTAAATGTGGACATGCCAAGTTCCAACAGCTAATGATACAAACAGATTGCCCGTGAGCTCTCTTATAAGCATGAGAAAGTCATAGCTTATGAAATGTGGAGACATGGAGTTATGGGATGAGAACTGACAACCAGCTTTCTGGAGTATTATCTCCAAACTACGGCATGAGTACTACAAAATAAAGCCTCGCCCAAGTTAATGTTCACCAATAAAAACATTGAAAAAGATTGTTTTTAAGATGTACATAATAGAGTTACCGATGCAGGTAAAGATTAAGTAAAAAGAAAAACAAAATCCAACTTTCCCAAGAAGTCACTAGATAACTTCCATGAGCAAATTTTGATGAAAGTATTACGGTGATGTTTAAAGTCAAACTTGGCAAAACATAGATACACCTTCCAGCCTGGAAGTCCAGTTGGCTGCTAACCCAGGCTTTTAAGAGTAAACTTCTGTTAAAAAAAAATGAAATTTGGCAGAAAGGTGATGAATATGGATGAGATAATGATTTGGAGTAATAAAGGAACTTCTGGAATGGTTGGGGGCAATTTATCCGTGTATCTCACAGAAGAGAAGATGACAAAATAATCTACCCTTCAAATTAGGTAACTGACAGTTAGGTTAAGTATGTCAGAGAAACATATAATTGTTCCAACTTGAGATGTAGAAAAGGAAGGTGAGAGCCCTGGAAATAAGGGAAGGTCAGAATATATTTAAAGAAAATGCCACCGTTCTACAGATACCTCTGTGGATAAAAAGGAAAAATAAACAAGTAGAAATGTACTGCCACAGAGGGGTGCCCTATATGAATAAATAATTCATTCACATGAATGGGTTAGTTTCTTGCACTTAGATCCAACTTCAATATGTGAATCAAGTAGAAAAATCACATGTACAAACCTCTGAGAATAACTGCATTTAAATGAGTTTCAAGACTGAGTTAATTACACTTGTCTTTTTATTTGTTAAAAATATTTTTAAAATTAAAAACCGCTATTAGTATGCAACATTTTATGATAATTTATATAAATTATTCCTCCCTACCAATGGATAAAATGGTCTGTTTTCTTTCTTTCTTTCTTTCTTTCTTTCTTTCTTTCTTTCTTTCTTTCTTTCTTTCTTTCTTTCTTTTTAAGGTTTTATTTATTTATTTGTCAGAGAGAAAGAAAGCACAAGTAGGACGAGCAGCAGCCAGAGGGTGAAGCAGGCTCCCCGCCAAGCAAGGAGCCTGATGTGGGGCTCGATCCCAGGATCCTGGGATTATGACCTGAGCCGAAGGCAGACGCTTAACCAACAGAGCCACCCAGGTGTCCCAGTCTGTTTTCTTTCAAAGGACGATCTCTGGACACATTACCCTCTTGAATTTCTAAGCTTTGGGTCTGGCTTAGCCTTGGGTCTTTCTTCTGTACCATTAGCCACTTCATTGCATGATTTGATTTACACATCAACATTTTCCGATTGTGTGGCCTGTAAAATAAATCCAAATAAAATGGAAAACATTTCTCTGATCCCACATCCCTTTAGCTCATGGAATTTTATGTTATTTAATTTCTCACCCAAACATTCAGAAGATTTCCACCCTTACTGTCTTTGGTTACCTGTTTGCTGTTTACTCTCTTTATTTTAGTTTTTAAGTGGATTTTGTTATGGAGATATATATATATAGATAGATAGATAGATAGATAGATATGTCTATATCTATCTATCTATATATATATATACATACATACATACACACACACACTATTAGGTGTACAGCTGATGATTTTCCACTATGGAAATCTTGCGTATCCAATTACCCCCAAAAGAAATGATGCATTACCAGTACCCAACAATCCCCTTTGAGGTTAATACCCACACATTTTCCCAAGGGTGACCATCTTCCTTACCAAAAAAAAAAAAAAAGTAAGGTATGTAAATGGAACCGTAGGCACATGTATTCTTTGATTTGGTTTATTTTTTCCAATGGTAATGCCAGGGACATTGACCCAGTGAAGTACGTATGCTACGTTAGTGCTGCATACTAGTTCATTGTCAGAAGCATGCTCTTCATTTTCCTAGTCTGTTAGTAAATGGGCATTATTCTTGTTTCCAGTGCTTGGCTAATGCAAATAAGGGTGCTGCAGACGTTCTTTGGCAGGTGTTTTAGTGCACGAGTGTGTGCTAAAGGAGGTCAGCATCTACTGGGTCATAAGGAGGCATGCATTCTGTTTTAGTAGATCTTGCCACATTCACCGAACACTGTATTTCCTGTCTCTTTCATTTTATTCACTCTGGAGGTTTTACAGGGACTTCACATTATGTCATAATAGCATTTCTCTGATGTCTAATTATGTCGAGCACCTTTTTCATGTATTTATTTTCAATTTGGATGTCCTCTTTGTCAAGTACATTTCCAAGCATTTCATTGATTTTTATTGGTCTGTCTTCCTTTTTTACTGGTTTGCTTGAGTTCTTTATATATTATGGATATGAGCTCTTTGTCAATTTTATATACGCAAATACTCCCATTTCACTCTGCAGTTTGCTTTTCATTTTTATGTTTTTTATGATGAACGTAATTTTTTAAATTTTAATAAATATAATTATTTTCCTTTATGGTTAACATTTTTACAATCAGGGTAAAAAAATCTTTATCTTCTTCACTGGTATTAATATATTCCTTTATATTGTCTTCAAAAATAATCTTATATGTTATTTAGATACACAATCCATCTGGAATTGATTTTTACATATATTTTGGTTCATAATTAAGACACTCTTTTCAACATAAATATCCAAATATCTAGTATAATTAAAAAGAACATCTATTTCCACTGCTTCTCTAAGGATAGAACAAAGGTCTCTTTTCAAGGGTTTTCTCCCATATGACTCAGTTTCCTGAAGGTAAGCCCAGATGGAATTTTTGCCTCAGTTTTATAAATCAGACATCTCTCTGTATATTCCAGTGTCTGATTCCCTTTTCTATTTTGTTCTAATGCTGCACTTTTTTTTTTTTTTTTTTAGGATTCTATTTATGTATTTGTCAGAGAAAGAGAGAGAGAGCATAAGCAGGGGAGTGTGGCAGGCAGAGGGAGAAGCAGACTCCCTGCTGAACAGGGAGCTCCATATGGGGCTCGATCCCAGGACCCTGGGATCATGACCTGAGTTGAAGTCAGATGGTTAATTGACTGAGTCACCCAGGGGTCCCTCTAATGCTATGCTTTTTAAGATAACATATTTTTAAATTTATTTATTTATTTATTTATTTGAGGGAAAGAAAAAAAGCTGGAGGGGGGGAGGGGCAGATGGAGAGGAAGAGAGAGAAAAACCTCAAGCAGACTCCGAGCTGAGTGTGGAGTCCAACACAAGGGTTTGACCTCATGACCTGAGCTGAAATCAGGAGCTGGACACCTACCCAACTGAGGCATCCCTAAAACATCATAGCTTTGTAATAGTTACTGAAATACTATAATTTTGTTTATATTCCTTTGTCTATTAACCAAATTAATAGATCTTTAATAAAATAAGAATGTGTTTTTGAAGTGTTCACTTTTTAGAGAATTTTCCTTTACCTACCCAGCACATAAATCAGGTACTATATATATACTCTTCTATTTACTTCATAGATACTAATCCATTTACTACCCCAAATTACACAGTGAGGTCGGCATTGTTACCATCCCTATATTGCGGATGAAGAAACATAGGCCAGAGGCACAGGCACATAGTGGAATGTGAGGAGCAGTCACCGGACGAGCACGTTGAGTGGTCAGCAAAGTCTGTTTGATTCCATCGGGCTTTAGCCTTACCGACTATGCGATGTGAACCCTCCTTTCACAGCTGTTTTTGTTTTTCTTCTTAGAGTACTCCAGAGGAGAGCTGGTGATTGAGATGAGGTTTTTGCTGTAGAACTTGTAAGCGCTGACTTTAAGGATTGTTTTATCTGGCATAAATTTAGATGCAACATGAGAAGAAAAGTCGGAATCCTGAGTGACTACCCAGCTTGGGGCTTGACTTAGTGACTGGGTGGTGGATCTATGTATGGTGATGAGAAGCTCTAGGAATATATTTGTACAATGGAATGAAAAATGATGTTACATTAGAAATGCCTAAAAGACAACTAAACGTATTCAAGTAGGAAGCCTGAGTTGTAGATGTGATATTTGAAACCATAAGATTAAAGGAGATCATCTAGAAGGATGTGCATGAAGAAAATAAAAGAACTGAGAAGAAAGCTTTAGGGAATGCCAAATTTAAATTTCTGAGGAAGGAGGTAAAGACAGCTGAGCTATTTGGGGAGAAACTAGATGACTGTGGGTCATGGAAAATTAGAGAATGGAGTGATCCAGGGGGAAATCATCAGCCATTCCAAATGGTGCTGACAAACTGATTAAAATTAGGACAGTCTGACCAGTAGATGTTTTTGGCAGATGATAGGGCAATAATAACCTATATCCAGAAAATTCCAAAGCAGAAAATGAGATAAACACTGATTAAAGGAGTTGATAAGTACCATATGATTTTACTCATATGTGGAATTTAAGAAATGAAACAAAAACACAAAAGGAAAATGAAAGAAAGAGAGAGAGAGAGACACCAGAAACAGACTCATAACTCTAGATAACACACAAATGGTCACCAGAAGGGAGGTTGGTGGGGGCACGAAGGAAGCAGGTGATTGGGACTAAGGATTGCTCCTGCTGTGATGAGCAGGGGGGTGATGTAGGGAGGTTTTGAACCACGATATTGTACACCTGAAACTAATATTACACTGTCTGTTTACTAACCGGAATTTAAATAAAAATAATACAAAACAAAACAAAAACTGTGAGAGGGAAAAAAAAAAAACCTGAAAAGAAAATGGGTGCTGGAGAACTGGAGGCAGAGATATAGAAAGCTTTTAAAGATGGCATGCTGGGGACGCCTGGGTGGCTCAGTTGGTTAAGCAGCTGCCTTCGGCTCAGGTCATGATCCCAGCGTCTTGGGATCGAGTCCCACATCGGGCTCCTTGCTTCTCCCTCTGCCACTCTGTCTGCCTGTGCTCACTCTCTCTCTCTCTCTGACAAATAAACAAATAAAATCTTAAAAAAAAAAAAAAAGATGGCATGCTGTAGGTAGAAAATAAAAGAAATAAGAGGAAGAGAGGAATTGAGGACTCAAGAGAAATTACTAAACATATATGACATGGGATGCATTTTTATAATGAAAGCAATAATGCAGCCCATGAGGAAGGTTTAATTGCTGTAACAAAGCCCACTAATTTAAAACATCTTTTTGTCATATTAATATAGATAAGTATTTATATAATGCTATGCATAATATTCATACACATATAATTTAACTCTATTTCTGAGCTTTAAGAAATTATTTTAATTATGAGACTTTGATAATATTTGGTTCCATACATTTGCATTTCCTTTAAACAATTTTATGTTTTTTTAAGCATTTATTCTTCCATATCAAGTTTAGAATCATATCTTGAGATAATTTTATTGAAATTTTTACATGAATGTGGCTGAATTTGACATTTTTATAGTATCACCTTTCTCATTCATGAACTCAATATATTTCTCCATTTAATAACATCATCAAAAAGGTCCATACTATTTTATTATACCATATGAACATAATTATAATGCATTAAGATGATGTTCACTGTGTATTGAAGAGTCTATAAATCATGTAACAGGGACAAATGTATGTGTTTAGTCTGGAAAATCATAATTTAATACATTCGTAATCACATTCCAAATTTTTGAGAGATTCTTGGTAAAAGGAAAAAGATATAAAGTGTTTGTTTTGCTTTGTTTTAATTGCAGGAGACACAGAGAGAAAAAAGTTATGGGATAGCAAACATTTATTGATCAAAAATAACATTTTTATTGACTTGATTGCATGGTTATGTAATGAGTTTTTAATCCCTGCCCCAAACTGGAATTTGGAAAATGCATTCTTGCCTTGGTGAAATTAATCCTTGCTAGGATGAGAGGAGATCCCATGCATGGCTCATGTATCAGCTGTGCCTCGAATGGTACACAATATTAGAGTGGAAAAGTAGAAGAAGACCACATAATCAGATAAGAGCATGAGCAAAAACAAAGGATAGAAATATGCAAAATATTCATTCCCAGAAGACACGAGATAAATAAGCATGGGTGAGTATAAGTTTTGCACATATCATGGCTATTTGGAATTAACTTGGGAAAGATGTTGGTAGCAACCATAGATGGCCTTCCACATTAATTCATAGATTTTTAAAAAAATATTTTATTTATGTATTTGACAGAGAGAGATCACAAGTAGGCAGAGAGACAGGCAGAGAGGGAGGGGGAAGCAGGATCCCTGCTGAGCAGAAAGCTCAATGCGGGGCTCCATCCCAGGACACTGAGATCATGACGTGAGCCAAAGGCAGAAGCTTAACTCACTGAGCCACCCAGGCACCCCTAACTCATAGATTTTTGATACATTTTTTTGTTTCAGTTAGCCAGAAGCCCTCTGCCTTGTTGTGTTTGGGTAGAATTTTCATGGTTCTATTTTTCACTTTTTGTCTTCAAAAGAAAAGAAATACTTATGAAATTAATGGATGTACTTCATTTTGTTAAGCTCTGGACAACTGAAGATGTATAATGTAAATTAAATAATTTTTTTCTGATAAACTCTTAAATATGGGCATTCTGTATCATTGAAGATGTCCTATTTTAGTGATTTCATGTTGTCTTAGTGTTAGAAGGTGGAAGACAGTCAGTAATGTATCCTTCAGACTGAGAAGACACTTTAACACTGAAAAACAAAGCCGGTCACTCAAGACTGTCTACACAGTTTTATTCAGGGTAACTTGCTTATAAGGGTAATTAGATGGCTGGGGAGATGATCCAGGGCATGCGCAACTATTCTCTGCTCATTTTCTGCCAAGCCCAGCCCACAAACCACAGCTTGTTATAGAGAGAGGGGCATGGTGGTGAGGTCACAGGGTAGTTATCTAAAGTGGTGGCATCTGTAAGCCAGTCTCGGCTAGTTATCTAAAGTGACTACTTGTGTGCCAGAGGGGAGAAAAATGGATTTAGAAAGATGGAGTCAGCATTGTCAGCACTCTTACACCTTGTCATATGGGCTCCATTGGTCCACACAGCCGTCCATTTATCTGAGCCACCATAGAATTTTTCTTCTCTCTCTCTCTCTTTTTATAATATTTTATTTATTTATTTGACAGAGAGAGAGATCACAGGTAGGCAGAGAGGCAGGCAGAGAGAGAGGAGGAAGCAGGTTCCCCGCTGAGCAGAGAGCCCGATGCGGGGCTCCATCCCAGGACCCTGAGATCATGACCTGAGCCAAAGGCAGAGGCTCTAACCCACTGAGCCACCCAGGCGCCCCTCTCTCTCTCTCTTTTTTTTTAACCATCTTCTGTTTTAAGGCACTATAGCAGAGGGTAAAAAAATATATATATTCATTACAATGCTACTTATACCCATCTTATTTAGTTAGTTAATTCAATTTTTAGACACTGGAAATAATTTCAATATGCATTTTATATCAAATGTAGCTGAATAAAAGCTTAATCATAAGCTGAACCTAGCTAGCTTGTCCCCTACCACTCAACTTACTTACCAAGTTTTGTCACTTTATCTCATTCATATTATCTATCTTAATTAAACTTCACCTTCTTTACATACTTTCACAATGTGATTGTTTTCTATCATACTCACTATTACCCATACATACTGGCCCTCTCACATTTTCTCTAACAAAACAAATCGTTTTACCTCTGAAACATAACAAATTTCTACTTGTCTTCATTGTGACACAGATAGGTCAACCAGTTCAGCCATTACTAGCAAGTAGTAAGTTCCAATTAAGGAAATAACAACCATTATCCAAAGGGAAAGAAGAAAGACAAAAAGGAAGGGAGGAAGGAAGAAAAAGAAAGAGAAAGGAAGGATTTCAGTGTTTGAGTTGGAACTAGGCAGAGGAAATAGTTTATTATAATTTCTCATTCAGCTTTGAGCTTAATTCTGTCAAAGGGGTGTTAAGTGCCATTTTAATTTATAAAAGGATGGGGACTTACAGCTTTGAAACCCCTACTATCTGCTAAACACTGTGCAAATTGAAGCCCTCCATATATAATTATTATCTGTAAGCATAATAAAAATATTTTTAATGCAGTGGGGATTTTGTTTGTTTTTAATATTCTATATGAACTGAAACCATTAAAATAATAATGTGTTAACTGTATATACAAATCTATATCAATGATCTCAACATCTTGAGGTAATTTTTGCTATCGCTGTTTTAGCTTTTTCTTAGGAGATGGGACAAAATAAGACAGAATTAGAACTATCTCATGTTATTCTACTTTAAATAAGTGATTTCACACACAGATATTTTGTTCCTTGTCTCTGCTTACTACATATAGTATGAATAAGTGAAATGCAAAGGCAAAGATAATTTAGGAAAGCCGCATTGATAAATAAGAACATGTAATAAACACAAATGTTTGAATTATCTGCTCCTTGAACCTCTATACAAATTAGCATTCTCAGTTCAACTACGTTTTATCAATAGGAATGAATGTTTCCTATAAATACTAGTCTTAAATAATGAAATTTAATAACATGCTAATGAATTTGGGAGAAATATTTTCTATCATGCTGCAATCCCTATCTGGTTCATTTTCAGCAATTTATATTTGTTTTTAACTTGAAATTATACGTATCATATTTTAAATGCATGTACATCTCAGCTATTTAGTATACCTTTCCATAAACCAAAAAATATTTATCTAAATATGCTTTTAAAACATTTCAAAGTTATTAATAGCAGTTGAGAAAGCTTATAAAATAGGTTGTAACTCCAGGAACATTCTCTCACAACGAGATTGTTTAATATACCAGAGTGTTGATCAAGTCATTAACAACTTTAATCAATGCAAGTAGCTTTGTATTGCATGAAAGCATTTGGAAGGCGGCAACATTTTTTTTTAATGTTTAGATCCTTACGATATAAATTATAAGATAGCTGAAAGAAACTCTTGTCTTTATGTGAATATAAAGTGAAAGAACATCAGTTTGCTAACATTAGGAGAATAAACAGAAAACCAGTCTTCATTTTTTATTCAGTTAGTGTTTATCACATACTCTTTGCATTAATACCTAAGAGTAATGGGAAATACAAAAGAAGGCAACCATTTCCATCCTTAAACTTGTCTTAAAAATTGTTGTAAATAAGATATAGAGATTATATTTGTACTGGCAAAACTGTGGCGGTCGGTCACAATTTAGCTGCTTTACATTTCCTGGGTAAAGCATCACTAGTATTAAGTTAGGACTTTTTCTCTCTCTACAAGTAATTCTGTATTTCTAATACCTTGAACTTAGGACCTGGAGGATTCCAGATTCATAATACCATATTCCCATGTAGCAGAAGCAATCATTAGTCTTGGTGAGAAGAAGGTCTTATTCTCCATCATCAGTGAATTTCAGAATTCTGTAGTTTGCATAAGCCTCTGATACTGTGTGACCTTTAGGTCATTGAAGGTGACTCCTGAAATGCCATGTGATAGAGTACTTAAGAACATGGGGTTAGGAACCAGACTGAGTTTGAATGTTTTCTTTGACCAGCTGGTTGAGAGCTCCCTGACCTGTCCCTCAGTTTCCCACCTGTAAATGAAGGTAATAAAAGTTTTTAGCTCATGAATTTATAGAGAGATACATGTGTTAATCTGTATGTTCCTATTACCAATATTTTAATCTCTCTAAATTCAGAGATCAGGTGAGTATACTTACTGAAATTTGCAAATTTAGCTAAATACAAATTTTAAGAAGTCAGCTAAGTAAGTGAATATACAAAATCAGTTTTGTAAATTTAGCTAAATATGTACATTCATGAAAACAGAATCCCCTCTGTAAATAATCAATAGCTACTTGGATTTTTCAGAATATAATAAATGCCATGATTTTGTTCATACCCACTAAACAGTGGGCTGTACAAAACAGGCATTTTGTGGACTTAACATCAGCAAGACGGTGACCTGGGAGATTCCAGGCCCTTGTTCTTCTCCAGAAACGTGGAATAAACAAAAACTATATGAACCAGAATACTTTTGTGGAACTCTAGAAACCAGTTAAGAAGCTGTAGCAGATGAGCAAATGCTTAATCAATAAAAAGCCACTCTAAAAATGATAGCACATTTCATTGCATTTTGCTCACCCTTGTCTGAACCTCTACTTCTTAGTTCAGCATCCATGGTCAGGTAGAGGTTACCTAACTCCCCGTTTCTCCCTTGAAACTGAAGGAAAGGAGTTGACCTTGCTTGCAACATTCTGCCATGCTGGGTGCTGTCCAAGGGGCTGACTTCTATCTTGTCTGGGAAAGGTACTATAGTTAGGTATCAGGTTGCAGGGCTCTGAAAACAGCACTGGGTACAGTGGAACAGAGCTGCAAAAGCCTGCAACACAATGGAAACCTGAGGACAAGAGGTGACAGCAGTGAGAAAATGGAAATCTAAGTCCTTTGAGAAGAAGCAGAAGTGAAACTCTTAGGGAAATTAAAATATTTAAAATTTAGCAGCCATACTTAAGAGGAGGGGAACTGAAATAAAAGCAAATACACAGGCCTAGGAAAGGTGCATCCCCAGAAGATAGTTGAGAGGTTTCCCTGTGACTTTATGGTTGACTGATTAGTTAAAATCAACCCTGCAAAAAGTGAGTCCACAAAGATTGGGGGATATCATTGTTTTTTAAACTGCCTAAAATTTAACAACAACAACAACAACAAAAAATCACAAAGCATATGAAGAAACAGGGAAATACGACACATTCAAAAGGACAAAATAAATCCCCCAAACCAATCCTAAAGAAACACAGGCCTCTGGCTCACTTGACAAAAAATTCATTTTATTTTTTAAAACTATTTTATTTATTTATTTCAGAGAGAGAGACAGTGAGAGAGGGAACACATGCAGGGGGAGTAGGAGAGGGAGAAGCAGCCCTCCTGCTGAGCAGGGAGCCTTATGAAGGGCTCAATCCCAGGACCCTGGAATCATGACCTGAGCCAAGGGCAGATACTTAACAACTGAGCCACCCAGGCACCCTCAGTTGACAAAGAACTTAAAAAACTGTCTTAAATATACTGCATGAGCTAAAGGAAAACATGAAGAGACAACTAAACAAAATCTGGAAAATGATTTATAAGCAGAATGAGTATATTAACAAAGACACAGAAGTTATGAAAAAAGAATCCAGAAATTCTGGACCCAAAAAATGTAAAACATGACTTGAAAAATTCACTAGAGGGATTCAACGTCAGGCTGTCAGAACCCAAGGGACATAGAGAACACCAGAAAATATAGAAATCCCAGAAATAGGAAAAAGAAAGGGCAGCAATCTCATAGCAAGAAATGGGCTTCTACTACCTAAAACTGAAGAGAAAAATGGATATACAAATAAAGGAAACTTAACTAAATCCAAGAAGGATAAATCCATAGTAACCCGCACTGAGATGCAGTATAATAAAATCAGTGAAAATTAAAAACAAAGAAAAATTTCTTAAGGAATCACCACACTGTTTTCCAAAGTGGCTGCACCAACTTGCATTCCCACCAACAGTGTGACCCTGCAATTGCACTACTGAGTATTTACCCCAAAGATACAGATGTAGTGAAAAGAAGGGCCATCTGTACCCCAATGTTCATAGCAGTAATGGCCACAGTGGCCAAACTGTGGAAAGAACCAAGATGCCCTTCAACAGATGAATGGATGAAGATGATATGGTCCATATATACAATGGAGTATTGTGCTTCCATCAGAAAGGATGAATACCCAACTTTTGTATCAACATCGACGGGACTGGAAGAGATTATGCTGAGTGAAATAAGTCAAGCAGAGAGAGTCAATTATCATATGGTTTCACTTACTTGTGAAGCATAAGGAATAACAAGGAGGACATTACGAGAAGGAAAGGAAAAGTGAATAGGGGGAAATTGGAGGGGGAGACAAACCATGAGAGACTGTTGACTCCAAGAAACAAACTGAGGGTTTTGGAGGGGATGGGGGCGGGAGTCATGTGAGCCTGGTGGTGGGTATTAAGGAGGGCATGTATTGCATGGAGCACTGGGTGTGGTGCATAAACAATGAATTTTGGAACACTGAAAAAAATAAAATAAAATTTCAAAAAAAATAAAAACAAAGAAAAAATCTTGAAGGCAGCAAGAGAAAAGTGACTCATCACATATAAGAAAATTTTATAAGCTTGTCATCAGAGTTCTCAGCAGAAATTTTACAGGCCAGAAGGCATTGAGATGACATATTTAAAGCACTGAAAGAAAAAAACTGCCAACTGAGAATGTTTTAGACAGCAAAACTGTATTTCAAGTGAAGGAAAAATTAAGACTTTCTGAGATAAACACACACTTGGAGTGTGCTCATTACCACTAGTCCTGTCCTGAAAGAGATGCTAAAAGGAGTCATTCAAGATGACAGGAAAAAATGCCTGATGATAACTCAAAACCATATGGATGTATAAAATTCTCTGGTAAAGATAGATCTGTGACCAAATGTAAAACTGTACTTTTGTACAGTTGTACAGTTTGTACAGTTTATGCAGTTGTACATTTGTACTATTTTAATTTTGGTTTGTTATTCCTCCTTTTAATTTTCTTATAAGAAATATAAACATAAAATAACTATAAATTTACAACAGTGGTTACACAATAGATAAAGTTGTGCTTTGTGACATCAGTAACATAAATAGGTGGCCAAATTATAAATGAGTAGTTTGCATAAGATCGAAATTAAAAAAATAACAAATTAAAAAAAAAATTTAAGGGGGCGCCTGAGTGGCTCAGTTAAGCTCAGTTAAGCTGCAGCCTTTGGTTCATGATGTGAGCTCACATCATGAATCCAGGGTCCTAGGATCAAATCCCACATTGGGCTCCCTGTGAAGCAGAGAGCCTCCTTCTCCATCTCCCCTTGTTCCCTCTGCTTGTTCTCTCTCTCTCTGTCAAATAAATAACTATTTAAAAAAATTGAAATTAAGGTTTTAGTAATTCAAAATAAATTGTTATAACTTTTGAAAGTCAAATGCAAGGGGCACCTGGGTAGCTCAGTGGGTTAAGCCTCTGCCTTGGGCTCGGGTCATGATCCCAGGGTCCTGGGATTGAGCCCCGCATCGAGCTCTCTGCTTGGCGGGGAGCCTGCTTCCTCCTCTCCCTCTGCCTGCTTCTCTGCCTACTTGTGATCTCTCTCTGTCAAATAAATAAATAAAATCTTTAAAAAAAAAAAAAGAAAGTAAGTCAAATGCAATTCCAATAGTCATTACAAAGAAAATATCTATATAATATACAAAAAAAAAATTGGCAATGGAATTAAAATATGTCACTACAAAAAGTCAACTACATAAAAAGTAAGATAGTAAGAAAGGAAGACCAAATCTATAAAACACAGAAATTTATAAAATGGATAAATTGTAAATCCTTCCCTATCAGTAATTATTCTAAACATAAATGGATTAAACTCTCCATAAAAACATGTAGATTGACTGGATTAAAATAAAAAATGAATAATATCCACCTATATACTGTCACAGGTCCAGACAAGCAAACCATAGGTTTAGCACCAAAGTATAATTCATTATAGAAATAATTGATAGATGAGAGCTGGGCAGGAAGGGATGGGGTCCAAGGGACTGACAGTTGTCAGGGTGGGGGTTAAAAAATTGCTAAAAGAATTACAGGATAAGCCACATTTAGGACAAAATATTCCCAAACATCTGATAAATGATTTATAACCAAAATAGGCTAAGAATTCTTACAAGTCAACAATATGAAAGCAAATTACCAAATAATTTAAAACAGTCAAACAACCTGAATCTAATAAAAAAGCTACAGAGAAACTATTGGGACTTTAAGATCAAAAGCTTTTGCACAGCAAAGGAAACAGTCAACAAAACCAAAAGACAACTGACAGAATGGGAGCAGATATTCGCAAACGACATATCAGATAAAGGTCTAGTAACCAAAATCTATAAAGAACTTATCAAACTGAACACCAAAGAACAAATGATCCAAACAAGAAATGGGCAGAAGACATGAACAGACATTTCTGCAAAGAAGACATCCAAATGGCCAACAGACACATGAAAAAGTGATCCATATCACTTGGCATCAGGGAAACACAAATCAAAACCACAGTGAGATACCACCTCACACCAGTCAGAACGGCTAAAATTAACCAGTCAGGAAACGACAGATGTTGGCGAGGATGCGGAGAAAGGGGAACCCTCCTACACTGTTGGTGGGAATGCAAGCTGGTGTAGTCACTCTGGAAAACAGTATGGGGGTTCCTCAAAAAGTTGAAAATAGAGCTACCCTATGACCCAGCAATTGCACTACTGGGTATTTACCCTAAAAATACAAATGTAGTGATCCTAAGGGGCACGTGCACCCAAATGTTTATAGTAGCAATGTCCACAATAGTCAAACTATGGAAAGAGCCTAGATGTCCATCAACAAATGAATGGAGAATAGTCAAGAATCCCATGAAGAAGAATTCAAAATAATTTACATAGATGATCCCCCTCCATGTCAAGATAACTCTCAATTCCTTATGTGTGAGCTTCTCATAGTAATTTTCCCTCTAAAGAACACTGTAATGAGTGGGTGAATATGAGTTAGTTTATGGTGGAGAAGCATAGCAAATACCACTTCAGCCAGGGGATTAAGATTAAAATCAGTAGTGATAAATTATATTGAGAATATACCTCCTCAATGACAATTTACATTTGTGCTCTTACTTCCAGAAACCTGTAACATTGGCCTAATCATGAGAAAAGAAGAAAAATTCAAATCGGTGGACTTTCTACAAATACATGGGTCTACTTCACAAAGGTCATACGAAACAAGGAACAGTCTGAGAAATGTTCCCCATTAGGTGATGCCAAAGGAAACACAATGATCAAATGTAACCTGATGCCCTAGGTGGGATCCTGGGAGAGAAAAAATGCATTGTGTAAAAATGAAAGAAATCTCAATAAAGTATGAACTTCAATTAACAAGAATTTTTTTATATTGGTTTATTAATTGTAAAAAAAATGTGCCATACAAATGCAAGATCTTAAACATAGGGAAGACCAGAACCCTCTATCCTCTCTTTGCTACAATTTAGCATTTGAAAATTATTCTAAATGAAATACTTTGCTATAATGTTAAAAATACGTACTATATATTTTTTTAAAGATTTTATTTATATATTTGACAGACAGTGATCACAAGTGGGCAGGGAGGCAGGCAGAGAGAGAGGAGGAAGCAGGGTCCCTGCTGAGCAGAGAGGTCAACACGGGGCTCGATCCCATGAATCATGACCTAAGCCAAAGGCAGGGGCTTTCACCCACTGAGCCACCCAGATGACCTGTACTATATGTTTTTAAGAAATGGCAACCCTTGCCATTTTAATAAAGAAACAAATGTCCAACATTGTGGCAAAGAGAGCTCTCTTCCTTAATGACTGTGTTCCCCCTTCTTTTGGGTCTCACCTAGAAGACATCTCATAGTCTCCTTTATTTGTTTGGGTCCACGTGCTGAAGTTGTGTCTGATAAAACATAAACAGAAGTGATGTGTGCCCTCTCTGGACTTAGTCATAAAAACCGCATGTGTGATTGTCTTTTTATTGTTCCCATTTCCTGACTGAATAGGTATAAACGTGAGTTAGAAAATATATGTGTTCCTGAACTATTGCTGGAAGCAGAAATCCATCCACTGATGTTTATATTATTCACTGTGAAGTGAAAAAGAAACATATTCTAATGAACCAAAAATGGATTTGAGCATTTATGATAACATGGGTTATATTAAGTAATAAAGCAATGATAAGGCCTTGTCAGATCTAAGTTAAATTTTTAAAATTTCACTTCATAAAAATACAAGGATTTCTAAACTCTCTGTCATGTTTATTAGGTGTCAAGTATTTGCAAAATGTTTTTAAAAGAGAATTTACTAAAATTAAGAAAATAGTATTTTGCATGATTCTGCAGAAAATTGTTAACAAGCAGAATTGTAATTGTAGCTTTTATTACACCAAATAGATGATCTTATCATTTGGGAGAAGACACAAATTATTTTGTGAAGATTCTATACTTAAAGTCTGTCATACATATATTAATAAATTTAAATGATAAAATGTTTACATTTAAAAGGTATATAAAGTAGCTAAATTTTGGGGGTGCCTGGGTGGCTCAGTCATTAAGCTTCTGCCTTTGGCTCAGGTCATGAACCCAGGATCCTGGGATCAAGCCCTGCATTGGGCTCCCTGCTCAGCAGGAGGGCTGCTTCTCCCTCTCCCACTCCCCCTGCCTGTGTTTCCTCTCTTGCTGTGTCTCTCTTTGTCAAATAAATAAATAAAATCTTAAAAAAAAATAAAGTATCTAAACTTTTAAAATTTATAAGAGTTTGACTAGCTTGGGTCATCCTACAATATCATAATTAAGAAAAATCTAACTAAAATTTGTCTAGCTATACATAATATATGATTTATAATGGAGATATGTAAATGAGATTTCTGAAGAAAAAGAAATAACAAGAAGTATGTCAAAATTTGTAAGCAGAATAATAAGGAAGTTATTATTTTAATAAATAATTCAAAAGAATGAGAATAGAGAATGAACTCTAATGAATAATGAAAGCAAAATGATTCCTTTGAATGTGCTCAAGATAGAGATTCATGTTATTAAAAGTGTGACATAATGATGGGGTAATTGGTGCAACCATGAAGCAACATACAAAACATAGACAAATTTAATAAGATGAATTGTGTCTAAAATAATAACTGACTGATTCCAGTAACTAGGTGAAATTCTATGTTGTAGAATATATGTTATTTGAAAAATGTATTGCTCTCTCCTTTCTATCCTTTCTGACTTCCCACCTGCCCCTTGCTTTCTTTCCATAGTTTCTTTATTTATCTATTAGTTAAATGTTACTTTGGAATCTAATATTTTAAAAAACATTGTATAAGGTGTTATGGAAATAGAAAGGGAATAGTTCAAAAGATAAAATTTTTGGTAGGTTGAAATATAAATTATCATAACACAAAGTAAAACATTTTATGGAATTTTACAAGAAGATATGATACCTATTTGATGAGATCAGGAAAAGCTCTCCTGGAATTTGAAATAGATCTCTTAAGACATTCTAGCACATAGATTGGTTGTAAGGCTTTGGAGAAAGGTGGTGGTTTATTTATGCTAATGAATGTTGTGTTTACTTATCTGAAGAAATTCAAATATGGAGAAGCTAGCAGCATCTAATGTCCCCTCCACAGAAGAATTCTGTTGACATGTATTCATGACTATTGTTTTTCCCCTGGATAACGGCCAAACTTTGGCTTACAAGGCACTGGTTAATTTTCATCAACCCCTCGTTCATCAGCTCTGCTCTCATGCTACCATCATTAAGTAGCTACAGGAGACAGTGGCACACTTACTTCCCACTCTAGAAACGCTTCACCTCTTCAATCTCACCTATCAGTATAATGTCTACAAATTCCACAGTCCTTAGTTGAGATGGCATTTACCTCAGAAAATATTCTCTAAGCAGTTAAATCCCATTCATTCTGACATCCCCATCAGAAAATTTCTCCTGTACAATGGTTGTACTGTTGGCTTACTTTTCTGCATCCTTCATGCTAACAAGCTTCTTGAAGTCAGGCTGTGCTTGTTCATAGTATTAGTTTCCCAATGTTGAACACAGCAGCAATACAAATTCTTTTATGCCCCGACTGGCTGCTGTACAGATATTCTATCTTGGAGATCAGACTTTCAGTATCCACAACTCAGTCTCCATGCCAGGAGGCAAGAACATGGAACAGGGTCAGTGAGTGACCAACTCTTTTGTCCCATTGTCAGGTAGTATTTCAGGACATTTTAAAATCTTGCTCTCTGTTAGGTTTCTAGTGGAAGCAGTCTGTAACATCATCTCACAGTTACTCAACCTACTTCCAAATCCCAGAGACTGAATTTAAAACTCTCTCTTATGCATCATTTGGAATATGCCTTAATTCCAACCACTCACCTTTTCATAATATAGAATACGTTTATTATTTCTTCTTCCCTTCTAGACCATATGAGGTAGATGACAAGAACACATGCGGTTCTTTATTGCATTCTTGGCACATAAATAATACCTGTCACTGAGGTAATTTTCAAGAAGTATTTGTTAAGGGTTTGGATAACATGTGTTTCCTTTCTTTATGTTTTATGACAAACGAGTGCTATTGGAATACTCAGCATCTTGACATTTTCATTCATGCCTGGTTTCTTACTTAAAAACAGGGTATGGTATATGTTAAAAAAAACAACAACAGTATACTCTAGATATACTAACTCTACATGTCTCAAATCCCTTGGAAAAGTTTCAGAAAGTATAAGGGGAAAAGATGTGTGCAGTGCTGAAAAACTAAGAATGATGCCTTTCAAAGACAGAAAACTTTCTGGAACTATAGCACAGAATGGAATGGATTTAATGAGGTGTACAAGGATGACTGGCAATTTATTTTTTCTTCTGTGAAAAAAAAATATGTGTAGTAACTAGAGGAAACTCTAGTAAAACCCTTTTAATTAAAAGGGTGAGGTGAGACTGTGGGCCAGCAGCAACACCAACAGGCCCCCAAGATTAGACTGCTTCCTGAAACAGGCTCCTGTAGGCAGAAACCAAGGAGGTGGGATTTCTCCTAGATCTGGTGATGCAAGTAGAAAGTCAGATAGTAGCAAGATGCAAAACACTGGTGGCATGAAAGACACTTCTAGAACTTGCAAGATCAGGAAGAAAGTAGGCAAGTGGATATTTTCTTCTAAATCAACATAAAAAGCATGTTGAAAGCCCCTGTGGAGGAAATTCCTTCTGAATTACAGAACACAGAATCCTTATAGACTGTGATATCTTGCAGCTCAGAAGAAAAGAACCCCCTGGAAAATCAGGGGGACTACTCCTCTGGTTTATGCTTCTTGAACTGGATGGCAAAGAAAATAAATGAATGCCTGACTTGTTAGCATATACCATCGGTAGGATATCACGTTAGTGAAACCTTTAGCCTGAAAGAGAAAAAATAATTTGAAAACAGAAAAGATTATAATGAAGAGAGGCCACGATTTCCTTTGTTTACATTTTTTCTTAAGTCTGGACTGTTTTTATCAGCTGACCATTTTCCCTCTGTTTTCTACTAATTCTTCAGTGATGTATGTATGATGCAAAGTATGTCCTTTACCCTGTCTTCCTGTGTCCTGCACTGAGTGATCCTTCTGCTTTTTAAGGTACATTGAACCCATGGATTCACACTGATGGCAGTCTGCCTTGCAATGTGGTTAAGTTTTCTGTAATAGAGTGACATCAAAAACTCAGTGAGGATGAAGACAAGATTTTCCTGGACTTCCTATGTCCAGAGCACAATACGGTCTCTACATTTGTACTCCACAGATCTCCAGCAAATATTTTTTGGGGCTTTCTCTAGTTAGAATGATTAGAAGCAGATGTTATTACAACAGGACTTTCAAGGTGCCAGGAATGTCAAGAGTGATAATTCACTGGGAAAAGAATTAGAAGCATCTTCTATTACGTGTTCAAAGGAAACTAGTTTCGGTAAATCCCAACTCACACATGTTGTTACCTCAAATTTTACTGTGTATGATTAATGTATGAAACACTACACAGGGTCTTGTCTATTCATATAGTCATTCAATTTGTGCATTCATCTGGTAAATACCACAAGGGATAGTAATTCAGGAAATATAAAGACAGAAAATATCTGTTGCTTGGTTATATATCTCTATTAAAAGAGTGACATTCCTAAGACAAGTAACAGGAAAAAAACAAGCTTGGTCACATTATCCTATCTATTTTATAAGTTCAATGAAATTTGGGGCCCATTTGTTGTCTTCAAGTGTTCATCACCTTCTCAGCACACTTTCCCCTGACGTTCTTCAAGCTCCAATGCCCAACTGGTCACAGCCATTCAAGTCATCAACCCTTTCCAAGATTATTTTTCTCCAGGGATAGCAGTCCTCATCAGCTGCCATGTTCAATGAGAGTGGGTGTTTCTGTGTTCTCTGTTTATTTTTCTCTCTCCAGAGCCCACAGGCGTACTCAACACATAGCTATGTTCCGTCCCCTTCCCCGTTCCTATCTCTCTCACTTTTTTTGTCTCTCTCTCTCTCAGTAGATAGGTAAATAGGTTCCTACACACATACATAGTTGTTAAATACATAAATGAAGAGTTGAGTGAGATGAACAGAAGTTAAGTACCGACCAAGGTCACACAACTAATAAATGACTTTCCATTTGGAACACTTTGCTCATGAGAGATGAAGTTTCATGTTGCTGCAGATAACCAATGTCGTTTGCATTAAGAATTCAGCTCAGTAAAGCAATAGCTGTTGCTCACGCAGTTAGGGTACCTACAGCCACTGAGAGAGAAAAAGAAGTTGCAGGAAATGTAGGCTGAGTGGCATATATGATTGATGGGATTCCCATGTCTAATCTCAAGCCCAGGGGATACCAAATTTAGCTTATTCGTAGCACTCTGCAGGCCCTGGTCTTGTAATTTTTCATAAATAGCAATTGAGTAACTGACTTTTTTTTTTTTTATTTTCTAGAGACTGGCTCTTGCAGAAGCAAGGAGGATGGTTGAGAACCAGTGAATATAAGAAAATCAGATTTGATTTATTAGGAAGGAGATTAATTTTAAACTTAATTTTTTAAAGATTTATGGTGCATCTCACATTTAATGCAAGTTTTTGTGAATCTGAGCCTATTAATTTCTGTGAAGATTATAGAACCAGTGACAAATGACCTCACATAATTATATCTACATGGCTGAAGTCGTTTTTTTACGTTACCCTAAATATCAAATTTTAATTAGATAAAGAAGACTTTTCATACATACAGTATAAATGTTCGAGCCTTCTTTTATTTCAAATTAGGGATTAGTGTTACACTGGGTGCTATACGGACTTAGTGAATAGATGACATTTAATTTTTAAAGGGATTTCACTGAAAGCAACATCTAATTAAAACAAAGAATAGTTTACCGCTTATAGGACTGGAAACTCCTATTTTCTGTAATCCATAAACAAATTTCAAGTAGTTTATGAAAATAGCCTTTGTGCTCCATAATGCAGGTACAAGTTTAAGATCAATTGGAGCTTCTGTTTATTCTCATATTACTACAAGAGATTAGGCATTCTTGTGCTTTAGTTCAATAGATGTTTGACTACTATTGAAACATGTTAAGTTTGTGATATATTTTCAGAAGCTTCATGTTTCCAGGTTTTATATATAAGCTGAATAGCAATTCCGTCCTTCATTTTAAATATATTTCTTACCAGGTGACCATTCTGTGAAATTAGCCAGCTTTCATAAACTTCTAAAAAGTGACCATTTCTGGGCGCCTGGGTGGCTCAGTGGGTTAAGCCTCTGCCTTTGGCTCAGGTCATGATCTCAGGGTCCTGGGATGGAGCCCCGCATCGGGCTCTCTGCTCAGCAGGGAGCCTGCTTCTTTCCTCTCTCTCTGCCTGCCTCTCTGCCTACTTGTGTCTCTGTCTGTCAAATAAATAAAATCTTTTTTAAAAAGTGACCATTTCTTCTTTTTTTTTTTAAAAAGATTTGAGGGGTGTCTGGGTGGCTCAGTGGGTTAAAGCCTCTGCCTTCGGCTCAGGTCATGGTCTCAGGGTCCTGGGGTCGAGCCCTGCATCAGGCTCTCTGCTCAGCGGCGAGCCTGCTCCCTCCTCTCTCTCTCTCTCTCTCTCTGCCTACTTGTGATCTCTATCTGTCAAATAAATAAATAAAAATCTTAAAAAAAAAAAAAAAGATTTGAGAGGGAGAGAGCATGAGCAGGAGGAGGGTAAAGAGAGAGGAAGAGAGAATCTCCAGCAGACTCCCTGCTAAGCACAGAGCAGGACTTGGCGCTTGATCCCACAACCCCGAGATCAGGACCTGAGCTGAAATCAAGTCGATGCTTAACTGACTGAGTCTCCCAGGCACGCCAAAGGTGAACGTTTCTTCTCAAAATATTTCCAGAGGACATTTTATAACTTAGAAAAAACTATCATAAGAACCAGAGATAAATAAACCAGAGGTAAATAAAACGGGCAAGGATTAATTAGGGAAGGCTCAACATGATATTCCTTTATAGGATTTAATTTAAACCAAACAGCCTCTAAAACACAAAAGAAAATATTTTCTTTTTTTGTTGTTATACAATTCCAGAGAATGGGAAGTAATTTGAAGAGTACTGACAGTAAAGATGATGATTACAATGGCAATAATTCGTAGCATTGTAAGAACCTACCAAAATTATTGCATGAGGATTTTCCTTACCTGTCTTCTCCAAAGACTGGCCGCTGCTAAGCATGGTTGTCTTTAGGCAGTAGGCTTATAATGGATTTTTCTTTTTAGTCTGTTTTACAAGGTTCTATATGTTATACAATATGCTTAGAGGTTTTTTTTTTTTTTAAGATTTTTATTTATTTAAGAAATAGAGAGAGCACGCGTGCATGCACATGCTCTCAAGGAGGTGGAAGGACAGAGAGAAAAGCCAACTCCCGAAGCAGGGCTTGACTGACTGATCCCAGGACCCGGGATCACAACCAGAGCCCAAGGCAGAGGCTTAACTGACTGAGCTACCCAGGTACCCCGAGGTTTGTTTTTATGTGAAGAATATTAAAATAAAATAAAATAAAATAAAAAAACTTTTAAAATGAAACAATGATCAGGGAGACCATGAGTCATTCAGAAGCCTGGTGTCCTTTGTTAATTCTCATCCTGACATGATCCTAGGAGACTCTCTGGGCCTCTGCTCTGTCTGCAGGATATGGGGGAAAATTGGAGTCTGCAGGTCTTCGTAACAACTCTTTGATTTAGAAGAGTTCTCTGGCACTGCTTTAAGAGCCTTTCAAATACATACTAGCAGTGCAGGCAAAATATCGAGAAACAATACCTTAAACATAAATGTAAAATCAGACTACGAGGCCTTCTATAATAGTAAATTTGAACTGGAAAGAGGGTTTGGAATTCAGTCTTTCTCTAAACAAGCAAAAAACACAAAATTAAAAAAAAATTATCGATGAGGGAAGAACTCTATCACTTTATAAAAATAGACAAGTTCAATTCCACATTCATCAAAAACTTAAAGATTTAAACAACAACAACAAACAAAACACACACACACACAACATTGTGGTTGTGAAGGAAAAATGAATTTGTAGCCCATTTCTTAGGGACAGTACAGCAAGATACCCACTCAATGAAACGCCTTGTAAATATTGAACTTACTGGTTAAGGGATTGGTGAGAGTTTTTCAAGGGATTTCCATGTACTGATTATTTCGGTAGGATTGCTAAAACTTTTTGTATACTTTGGTGACAGAAAAAGTTTTTCTAAATGTGAAACCGAAGACAAAAAACAGTAGGTCAGTTGCTTTTACTACACAGCATTTTAAACTTCTAAATGTTCAGCCACAGAGAAATGCACATGTAGTTAAAACAAGAACAAAAAGGAAAACAACCAGAAAATATTCTTACATATTTCGTTATAAATACCATACTAGAAAGAAGTAAGACATTTTAATGTATTTGCCAATAAATAACCTAGGATAAAATAAATAGTGTTTATGTTATATTTAAGAACTTCAATTTTATTATAATAAAAATATGTAAATGTAAACAATGCCTTTATTTTTAATGTATAATTTTTTTAATTTTCAAATGTCTTATAGATATATTCTAAATTACTAAGAAGGTTTAAAAGAGAGTTCTAGAGGTACTGTTATCACTTCATTTTGTTTATCTGTGTTTTCCATTTTCACTACGATGGATATTTATTTCCCTTTGTAATCAGAGAAACGTATTTAGACAAATAATTCAATTTATACTTGGAAGCATTTTAAAGTACTTATTAAATGCTATATTTTGTTTCCCTGATGCTTTATCACGCTATGGTCTGCCCATGGAATGAAACCGATAAACATAAACATTCAAGAAGGTTTTAAACGCCTCAGTGGGAAAAGAGGAAAAGCACTTTGATCTATGACAAATTGCTTTGCCACTTATTCAAATTTATATCAGTCCTCAAACATTTTTCTAATAAAAGGTGATTCTGAGGGCTCTGCTATCTGAATTGAATGAGATGGAACTATCATATGAGCCAACTAGTATACAGCTTTCCAATCCCACGCCCTCTGAATTAGTCATGCAATTTCTACACCTGTCATCTAAATTTGCTTAGAAATTTCAAAAGAATAGGTAGTGCTGATTTTGTTATTCTATACTCGTATTAGGACATTATGAGTTGAATTGTAAAGCAGTAGAAATCACATATCATATGTAAAATAGCTGAAACTAGTTTATGTAATAGCTAAGGAGATAAAATAAACATAAAATATTAAGTTAGAAAATAAATGTTAACTAGGTTGTAATATTTTATACTAAATTATCATGGATTATACTCAGTTCTTATTGTCTAAGTATTTGAGATGTATGCAAACCCCAGACTGTATTTTCACATGGGTTTTTGTAAAATTACTAGTTCAAGATTGGCATTTCACCATCTTAGGTATTGGAGATATTTTTCTAAATTTAGGGTAGGTAATACGGCACAGGATGCAGGAAGATTGTGTTGCTTTTCTAATGCTGCATAGCAAATCACCACAAATGCAGCTGCCTAAAACAATACAGTATCCATCTATTATTGCCTCACCGTTTCCAAGGGTCAGGTTTCAGAAATAGGTGACCTGGGTCCTCTGCTAATCCAAACATTAGCTACAACTGCAATCTCATCTGAGACTCACGGTTCTCTCCCAAGCCTTTTTAGGTTGTTGGCATTATTCAGTTTCTTGCAGTTGTAAAATTGAGATTTCTGTTTTTTTCCTGGCTTTTGCTGGGGTCACTCTCGTCACCTAGAAACTGTCCTCAAATCCTAGCCATGTGCATCAGTCACAGTACAGTAGGTTACTTCCTAAAAGTCAACAGGAGAATAACCTTGAGTTCTACTACAATAGTCTTATGTAATATCATCTAAGGAAAGGGGTTCGTATCCCATTATGTTTACCGTTCCTGTCCCCATTCGAGGGAAAGTGATCATACACCACTAGTGGCTGATGACCTTGGGGTCATCTTAGAACAGTTGCCATGAAGATAGAACTTTCTGTGGAGTAAGAGATTATGCAGATCCCAAGGTCAGGACAAGGAAAGTCCAGGCAAGCATGGAATTAAAATCACTGTGTCACACAGGGTATTTTGAATTCCAACCAAAATTATATCCAACTAAAATTATATTAAAGTGGGGTGCCTGGGTGGCTCAGTGGGTTAAAGCCTCTGCCTTCGGCTCAGGTCATGATCTCAGGGTCCTGGGATGGAGCCCCGCATCAGGATCTCTGTTCAGCGGGGAGCCTGCTTCCCTTCCTCTCTCTCTGCCTGCCTTTCTGCCTAATTGTGATCTCTGTCTGTCAAATAAATAAATAAAATCTTTTAAAAAATTATATTAAAGTTATAGTGTTGGTAAATTCAGCTGTTCATTGATATTAAGGTGAAAATGTTCTCCATCTGTCACTTGTGGCTCAGCATGAAGTTTTTAGATATTGGACAATTTGTAACTATAATTTGTTTCATTTCATTAGCTCTGTTTATCTTTATGGTCTGGGTACATCCCACATGTCAGGTTTTAATAAATTGCCCCTTGTTGATGGATGGTTTATAAGGATGGAACAAACCCACGTTTTCAGGAAGACAAAATGCCAATGGGTGAGTGGATATCCAATGTGAGCAGTCTTGGTTTTCTGACTCTCTTCCCTGTTGGGATTCTGCTACCTGTAGACTGGTGGAGGGGAAAGAAACAAAGTTTCTTTCATACAAGTGTAATCCTCTCCCTTGTGTTGATTGAAGAAGGTGAATAAATGCTTGAATGTGAATTCCTACAGAGATAATGTCTCAAAATTTGGATGAGATAGTGGACACACAATCTGAATCAGAGAGGGAGATTAACAGACTCCATGTAATTAAAACCAGAAAGTACAGTCCCCAAAGAAGAAGGAATGGGGAAGAAGTCAATTCGATTAAAAAGATTTAGGTTCTATAACACCCATGTTTAAGACGTGGGACTGTAGTGCCCTGTGCATGAATAAGATTGTCTGAAAATGACACCTGGTGTGCTTTGACAAAGGAAAAACTGAAGCTCAAAGACACCTCCTACCAGTGTGTGTGTGGGGGGCAATTCCTTTCTCAGTCTTGCATGGAATCCTTAGCTAAAGTATATTAGTATGATAATTATTGCAACAATAGCAGAATATATATTCCTTTTAAGTGTTCATGCAATATTCACATAAAATATTCTTCAATATATTTTAAAGAATTGAAATCAGAATGTGTTTTCTGAATGAAACAAAAATAAATTATAAATTAGTAATGAAGATACTTGTTATGAAACTCTACAAATATTTGGAAAGTTACATGCTTCAAAAAACCTGTTGGCCAAAGTATATTAGAAATTATTTCAACCTAAATAAAAGCACACACCAAAATTTGTGAGATGCAGTTCAAGCAGTTCTTAGAAGAAATGTTTTTACTTAAATACTAGAAAACTAATCTAATCATGCAAATTTCAGGGCAGCAAAAATTAAAACATGATTATATTAAGCTGGAAGCATGATTGAATTAACAATAAAAATAAGAGTAGAAAATGATAAAACAATAGAACAAGAAAAAAGTAGGAAACCAAAAGTTGATTCTTTTAAATTGTTAAAAAAATTATTCCTCATGCTAGACAAATCTTACAGACACTGGAGAAAGCACTAGAAAAAGCACAAATTATCGACATGAGGAATGAAAGAAGTGTCATCTTTACAGATCCAGTAGATTGAAAATGACATATGAAAGCTTATTTTAAGCATAAGGTACTGGATAGTTAAGAAAACTGGAAGGGTTACTGGAGGAGAGGTGGGTGGTGGATAGAGTAACTGGGTGATGGACATTAAGGGGGGCACTTGTTGGGATGAGCACTGGGTCATATGTAAGTGATGAATCCCTAAATTCTACTCCTGAAGTCAATACTACACTATATGTTAAGTGAGGTGAACTTAAATTTTAAAAAAAAGAGATTATTTTAAACAGATTTTGCCAATAATTTTATTATTTGGATGAATGAAGAAAGTCCTAGAAAGACACAAATTTTCACACTTGGTTAAACAAGAAACAGAAATTTGGAACACAAATCCCTGAATGCCATTGTTGCAGAGCAACGCTGGGCACAGTATCACAACCAATCCAAGAATAAACTATAGAACCATTACGTGAACTCCAAACAAATATGGAATGTCATATTCTCTCACAGAAGATTAAACATAACATTATTTTTATCCTAACTCCAAATTTGTGTTATTGTCATACTTCTTTTTCCTTAGCATGTGTCACACTGAATTATTTCAATAATTATTTTTATTTGTATTTTCCTCTCCCAGCACATCAAAATTCCAGTGGTAACAGGAAGCATAAGTATCTTATCCATCAATTCTATTAGTGCCTGGAACATAGGAGGCACTAAAAAAAAAAAAAAAAAAAAAGCTGAAAAAATTGATTAATTGGAGAGTGTACTGAAAATATGGGACAATTTAACAAACAAGTTCATTAATCTCCTCTTGGATTCCTAACAAAATAATCTAATTGGAATACAATTTAAAGATACACATAACTTATTAATTTAATTGTCATTGTTTTGTATTAAAACATGAGCAAACCCTATTCCTTGAAAGGCACTTAAAAAAATTAGAATGAGGATTAAGAATCCCTGAATGTGCACTACCAAGTATTTACCCCAAAAATACAAATGTAGTTATCCGAAGGGGCACATGCACCCCAACATTTATAGCAGCAATGTCCACAATAGCCAAACGATGGAAAGAGCCTAGATGTCCATCAGCAGATGAATGCATAAAGAAGATGTGGTGTACACACACACACACACACACACACACACACACACACACACACACACAATGGAATACCATGCAGCCATCAAAAATGAAATCTTGTCATTTGCAACGAGGTGGATGGAACTAGAGGGTATTATGCTAAGCAAAAAAAGTCAGAGAGAGACAATTATCATATGATCTCTCTGATAAGAGGAATCAGTGAGATTCCTCTTATCACTGAGGATATCAGTGAAGATATCTTGTTTCTCAATGAGAAGCAAGACAGAGGATCATAGGGGAAGGGAGGGAAAATTGAAACAAGATGAAACCAGAAAGGGAGACAAACCTTAAGAGACTCTTAATCTCAGGAAACAAAGTGAGGGTTGCTGGGGGTGGGGGGGTAGGGATAAGGTGACTGGGTGATAGATATTGGGGAGGGTATGTGCTATGGTGAATGCTGTTAATTGTGTAAGACTGATGATTCACAGACCCATACACCTGAAGCAAATAATACATTATACGTTAATAAAACAAATTAACATCCAACATCCAACATCAAATAATCCAATTCAAAAATGAGCAGAAGACATACACTTTTTCAAAGATACACAGATCTTCAAAGACAAGGGAATCTCCAAATCACTGATCATCAAGGAAATACAGATCAAAACTACAATGCGTTATACCTCACACCTGTCAGAATGGCTAAAATCAACAGCACAAGAAACAACAAGTATTTTCAAGAACGTGGAGAAAGGGAAGCCCTCTTGCACTGTTGGTGGGAATGCAAATTGGTACAGCTACTGTGATAAACAGTATCAAGGTCCCTCAAAAAGTTAAAAATAGAGCTATATTATGAGCCAGCTGTCACAGTAATAGGTATTTACCCAAAGCATAAAGTTATTACGCAAAGGATATAAAAATACTAATTCAAAGGGATGCAACTACAATAACTAAATTATAGAAACAGTCCAATGTCCATCAATTGATGAATGGATAAAGGGGAGGTGATATTGGTGTATATATAGATATCTAGACATCTAGATACATCTATTTATATCAATATATAATATCATATATCTCTCTCTATACATAATATCACCTGATATTATATACATATATATATCAGCCGTAAAAAAGAAAGAAATATTGCCATTTAGAAGGACATGGATGGAGCTGGAGAGTATTATGCTAAGAGAAATACATCAGTCTTAGAAAGACAAATACCATATGATTTCATATGGTTCCTTCCAGATGTCTACATTCATAGTGTTCCTTCCAGATTTCTACATTCTCAGTAGAAGTTGAAAGTGCTAAAGTCATGAAGCAAGATTGAGTTGACAATTTTGAAAAAATAACAATTTCATATTACTTGCATGCATACACAATCTTGAACTCACATACTTTTTCCTTTTGATACATCAACCACTGAGGTTCTCTGCTATCTTCCAGTTCTAGAATTTGATTACACAGGAATTTGTTTCTATTTGATTCACTTTATGAGAATTCACAACATTCAGGACACCTCCCCAAATCTCGTATCTGTAGAATGGGTAGTTGGGGGTAGGATATTTCTGTGCAGAAGCTGTAGACATTGTTACTAGAATTTAATTTTGCTATATGAAGGGGGGATGATTTCTTCTCAGGTCAGAGATGGGAAAGACCCACATCAAAGTGAAAGAGAAAACTGCAGTGCAAATGAGCTCCGGATCTCTGGTGTCAATGGTGTTGAACGAAACAGAAATTAGATATAGTGGTTCTCACCCTAAGCTTTAGGGAGAAAAAAAAGGTATCTTGTCCTTTTGGGATATAAAGCATTGGACATAGAAAAACATTGCCATCTGTGGGAGTTTTGGATTCAGTCCATAGTCTGAGCGATACATGCTTCTACAGAAGGTGTTGGGCAGTGGCTGCAATTTATATATCAAACAGATGAAGAAAGGGCATCGCACCTCTGTTTTGTCTGTAGATTTACAGACAAAACAGAGGTGCGATGCCCTTTCTTCATCTCAATGCTCAATTGGTATAGACCCATACCTCAGAGACTCAGAAGGATCCAAAGTTTGCACAACACTGAGCTATAATGAATCATGAGCTATTTATAAAATACCTATGAGTTTTATTGCCACTCTGAGAATGCATGGGTATTATTTGTGCTCATTAATCAAGGATGAGAAGAAAGAGGAACATATTTAGTAGGCCAGAAGGGGGAGAAAGACCAATTAATTAAGTTCAGGTTAAGTGGTGCTTGGACGGTCTGGGTAAGGCAGAGTTGAAGTAAGTTTATTCTTTGTTTTGAAAAGTTCACAAAGAAAGAAAGTACGTCAAAACCCCATGTTCTTGGATGGGGAAGGAGATAATCTACTAACTAGTTTTCTGGAACCAGGAGAACATAGTTTCCCATGATTTCCGAAGTGCTGTACAATTGGAGAGGAGGGAACATTTTATTAAAAGTCAATGTTGGTTAAGCAATTGCAGTGCATTATGGGTGGGCATGGTCTTTATACACAACATATCAGAGTTACATTATGTGGGAGATACTGGTTTATGAACAATTTTTTGAAAAACCTAGAATTGAGAAAGGGGGTGTCAGAACTAATGTCAAAAGAAGAGGGACATAAAATGCACTCGAATTAAATTTAAGATGAGGAAGGATAAGAACTACCACCTTAATGCTTCGACACTTAGTGGATCGGTGAAGCCTGGATGCATAATTCATGCCCAAGAAACTCTCGTAAATAAGATTTGAGACTTAAACCTGGGAGAGCTCCAGCCACAAATTTCTTAGTAAATAATGAGAATAAAGAATTCTGGCTATTTTACCTGAAGTTTAAGACTTGCCTCTGTGCCAAATATGCTCTCATTTGCTTAATATAACTTTAAGAAGGACAACTTACAAGTTCTGTAATTAATGAAAATACAAATGCTGGTTTGTAGAATCTTATTGCAAGTTAATGCTGTCTGAATTTCAATGACCTCATGAGTCTGTTGTAGATGGTTATATATTCACTGCAGAGCTGTATTGAAGGATAAATGGACTGGTGCTTGTAAAGTCCCTAAACATAGCGGATGATCAGAAATGGATGCAGCAAATATAATTGTTTCTCATTAAATTCCAGCAATTTACAATGGGTAGAATCATTAGCATTATTTTTTGAATCTTGCACATAAAAACTAATCCATATTTGTCTGTTGGAAGAAAAGACCAGTAATGGATGTAGCAAATATAAATCTCTTTTGTTAAATTACAGTAATTCACCATGGTTGGAGCCATTAGCATCATTTTTTAAAAATCTCGAACATAAGAGCTAATCCATATTTATCTGCTGGAAGAAAGGATTATTGCTGATGAATGATGTGGAAAGGATATTTAAGACCCACTGGATACAGGACTAACAGAACATCACTGACCATGGAAAAGAAAAAGTATAAGCAGCAGTAGGAGGAGGTTAAGTTTCTGAATATTGATTTCAATAATATTATAATTTAAAAGCAGGGGAATGGGCCGGTTGTGGGTGTTTCTGTTTTCTCATAAAGTGAAAAAGTTTAGATGACTTTGAAAGAGTCCTTAAAATAATTGCTTCTACATTCTAATGTTCCTTTCTTCAGAACTTATAGGCAATTTGATAACTTAATTGCCTTGGATGGATAGCATAAGAAATATATATTAAAATAGATAAATGAACACTATATATTACATTAAAATTTTCAATCAGTCTTGATTTTCATAACCTGAAAAGTGATTATCTAGAGCTTGACATTGGTTGCTTTTGTCATTTCCAATCATTCACATAAACAATAAATACTTATTGACTGCCTACAGTATGCAAATCATCATGCTGTGTATTAGGGATATAATGAGGAGCAAATAGACCCTTTATGTAATGTACATTTGGGGGGAATGGATTAAATTAAATTAAATTAATTTTAATTAATTAAATTAAATTTAAATTAATTAAAATGTGATGTATTCTGTAGTTTTGAATCATGAGTAGTGCGGTGAAGGAAAGCTATGAGAATGGGAGGAACAAAATAATACACAAAATATAAGATGATGTTTCTCAGCTACAATGACCCCTGGTACTTGTGAGAAATGAAGACCCTGGGGTTCACCCAGAGACCAGTGGTATCATAACTCCTACAGATCTAACAGAGAATTTACATTTTTCATAGCTTTCTCAGTTGTTTGACTTCTTATTCATAATGACATTCAGGAACTAGTATACCCCATGAAAAATAACATTTGCACCAGTGGCTAGAGGCAACTGATTGTTTTTCTAGGTCACAAGCATTAAAGAAATATTTTTGTTTATTTTCTTACAATTTACAGGAATCTGATATTTATTTTTGCATGCATGCATGTATTTGCTTATTTTAGGGATGTGATACTTAAATATGTGAACTTACATTTGGAAATAAGTTTGCACAAATCTTTCACTATAAAAGCACTATATTCTATTTTAAGAACAATGTCTAGTGTTTTCATTATCCTCATTAAATGTATACGTAATAGGAAAATCCATTCTCGTACTCTAGATATCACTTGTATTACAAAATACTCATTCAATAAGAAAATGGTTTGATTTTCTAATATTCAAAATTAAAGAACTTTGGGAGAACTTAGGATTCCCATAGGACATTTGGAGTTAAGCAAGTTCACGGGGTTTTTTTGCACATTCTCCAAAATTATATAGCTAAAAATTGAGAACACATAAAACCATTCAAAACCCATGACAAATGATACTCTAAACTTTACTTACATTCAACTGTGGAAATACTCAGGTAAACAAGTAAGAGCTATTTTCACACTGCACACAGGAGTAGAAAGTTGGGCAGAGGATACACAGAAGTAGGAAAGTGCACCTGGTTCCTAATGGTGATGGGATATAAAACCACACGAGAGAATAGGTCCCACCTTGAATAGGGACAAACTGTGAAAGACCTGAGACATGGAAGATCAGAACATTCATGACTGATGAACTAAAATGAAGGACTTGGAAGTTTGTAGGACCAGGGATGTGGTCTTGAGAAAACACTGATTCTGGAATAAAAATAGTGGCTTGAATGGGGTGGGGCTCCTTGAGGTTCTGGGATAAGAAAGGAGAAGAGAAAAAGTGACAGAATTGAAGAATCACACAGAAACAAAAGTATCCTGCTATCCGTGAAAATACCAACCCCTTCCCAAAGTACTCCTTGAACCAGAAGAATGGGCATTTTTGAGACATGAAATCCAGTAACTCACCCAGTGAGTTCTAACTGCTGCAATAGAAGTACCTGTGATTTCCAGTCAATTAAAAATCTATGACATTTACAGACATCTTAAAAATGACAGACATTCACGTAAGCTGGCACAGAAATAGATAAAAATTAAAACCAAATTTGCCAGCTGATGAGGCTACATTCCAAAATACGAAGGAGGAAGCAGAGGAAAACGATCACAAAATGCTCCAACAAAAACTGAGGATCGGTAAACAAGCATTTGCAAATATGGAAGAACTTCTCAGATCAGAAACTTAAAAATTAGAAAATTAGAAAATGTTTGTGTAAATCTGATCAAAGCTGGCCTCCTCGAAAAAAGACTAAATTGCATTAAAGAAATGAAAGCAGGATGGTATATGTGCGTGTGTGTATGTGTGCGTGTGTATGTATAGATAGATAGATAGATAGATAGATATAGATATATCTCACAGCAAAAATTAAAACATGATGACAGTTCAGAACTTTTCAAGGGATCTCTGGAAAAGAACACATAGGCCAAAGATTTTATGTTTTAGCCAGTACATCCCTCAAATTTGAAAACTATGAAAAAGTATGTTTATCATGCAAGAACTCAAAGAAGTTTGTACTTGAGAGCCCTTCCTTAAGTAATTAGGCTCAACCTTGCAAATCCTTCCCTCTCTCTCTCTTTTTCTCTCTCAGACACACACATCCTATTCCATAATACTGAGCTGCTATTTTTAGTTCATCCTACAGCCACATTTTCAAGTAATAGTACCAATTGATTTTATTATAAACTGTATCCCACTCTTATTCCCATATCCGTCAGGTTGCAATACTTCTATTGCTTCCATGAATAGAATATTACGTCTCTTTTCCTTCTTGAATCTAACAAAGCCAACCAGAGGAGTGATGAAGAAGAGATCAAAAGAACAAAATAGGGGACACAGAAGTAAACCAGTGATGTGAATCCCAAATGCAGAAAAGACTTGCGGACAGAGGTGAAGAGAAACAACAGAAGACAGGAAGAGACAAAGTGATAATAGGAAGAAAGGAAAAAGGGAAAAGAGAAAATATTCATTGAAAGGACACAAAGTTAGACATTTTTATTTGCAAACTTGCCCCAAAAGGTCAAAGCAATCTTCAGGCAATCACAATTTTTGCTGACCTTTTGAAGAATCCTTAGAGCTTGTGTAGGTCATGCCTGCAAGTGTCCCAGCAGGGTTGCCCCTTTCTTACCAGGGATTCACGTTCCAGAAAAATACCTCGATCCTGCTACCATTACAAATATAATATTTACTTCTGTTTGTAAAACTAATACACACTTTGTGGCAGAGTTAGAAATTGCATACAAATATATTTTTATGAGTATAACAATAAAAATATTATCATTATTCAGAGCTAATGTTATTGACATGCCAGATATCTGATTTTTATCCATATGATAAAGCAAGGATAGAATAACATACTTAACCAATTAAGTGATTATTCGCTTGGTAACATGTAAGTATTAGAATCCATGACTGTATCTTTTGTAGGAAACACCTTATTTGCAAATATGAATATGCCTGCCTCATAAACATACTGCAAGTAGTCACTATTACCCTTTGTTAAAATCTGTGATCTTAACTCTCAAGTCATTAGGTATGGGTTTCGATATGACTAGGTGCATATTCTTAACAATCATAAATTCTTGAGATTCCCATCCATTATGGAATAAAAATAAGCTTTGTTGTTCAGTTTCTAGATATCTCTATATTGCCTTAAAGTAAGAACATATTCTTGACCCTTATCCATTCTCTTCGCTGTTTATATACTGATACATTATAGCATCAGTAAAATAAATAAATAAACAAATTTGGAGGAAAATAGAGAGCTCAGGAAAAGACCAATGTATGTGTAGGAACCACATATATAATAAAGTTAGTAACATAAAATGAATGAGTCGTTTTACACGGTATTCAGGAAACTGTTTGTGTTATAGGAATACAAATTTAAAAAGAGGAATCTGGGTTGATTAAAAGGATCTGTGATATTTAGACATATATTGTTAATATAAAAATGTAGAATAATATCTTTTCAAGCTTAAATAGGAAAAAAAACTTTTAAGGAAAACATCTAAGGCACAAACCTTAAGACAGAATTTTGTTATTTTGATTACATAAAATTATAAATTGATTTCTCTTCAAAAAGGAACATCGTCTTTAAAGTGAATAGGCAGATGGCAGATTGAGTAAGTGATTTGCAATGTCTAAAACTGACAAGAAAGTAATCAGGAATCCTGTTTACTAAGAAGAGGCAGACAGCAGCTTCATGAAGTGGGAAAATGGGCAAAGGTTATGAAGTGCAGTGAATACAAGAGAAGACCCGGACCCTAATGGTGAAACAGAGGCTCAGCACAAGGTGATGGATAGAAGTACTGACTCATTGTATGAGACACCTGAAACTAATATTACAGTGGATGTTAACTAACTGGACTTTAAATAAAAAGGTAAAAAAGGAAAAAAAAGAGAGACACTCAAATCTATCAGTAGAAAGAGAAAATTATGCAGATAAAATATTATTTGTATATACTATTATTTATATATAATACATATTATGTATATTAAATTACATTTATTATACTGACAGAAATAGCTGATTATTGCCAAGCACTGACACAGATATGGGCCCAGTGGAGTCTTCACATTAGCCCAAGTGCTGACTGCAACAGCTTTGCATTTGGACATCAGTTGAGGGGTATGGCTAATTCAATCCTCTAACTTGGAAGTCGAGACAAAACAAGACAAAACAACAAGATGAAGCAGAACAAAACAGATCCAGGCCTCTTGGGCAATTTATTTGCATGCCCCCCTTGTCTTCCTGGGTGACTAAAACAGGTACCTAGCATGGGGTGTTCAGTTAACTCTAACTATTTTGTAAGGAACATAGTAATTGAACATTAGTAGAATGACATGGAAATATATTTTTATGGTGGAAAGATTAAAGATATGTCTGAGAACTGCAGGAGAGAATAGAAGGAAATGAATTAATAGGGAACAAGGAGAAAGGGAAGGAGAGGACATAGAGGTAGAAAAGGGAGAGTGGGTGCCTGGGTGGCTCAGTTGGTTGAGCTAGTGCCTTCAGCTCAGGTCATGATTCTGGAGTCCTAGGATCAAGTCCCACATCAGGCTCCCCACTCAGTGGGGAGGTCTACTTCTTCCTCTGACCTTCCCCTCTCATGCTTGCTCACTCTCATTCTCTCTTTCTTAAATAAATCTTAAAAGAGAGAAAGAGAGAAAGGGCAAGAAAAGGGGACAGGATAAAAGCAGCAAGGAGATTATTTCTTCTTTTATGTTTTGAGGACTCACTCCTGAATTTCTCTTCAGCTGAACCTGTATACATAGAATCAATCAATGGCCCTCTCCTTTAGGCTCCTAGCCTAAGAGCCTAGAGGCCAGTGCTGGGAGATGGACATCAGACATCAAAACTGTTAATGGAGATGTGGTCAAACCCAAACAGCTGTGGTGGCCAGCCCAAACGAGAGGCCAGCGAAGCAAGGACTGGCTCAAAAATGACAGGAATATCTGAAGCCCCAGTGAGAAGGACAGTCCGCACCTTCTGTTTTTTGACTAAAGAGTCAGTCAAATTAACTTCAGTCCTTGTAATTCAATTGAGTAAGGGACAGGTGGGGTTAGGTAGGGAGAGATAGATAGGGAGCTAAGTGATCAGGCTCACAGAAATCCCCCAAATGTGGAAGTGTGGGGAAACCAGAGATAAGGGAATAAACAGGACAACTCTGCCCTAGGCCTGGGGTGGGGTGTGTGTGTCTTTCATGATAATCACCTGTGACGACAATGAATACCAGACTCTGAAAAGGAAGTAAGCCATGGAAGGTGTTATCACCTGTCCTTGCTCAGTGGTGGTATTAGTAGAAATGTTAAAGAATTTAAGTTCCCTGATTAGCTTTCTCTAAAAGACCAACCTTAAAGGCCCTTGTTGGCAACCCTGTGGGGACCCCTCTCACTCTTTTTTGTATCCTCACTTAATAAACTTCTATTGCTTTACTCACTCTCCATTGTCCTCAAAATTTATTCTTGACTCTGTGAGACAAGAACCTGGCTCTCCCGCATCACAATCAATGAAGCCTCTGTATTGTGGCAGAGATGATAAGAAGGTAAATTTAAACAGAGTATCCATGGCTTCCAAGAATTCATTCTCAAGTAAGAAATAAAAAGAAATTCATTCCTAATTAGGGCAAAATATAATACAAGTGTGAGTTAAAGTAACTGAGAATTTAAGAAGAATTTAAAGGAGAGGTAATATTGGAGTTGGAGCTCAAGAAGTTGGAGAGAAGGTTTACCCAGTATTTTCCCAGAATAATCAAAAGGATCACAAGGGAATTACTGGAGCTGTTTTTCATTGCACAAATGCTGTGTTTAAACTTCTGATTACATTACCTGATTTAATACATACAATAGAACTTAACATATGCTATTATTATCCACTTCAGAGACCAAGAAAACAGTGAGACGCCCAGAATAACTCATCTAGAAGGTGACTGAACTATCATAGTGTGAGTAGCTGAGAGTCTATGCTTTTTAGATTCCCTGAATTTCCTCACAATAGAGAGAAGATTATGTAATATTTTTCAGACATCCAAGAAGTGCTGCATGGCTGGAACATAGAGGGAATTATCAAAATAATTACCAAAGAAAGTCATTTGGGGCCAGCACACAAGGTCCTTAAATGCCAAAATAAGAAAGTGTATCTATTCATTTGGAAAATAAGACTGAGGACATTTTATTTTATTAGGCTTCCTATTTTATCTTATTTGCCTGTTTGTTTATTTGTTGAAGTCTGTTTGATGCACAATGTTACATTAGTTGCAGGTGTATCATAGTGATACAATGTGTTTTTATGTTAGGCTATGCTCACCACAAATGCAGGTCCCATCTGTCTCCAAACAACATTATTACAATATTATACATCTCTATGCTGTACCTTACATCTCCATGACTAATTTATTTTACATTTATTTTTATTTTGGCTAATTACTTTTTTGGAGATCGCTCAATTATGCTAACTCGTGTGAAGAGACTTTTAACCTTACCAGGGAAGACAAATTGTAAAGAGTCAGAAGCTGCATGTCAATGCCTTTTACAGTGATTTAGGGAGGAGATAATGAATCCTTTAGTGAGACAGAAACAATGTTTGCTCTAGAAGTATTGCACAGGGATGTCAGCAAAAAAGCAAGTCAAGGGCAGGGCTTTCATTGAAGGCAAAGCTCCCCTAGCTGATTCCAGGAGGTGAGGAAGAAGTTGCAGTAGAAGAAGTATCAGAGGACCCTCCTTTTTCTCCTCTTGAACTTCAGAGGGAAGAATTCTGAGTAAAGCCACATGGATTAAATCAGTTGGACTAAACCACCTTCAGAGAATACTTTGATCCTTCCCTACTAGTTCCCTTAAAACTTTGTCTATTGATGGTCTTTTTGCCTCTGATTGGATTTTCTGGAAGTTCTAAACATTTCTTATGCATACTCAGGCAATAAGTAGCCTTCTGATCACCCCCAGATAAGGCAAGGTCAAGTCCAACTTTACAATCATTTAAAGTTTCTCCCTGTCAGCCGCGTCCCTCACCATTACTTGCCCCAAGCTTACTTCAACTTTAGAATTCTAGCAGTCAGGGAATGGGCTCTTCAGTTTCCTCTCAGACAAGGCTCCAACCTTCCTCTACTCTAGAACCCTGATTGTTTGTGAACAGCTCCTATTTCTCTCCAGGAAAGAGATGGTAAGTAAAGATTATAGATGCATATGACTGAATGCTTGTAATACAGATTCATTGCTTCTCAATCATGGCAGATTCTTAGGGTTTCCTAAAGTAAACAGTTAATAAAAAAACTTTAAATCCATGTAATCATCAAGTAGAAAAAAATTGAGCCAGGAATGAGCTGAGGAGAGAATGTGGACTAACACAATATTATTGAGATAAGATTGAGGAAGCCAATTATTCCAAACACTTACAGACTTAGTGTGACTCCCTAAAGACTCACACTTTATTGTTGCATGATGACTACATGGTGCATCCTTGGGAAAACTGTCTACGTAAACACTTTGTAACCCTTAAATAATAATCATAATCATAATCATAACAACTAATCAGAATGTGAACTCTTTAAAGGCACAGTGTACACCTCTTTACATTTATATTTTTCAGGTAAGTGTGAGTGTAAATGAAGTTACTTAATAAAAATATTGCTGGAATGAAATGAGCTATTTATATTATACAGGTTTATATTATACAAGTTTCACATTCTCCTTTTTATAATGGGTCAGTCACACAATAGAAAAAATGCATTTTTTTAATGTAGATACAGGATTCAAGCATTACTTTATAACTTGTCTCTAGGGGGAATAACTATAAGCTTCAAACATTCAATTTATTAAAATAATCTTTTGGAATAAACCTATTTGTAAATTGGGGATGCCCCTATGTGCTTATCATATCAAAATGAGAACATGTTCTCCAGTTAAAGATAAAAAGACTTATAAAGCAGCATTTCCAGAAAACTGAATAGACCATGTGGGATTTGGACATTTGAAAATGTTGGAGCCAAGTTTTTAGTTTTCTCCCCTCTCAATGGGTCTGTTTCTCCTTGGAAAATCATAGGCCAAGGCAAAGGTACATGTTCTAATTTAAACTTCCATTTGAATATGCTATATTTATACTTGATTTTTCGTACTTGATTTTACTTAAATAGAAAGAAGCACATTTTTCTCCATAAAATCTATAGTGTAAAATTATTGCAAATTGCCTTAACTGATTTCTAATGCAAAACTCATGCAGCTTTCTGCTGCCCAGAAATTACCACCTTTATTAGGAAAAAGAAAAAAAAAAAAGAATATTTTAAACCAGCAACATCATAAGATGATTCTTGCTAAAATAATATATTCTATATACTAAAGAATGATATTACTAAACATTTCAAAGAATTTACATTATTGATAACATTACTAACCAATTACAAATACTGAAATGTATTTTAAATGATTAGAAGTGACATGTGTGTTTGTGTGTTTTCAACTGTGTTTTCATCTTTGGGCATTAGATTTCCTATACGTATTATCATTTGGCATGGTCACATCTTGCTTTTGAATTGAAAATATCAATGAATGGGGGAAATGAGAAAATGGGCCATACTGAAGGTGTTGGGAGATGGGATAACATATGCCTGACACCTAATATTGTCTCAGTAAATGCTAAATTCTCTCCTTTCCCTTAACCTTATCATTAGCTGTCTCTCTCTCTCCCTCTGCCTCTTCCCTCTGCTTGTGCTCTCTCCCTCAATCTCTCTCAAATAAATATTTTTTAAAAATTTTAAAATTAGCTGGAAATGAACAAATGATAAATCTATCCTTTCCAAAATATACTTACTCTAAAAATTTCTATAGTAATAGCCACCAACAGGGATAATTTTTAACACCAAAAATTTCCTATACACCAAAAAAGGAAATTAAGACTAAGAGAGTGTTGTACTAAAGAATTTGCCACAAACCACTTAGCCCATGGAAGTTTAAACCTCCCAGTACATCTCAATCTCCCTACTACTCCTTTCTCCAAATTCTCATAGGTAGGTTTGATCATGCTCCCCACTAAATGTTCCCATTATCTCTTCTGGAAGCCAGTGATTTCTGAGGGCTTTGGATAAATAGTTTGTCACTAACTAGTGCCTAAGGGGTAACTTTGAATATAGAAGTAGATGCCAGACAATCATACTCCTGGAACGCCTTTTTTTTCTTTATGAAGATGAGGATAAATGAAAGACTGGATAGACCTTGGGATGTCAAACTATTCTGACATGCTTTTGTCATAGAACCTTCCCTCCCCCAGAATATGGTAACACTGTTCAATTTGTGTGCACATGAGTCTCAGGGGTTTTTTGTTTGTTTGTTTGTTTGTTTTAAATTTTTCTAAAGTAATAGATAATACATCAATCAGAGGGCAGAGGGCAATGGTGGATTTTCAAGTCTTAACATCAAGAAAACTTGTTATTTGTCTATGTTCCATGCGTTACATTTTTCTAGGACACAATTCATTCAAGCAAAAATATTATTTAGACATAAAAAAGAAGGAATTCTTGTTTTTGCCACAACAGGGATTAGCTTTGAGGCATTATGGTTGGTGCATTAAGTGAGACAGAGAAAGAAAAATACTGTATGGTGTCACGAACACGTGGGATCTAAGAACCGAAACAAAATCGAACTCATAGATACAAAGAACAGATTGGCCCTTGCCAATTGATGAAGAGTCAGGTGAAGGAGTCCAAAAGCAGAAACTTCTAGTAATAAAATACACAAGTAATGGGATGTAATGTACAGCACTGCATATTTGAAAGTTGCTAAGAGAGTAGATCTTCGAAGTTCTCATCACAAAAAATCGGTCTATCTATCTATCTATCACTATATGTGGCGGTGGATGTCATTATTGTGGTGATTTCCCAATATACACAAATATCAAATCATTATGTTATACATTTGAAACTATTATAATGTTATATGTCAATATCTCGATTTAAAGCATGATAACCTTTATGCTCACGCTTCAGTAAGGGCTATATTACAGTAGCATATTGAAATACCCAGACAAGTAGCAAACACTTTATTATGGGCTTTTTGCTTAATGCCCCAAGGTCTCAGCACCTCCAATGAATAGTGGCTATAATGTTTACCTCTATCTCCATCTCCACTTACCTGCATCTATACCTATAACTTTATCTCCACGTTTATGAGAAGTGAAAGAACTAGCATATCAAAACCTCAAGTTGGCATTTAGTACAAATTACCCACCTATCCCTCTCTTGCTTCCCCCACACCCCCACCCCAGGACCACAAAAAGCATTTTGAGAAGAATTTAACCATATTCAAAAAGCTGTTTCTTAAATAAAGCTGATTAAGTCTATTTTTGTCCATTGTCAACTTTTTCATCAAACACCATAGGAAATTAGTTGCCTAAAATTAATTATGAATTAGTATGTTCCTATATATTTCTTAAGATTTTAGAGTCAAATCCGAATTGTTAGCTACTGCTTTAGACATCGTATCTATACAAATAATAAGTCAATGTGTAGAAAGTATATTGTATGCAATATATTGTATATATATACACACAACATATATATTGTGTATATATAACATATATACAATATTGTATGCAGTATATTGTATGCATGCAAATAATAATAGGTAGAATTTACAGAAACTATTATTTTTAAGATTTTATTTATTCATTTGAGAAAGAGAGAGAGACAGAGAGAGCACATGCATGGGGAGAGGCAGAGGGAGCGGGAGAAACAGACTCCCCACCAAACGGGGAGCCCAGTGTGTTGGGGACTTCATCCCAGGTCCCTGCGATCATGACCTGAGCCCAAGGCAGACGCTTTACTGACTGAGCCACCCAGGTGCCCCTAACAATGACCATGGTTTTAAATTATTCATCATCTTGATTTTCATTATTGACTTATTATAACATGTGTCTATATTAAGAAATAATGTTAATTTTTCTAGGTTCTTTGAATCAAATAGATGTCATCATAGTAAAAGTTTTCTTTAAAATTTCACCAAGTACTTTTTTAGAAATATATTTATTTTTATGTGTCTAGATTTTTAATACTGCATAATATTTCATGGTTGTAGTCATCCATTTCCATTTTCCTCTTGATGGATGTCATCCTCACTTCTCTGCACTCCTTTCCTACTCCAATCAGTGTGGTTATTGAACATTCTCCTACGGGTCCATCGTTTCTACCTACGGGGGCCCTAACGTATTTACCTAGGAGGGCAATGGCTGGATCACAGGACAAGTGCCTGCTCAACACAGAATAACATCAAATTGTCCTACAAAATGACTGCACTAATTTCTAATCACACAAATAGTGTGCGAGTTTGCCACTGCTTCGAGCCTCAGAAATAACTTTGCTACATTTGACTAAATTCTTACCAATTACTGGATTAAAAAGAATATCACTGAGATTTCTCCAATTGTCAATGAAGTTGAGCATCTTTTTATGTTTATTGGCCATTCTGGATGGATCCTGTTTTATTCTTAGCTTTTGCTCATTTTCCTACTGACTTGCTTTTCTTTTTCTTTACAGTTTTATACATTGTTCATATACGAGATATTGAACATCTATTTGCTTAAATTTGATGCCAATATCTACTTTTAATATTTTTTTCTTAACCTTTTACTGTGGCTTCTGTTAACGAAAAAAATTGTTAATTTCAGAAAAATTCTCGACCTTGTCCTTTGTGAGTTTCACTTTTCTGTGTCTTGTCTATGAGCTACGTCTTTAAATAGATACATATTAATGATCATATGATTATTGTCCTTTCACATTGCACCAGTTAAGAGTTCTCCAGCACCATCTGGATTAACTCACTTATATTGTAGCCTAACCAAGCTGACAAATAAAACTAGCCATTTAAAAACTATGGATTGGTTTGTCTGTTTCATTCATGACATTTGTTTTTTCTGTGAGGTAGAGATCTGAGTTCCTTTTTTATAACACTAATAAATTTACCTTATACAATTCTTGAACATCCACTTTTTCTCCAATAGGCATGCAATTCAACAGTTCTTAAGTAGGAAAATTTCTTAATTATGAGGGGTCTCCTCTTTCTGGGTTTTCTAATCTGTTTTTTTTCTCCTTCTATAAAATACATAATATTTTTATTTTCCATAATATATATACATATATATATACATATATTTTATAAAACTATTTTGTCCTGAATCCATTTTCTAAGCATAGGATTTCTTTTGGTTAAATTTTTCCTAAAATATTTTCAGATTTTACTTTAATATATTTTCTGCCTCTTTACTTTTAAGTTTTTCTATTTTTTCTTCTACAGAGGGAGAGAGGGAAGAGGCCCAAAGGAAGAGAGAGAAACTTAATCAGTCTCCATGCCTAACGTGGAGCCCGATGAAGGCTTGATCTAATGACCCTGAGATCATAACGTGAGCCGAAATCAAGAGTCAGAGAGTTAGACTGAGCCACCCAGGCATCCCTAAGTTTTTCTATAAATAACACACTTTTAAATCCAATTTCCATTTCTCTTTTTTGTTGTTGTTGGGTATTTTGATCCATTTGTATTTATCATTATTGCTAATATATTTGGATTTTTTTTCTTTTTTTACCATTTTATTTGTTACTATTTGGTACTTGCTTTAAGCTACTTTCCTACCTTCTGACACTCTGAATATATTAAGACATTTCACTATCTTTGATTTCCCATATAAACTTCTTTCCTTTCTTCCTTTCTTTCTTCTTCCCTCACTACTTCATTATTTCTGACTTTTCCTTCATGCTACTGGTTTTCTGCATCTTATTCCATTTTTTTTTTTTCTCCTTGGAAGGTGTATACTCTATTACTGGAAAAGGTTAACCTCATGTATTTAAAAAGTATGAAATTTAGGGCGCCTGGGTGGCTCAGTGGGTTAAGCCTCTGCCTTCAGCTCAGGTCATGATCTCAGGGTCCTGGGATCAAGCCCCGCATCGGGCTCTCTGCTCAGCGGGGAGCCTGCTTCCCTTCCTCTCTCTGCCTACTTGTGATCTCTGTCTGTCAAATAAATAAATAAAATCTTAAAAAAAAATAAAAAAATAAAAAGTATGAAATTTAGTACTCTGACATACATTATACTTTACTATATACTATTGCTCTCTATTGTAATTTTACATTTATTTAGTTCCCAAAGTTAGCATTAAATACATTGCTTTTATTTTTGTGTGTTGCTTTTATTTGCCCACATACATATTATTTTCTTTTTCACTTCTTTTTTCATTTCAAAACTTTCTGTGGAAGTTTGTATTTCTTCAAATATATTTTTGGAAGTTCTTCACTAGAATCAATTTGAGGGTAAAATTTTCTGTTAATTTTGTAACTGAAATTATCTTTATTTGCCCTAATATTTTAAATATTATTTTGCTACACATTTCTTGAGAATTATTTTCCATCAACACAGTGACGATTCTTATATTCTCTCCTGCCTTCTGATGGATACACACATGTTTTATGTATTGTACATTTCTCTCTAACCACTTTAAAAATTGTTTTTCTCTGTCACTCTTATTTTATGTCACAATTTTTCAGTTACACATTGATGTGTTATGTATTTTTTTTTCCCCCTACTGGTACATGGTGTGCTTCCTGGATCAGTAAACTCAGCTTGTCATCGACCCTAGAAATTTCTCAGCCATTATATTTTGAAACATTTACCTTGGTAACTCTTCTTTCTGCAGATCTTTATGTTAGACTTCAGTCCCTCACTTCTACTTAACCTCAATTTCAAATTCATCAACTCCTTATATCTGTGTTCATTCCAGTAATGTTTTCTCATCTGCACTCCAGCTCGACAAATCTCTTTTAAATTATGTATACTCTTGTATTTAACCTTTCCACTGAGTGCATTTTGATTGTTATTTATTACAATTTTGTGATCTGCAGTTTTCATAACTATAAATTTAGTATGACTTAACTCACAGATTTTTGCTAGAATAAGCCAATAATTAAAAACTCTGACACTAGTAATACTAGTAACAACATCAAGACATTTCCATGGCACTCTGATAGAAACAGTGTGTCTGATTGATTGATTGATTTCTACCTGTTCCTTTGGCTTCAGGGTATAGCTCTTCCAAATACCCCAAATTCATGCGGATACCTCTGACCTTGTGATCTTTCCCAGTGATTTTGAGCATTGAAACAAAAACTCTAGTGTTTCTGGATCTGTCCTCAAGATACCCAGGTGTCTGGCTTTATATCAGCATTCATCGCACAGCCACTTTCGTATACGTCTTACATTCTTGTAAGCTTGGTTATGTATTCAAACATATGTTTCATGGAATTTATCCTATATTAAATATTTTTCAGCAGAAGGATTTTGGAAGTGTTTGGGGGTCCTATTGGAAGCTGAAGTTCGTGTTTATTTTATTAATGAAAGCCTCTGGCCATTAGAGACCCAACATAATCGTTGCTATTCTGAAAAAGTAATAAGAAGCATTATTATGAATATGAACTACCAGTGGTGATTGCAAAATTATAATATCTGAAATCTTTAGAGACAGATAAGCAATGAACTCAATGTTTGTTGTTGGTCCAAGGTCTCATACAGATAAACATTCTTTAGTAATAAGTACACATGATGACATTATGCACCTTATAAGAGAGTTCTAGAACTGTTCCTGGGTAAAACTTGCAACAGAATAAACATGATGGCTTTGCTCTTTCAATTTCAGTCTGTAAATGACTGAGTTCCTGGATAAGAAATAATATAATCAATGAGAGACTAAGAGTGTAAGTACAGATCCAAAATTTCAAGCTTGGGTGTTACTGGTAATTGGAAATAGAAACTATCCTAACAGTTCCTCCAGTGTAATCTAATACAGTTTGAAGAACATACCTTCTCAAATTGGCTTTTATGCAAAAATTTTGCAGAATCTTTGAACAAATGCATCTGATAAGTAGTAAGTACATTTGACAGGAGCCTTGATCATTTTGGTATGGGTATTGGGCATAACATTTTATTAGAAACCACTGTTTTAACGTCTGTGGTATATTCTTACTAATTTGAGTCTCTTCTTGGGCTATTATAAATATGAACATTAATTTTTAGACTAAATTTTTTAGTATAAAGATCTGTTATAAACAGTAAACAATGTAAAGCAATCTCTTCATATGTATTTTAAGAAATTTCTAAAATAGTAGCTTTGGAACAAGTGTGGTAAAACTATGCTGTAAAATAACAACTCCCTCATTAATTTGTTGATTGCTTGCATGAAATGTTAATCTCTGAGCAAAGAGGAGTACTACCGCAAGGAATATCTTTTCAATAATCTCACAAATTCATCAAATACCCCAGCCTGTGGAGAAGCAGAGGAGTGAGGAAATTTATTTATTTCATATAGTCTAATTTTAAATTGTGCTTATAAACTATTCATTTTTATATATACTAAAAAAAAGATATATTAAAAAGTTCTGCATAAAAACATAGGGAAACTGTTGGTGCCAACTCTCTGAATATGCCCAGATATTTCTTCCGTAGCTCTGATCCTACTCAAGTGCCATTCTGCAGATAGCATGGAGCCCGTCCATCCTTTATGAGTGAACACATTTAGGCTGTTAATGAATCAGCATACTGTGATTTACAGCAATGTAGATATTCCAGTCTTTCCTTAGGATCTGCCACATTTCCACCGCAGTTGGAACTTTAATTCTTCTCATCACAGTGACAAGGTAGACAAATCTCCCATTAATCTCGCTTATTTTCAATGTGAAATACTACCCAGCTGTTCCCTGTGCTCATTGTAACCCTTTGTATGGAATGTTAGGAAAAGAAGACAGATTGGTGATGGATTTGGGGGGAAGATCTTTCGGACTGAGCAGATTTGGGAAAAGGTGAGAAATGTAATTATCATTTGAAATGAATAAAAATATCTATAAAATTGTTTATATTTAAATGTCTACTTACAGGTAAAACTTAAGTTTGGACAGGCTTAGTGTTCACCTTTGTAAGTACTAACAAACACACAATGATGACAAAATAAAATGAAACATAGGAACTACTAAATAAATATATATATATATTTAAATATATACATACTATTTTATATTTGCAAATATATACTTATATATAAGTATATATAAACATATAAAATATGTATATACATAAAATATAATATATATAGAATACATACATGAATCAATTAAGAAGCATATGCTTCATTTAAAACTTAGTTTTGAAGAGTTACAAGAATGCATGGATTTCAGCAAAGAAATATCACCAAAGAACAAATAGGATTTCTTATTTAAGATTATTTGTAATTTTCTCTTAACATTTTTCTTCGTAAACAAACATTTCTTAAAATACTATATTTGACAAATCTCTCCCTATTGGGAAAAAGGATGTTTTCTAAGATTTTAAGATTGTCAGCAGAACTGTACCAAGTTTTACGCCCAAGTTAAATGTTTTCTCAGCTTGACTTTCGTATGTACTTTTTCTTCAGACTAAAAATAATTTTGAAAAGAGAAAAGTAATTTGAAAGGGTATGCTGCCTTCTTTCACACTTCTAATAATAAAAATAACCAATGGAATGCAAAGAAAAATTCAGAGGTAAAGGTTATTAGTTATTTGACATCTTAGTAAGTAATAAATGCTACACTTAACATTTTCTTATACAGAATAAAGTTAATCAGAAGGTCAAATGTTTATTTTCCCCCTTATTTCAGGTTTGACGTACAAATAACTGTTTGAAGTACAAATAACTGTATGTCTTATTTTTCTCTAATAACTTATCCTTTTCCCATGATGTATATTTTTTCCCCAAAAGCTAACCTGCAGGGAGAGCCCAACAACCAGTGAATGGCCGGGTCCATGATCTGAGAATTGCCATTTGTGAAATGACACAGGTAGGTTACATTTGACACTGGGGTGGGCCAGCTGCCCTGTGATGCTCCATTTCCAGTCCCGCTCCACGATTCAGTAAAGCTTTGAATATGTCCTTGAGAGGGGAAACTTTGGGGAAGGGGGGCTGATCTGACTTAAAATTGAAGAGGCGATAACTCTGAGAGAAATAGCTGGATAAAGAGAAAACAAAATAAATTTCTAATATATAAAAAGGAATTTGTCCATGTTATGCTCTTATTGAATTTGGTGACGGTTCCATGTGATTTGGCATGATGGTCAGTGAGGTGCAGCCACAAGTGGAGATCCAGGAGAAACTCGGGGTGGGGGGGGGCAGTTTATTGCACTCAGAGGTCCTGGAAACAGAAGTTACGACCCACATGTAGACCCTCATGGGGGAAACACCTGCATTGGTCCTGAGCCCAAGAGGCCCAAATGAGGAGACAACCAAAGGCACAAGCTTTATGGGAGTTCCCTAGGGAATGGAAGGCAGGTAAACAGCTTATGACTTGCTACTTTGAATGATTTCAGGGGACTCTAAGCCAAAGGAATGATCCCTGTTTGTCTGATACGTGGCCCTGAAATGATTGAGGCAGAGGGATCCTGGGGGATATGGGTCACGTAGGGGAGGGATGGCTCCGGATTAGTTGGTTTGCTTATTGAAGGCACTTTCCTTTGCTGTCTCTAAGAAATGACTGGTCCTGGGAGAGGCAGTCTCTCTGCAGCCAGAAAGATTATTATGATGTCAAAATACCACGGTATACGGAAAATTAAAAAATACAATACGGTGACTTTTATTTTATTTTTTTTAATTGATCAGTCCAGGGGAATTTTTTTTTAATATTTTTATTTATGTATTTGACAGACAGATATCACAAGTAGGCAGAAAGACAGGCAGAGAGAGGGGAAAGGAAGCAGGCTCCCTGCTGAGCAGAGAGCCCGATGCGGGGCTGGATCCCAGGACTCCGGGATCATGACCTGAGCTGAAGGCAGAGGCTTTAACCCACTGAGCCACCCAGGCGCCCCCAGGGGAATTTTTTAATGTCTAATCTGAAATCATTTTAATAAACACTGTGCAAAACACGGAATACAACAGATGCTATTTTATCATGCAATTCATCTTTCTCTTAGACTGAGTGCATAGAGGTGTTCATGCAGGAAATCCAGAGACACTGAGTGTGGACATATGTTGCAGTGGGGAAAATATCCACATTGTATCAGTGAATGTTTGTCATGATTACCCAGAGAGTGGCAGTTCTAAAGTGGAAGATAATAGGCAGGATTTCCAAGCAAGGGTTTAGTAAATGCATCTCCAAGGACCAAACCATGAAAGCTCTGACCGAGAAAGGTGTATGACTGGGATATATGCAGCTCAGTAACCGAAGGAACGTTGTCATGTAAGAGGGTTGGAGAGAAGCCCCATCACTCGCTGTATCTGACCGGGCTTAGTAAGAAAGCCAGGTCAAGATCAGAACCAGGGAGTAGGTACCTTCCAAAGATTCGTGGGGCTTGGGAGCCCTAGAGAGAGGGGAGAAGGGAAAATAGTGCCCAGAGGCTGACGCAGGAACAAATCCCAGAGTAGTTCTTGGTTTGCCCGCGGATGAAGTAATCCCTATCTGCAATGAAGGTTTGTCCTTGAGCACTCTATGCTCCGCATGCTGTTATGAATCAAAATTACATTCTGTGACAATAACAAATGCATAACTCTTGGTTGGGATATTGTTAATAATGAGAACTTCTTTCATTCTAATTGTCTCATGATGGTGTCCCTGGATGGTATTTGCAAAATCTTCACATTGACATAAGTGACAGTCTGGTCATTTTAACTGTTTTTTGCTGCACAACTGGATGGACTCATACGTGCAAAGTCCGGTTCTAGCCAAAGCATCAGAGATCAGTGGCCCAAACTGGTCCCATACACAGGAGATAAAGAATTACTCTGATTCAAAGCCTAATTCCCTCATGAAAAATATCCTAAAATATTAATTTTTAAAGTCAGCAAACCTGGGCATCCGTGGATTTAATAGGATCAATGAGAAATCTTTAGGCTATGGAAAGTTGAATGAAACTGCAGGTAAAAATGTATTATTCACTATTTCCTTACATCCACACTGAAATATTCATGATGATATACACAGATTTAGAAACTACTGCATCTAGTAATATTAATCTGTGATCCATCAAGGTATTGGAATGCTTCCACGGATGTAAGCTTGTATGTGGTTCTGAGACTATACAGTAGGAGCACACAGTGGGGAATGGTAAAAAAAAAAAAAAAAAAGAAAAAAAGGAAAAAAAAGTGGTCATTTGCTTCCTGTAACAACAGTATGAGTAGTGCACAGTTACGGAATTCTAACTATGAGCCAGGCATTGTATTACATGCATTATTTTATTATTATATTTAGTCCTCTAACAACACAATGAGGTAGAAACTTTTTATACTCAATTCATCAAGAGTAAAGAGAAGTTATGAAACCCACTATTGTTACATAGCTAGTAAGTAATAAAACCAGAAATTAAGCATCTTGCTTCAGAACCCTCAACTTAGCTGAAAGCCAAACTCTCAAACACAGAACCTTTGCCCTCCAGAGTTCTGGTACCAATGTTACAACAAAAAGGCATGCTTTCTTTGTTACTAAAAAAAGAAACAAAAAAAAAAAAATCCCTCCTGTTTAGCTCTCTGCAAGAGGACCACATAATGGGAAATGGTTACCAGTGTGTAGTAGCAGATGGGGCTACTCTTGAAAATACATGGTTGAATGCTGATCATTTCTAAGAAAAAAGAGAGAGGATGTTCCTTCGAGATTGGGGGTATAATTTATTGATCATAGTGGGAAGAAACCTTCACAAACTCTTTTGGTGTTTTAAGTATATGATGAATAGCTGTGATTTATTTATTTATTTATTAGCCAGAGAATGTCTTTTAATCCCATTACCTTTATTTTTTTTAAAAGATTTTTATGTATTTATGTGACACAGAGAGACACAGTGAGAGAGACAACAGAAGCAGGGGGAGTGGGAGAGGGAGAAGCAGGCTTCCCGCTGAGCAGGATTCAGATGCAGGGTTCTACCCCTGGAGGCTGGGATCAGGATCTGAGCCAATGCTTAACTGACTGAGCCACCCAGGAGCCCTTCCTCCTTACCTCTTAAGCCAAAGTGTGCCTTCCTTCCTTGAAGGAAAACCTCGGCATGGCCTACAGTTTCTTCCAGTCATGCACCCAGCCAATAATTCTACACAGAGCAGATGTGGAGAAAGAGGTACAAGCAAATTTCATTTTGATACATAATTTCTGGAAAGACATCATTCTTTTAGAGACACCCGTGATGGGTGTTTTGGGGGTTATACTGCATGCTCATCAAGAACATAGTGAGACTATTACTATTAAGATGCCAGTGTAGGCTTTCCACTGCTTTTGTGTACAGGGTAGTTTCTGTATTGTGTGTGCCCTTGGAGCTTCGAAACATGACTCACTGTATAAGTCAAGGTTGATATAGCAGCTTATATTACATATGTATACATATAATGTATATAAGATATATATAATATATTATATGTAATATATATTATATATAATATATTATGATGTATAATATATACATATAATGTATAATTAATGTATAATTGTATAATAATAATGTATGATATACATGTATACTTGTATAATGCATGTATATGTATAATTGTATAAATATATGTATATGTATAATTGTATAATGCATAATGTATATATGTACATGTATAATTGCAAAATATGTATATGTTTAGTTATATATGCATGTATAAATATATACATGTATTATATATATACATATATATTATATACACATATAATATAATACATTTTATATATGTGTGCATGTAATATGCGTATGTGTATATATATTATATACACATATTATATATATATTATACATAGATATACACAATTTCTGCTTTTATTTGTTACCTTTGTTTTTTGCAACAAAATATCCATTTGGTCTACTCAAGAATAAATTCTTTAGCTTATAATAAAATAGATGTTTCTTTTTTAATTAAAAATTTTATTTATTTATTTGACAGACAGATCACAAGCAGGCAGAGAGGCAGGCAGAGAGAGAGGGGGAAGCAGGCTCCCCACTGAGCAGAGAGCTAATGCGGGGCTCGATCCCACAACTCCAAGATCATGACCTGAGCCAAAGGCAGAGGCTTAACCCACTGAGCCACCCAGATGCCCCAAAATATGTTTCTTAAGTGACTCCCAAAGAACTTATTGATGTGTCATGGATATTAGTGTATTTGTATGTGATAAAAAGATGACTACAGCAGTGAATATATTAATGGATCTGAAATCCACTAGAAGGAAGGTACATATAAGAGTCATTTGTAGGACAATTAACTTAAATATAAGTAGCCAAAATTAAATCAATAAATAAAGAGGGTACTATGAGTACACATAGGAGGGTCAAGAAAGCTGAAGGCTGGGAAGTGATTTTGGAATCAGAAAAATATATATATTTTGGAAAAAATGACAGCGAGTTGAGTGAATTTATTTTTAATTAGAAAAAGTGGTAGAGAGTTTTCAGTCATATAAATACATATGTGCAGAGATGGGAGATGGGCAAAATCATGGCACTTTCGGGAAGCTGATAATGCTTCTAGAAGAGAAGTTACCTAGAGGGTAGGGGGCCGGGGGGCAAGGATTGCATAGAAATGGGGCTGGGGAGTTATTGCAGGGGCCAGATAAAACGGATCCTTATAAGCTGCTGAAGTATTTGGAATAGGAAAGAGCTTATCAGGTCAGGGGACAAGATTAACAGACAACCCATGATGCAAAAATATATAAACTAAATAAAAGGTAGGAAGCCAACAAAATCTTGGCTCCAAGCTGTGCACATCAGACATAATCTCAAATTAAAAAGTGGGCAGATTTAATTCTCTCAGCAACCAAGGGGAATTTTAGAACTGACACATTTAATGGCATTTAACAGTAAATTCCAGCACTGGCTAAAACTCTTTAAAAGATGAGCAAACAGAGAAAAGTGACATCATGTAGCTGGCAAAATGCATTGAAAAGTGAAATAATACAGGGACAAAAGGAAAGAGAAGCTTCCAATATGAAGTTTTGCTTCAGGGAAAGGAATTCCATTATAGAAAATATCTACTTTGTAATCCTACTAGAATTCAGGGAGAAATGACCTCTACTCAACAAGATAAAAATGATATGGTGATTTTATATATATTTGTAAACATCACTAAGAAATATATGACAATCCTGATAAGAAAATGGTTTTCCAGCAACTTGGAGACTGGGGTGTGGGAGTATTAGATTTCCCCATTATTTCCATTCTTCTAAAAAAAAAAAAAAAAGAAAGAAAGAAAAGTCAAATGCTCCGTAAGAATTTCAATTCCACAGGTATGTAAGCCAGATAACATTGGCCTCAACCACTAGAAATCAAAGGCATTTACATTATAAAGAAGATGATGTTTAGTTTCTGTCCCACTTGTAAGAATGAAAATATTCAGGGAAATAACCCTTCTCATACACTCACTGCTGACAGTAGGAGTTTAAATAGGCACGTTTGAAAGAAAAATTGTCAATAGCAATTTTTTTTTCATTTAAAAATATTTTAACAGACTCTTCTATGTCTTTAAATGTATTTATAGAGCTGTCTCTAAGAGCATTTGTCAATAGAGCATTTGAAATTTTAAAAAATTGGAAGCAATCTAAAATACAACATGGAAATGGATTGAATAATGTGGGAGGTATGCTTATGAAAGGACTAGTGTCAGCTCTCAAAACACAGGTAGTAGAAGAACCTTGCTCATGACCCTTACATTGTTCAGTGAGCACTTTCAATGTTGTATTATAATGTAATTCCAGTCATGTGAAAGTCTTGTGTAGCTGTTAATACTGACTCATCTGGTTGTTTTATAATGGGCAATTTTAAATTTTGTTCCTTTTTCTGCATGTTATCAATATAGAAAACGGGTAAAACATGCAGAGGTAAAATCTATTATATACCTATATAACTTACATATATTACTCAGAAATTTCATTTGATGATTTTTGATCACCTTCTACTTCCTTCTAGCATAAAAATTATTTTAAGGGAAAATAATTATAGTCAGGTTGAAAGGGATTCCATCACTAATTTTTGACACTGAAAAGAATGTTTCAATGTTTGCCCATTGTTAAACCTTCCAACAAATTCTGATATACATGAAAAATATCTTATAGAAGTTTCTTTGTCTCACTGCAATTAATTTATCTCCATGCCTTCCAGAGAGATAGATGCTTCCCTGCCAAGAAGCTCCCACTGAGGAAGAAATTGCTAATTATCTGGAATTGTTTAAATAATATCACTTTTTGAGATCTCCCCATTTTTAAATCCAATTTACTGCCAATAATTTGTGCTGGAAGCATTAACAATTATTATTAATTTTAAAAATCTCCCAGGGGATGTAATTGGTGTTTCTTCTCATTTTACTCTTCTTAATGTGTTCACAGGGGATAACATGCCTGGGTTTCAGGTTTACGGCAGACTTTTCTTCTCATGGTAAAGCATCAAATAAAGACAAGGCAAAATAGAAGAAGTTGGATTGGGTTTGATGAGCAAATATCTAAATCATTTTTAAAATGATTATTAACCATTTTTATCAAATACATATGAAACCTAAAGAATAATGACACCTAGATTATTATTTTTAATGATACTTAGAAACCTTAGAAATCATACCATTTTTTTTGTTATAAAGAAAGCTTATTTTAAGAAAAAAGCATTTGAGTGGAAGGAGTCTCTCCTATAAATGGTGTTGGGAAAACTGGACAGCAACATGCAAAAGAATGAAATAGGACCACTTTCTAACACCACACATAACAATGAACTCAAAATGGATAAAAGACCTAACTGTGAGATCTGAATCCTAGAAATTCTAGAAGAGAATACAGGCAATAATTTCTCTGACATGGACAGTAACTACACTTTTACAGATAGGTTTCCTAAGGCAAGTGAAACAAAAGTATAAAGAAACTATAGATACTACGCCAAAATAAAAAGCTTTTGTACAGCAAAGGAAATAATCAATGAAACAAAAAGACAACCTACCAAAGAAGAGAAGATATTTGCAAATGATAAATAAAGGATTAATATCCAAACTATATAAAGAGATTATACAACTCAATGGCCAAAAAAACAAACAATCCAATGAAAAAACGGGCAGAGGACATGAATAGACATATTTTAAATAAGGATATACAAATGGCCAATGGACACATGAAATGATGCTAAACATCACTAACCACTGGGTAATGCTAATCAAAACTATGAGGTATCACTTTACATCTGTCAAATTAGCTAAAATCAAAAAGACAAGAAATAGCAAAAAATAACATTTGGTGAGAAAGTATATATAAAATACATAATTATTGTTATATTGGATAATATATAATATATTATAATATATAATGTATATGATGGAATATTATCCAGCCATATAAAAAGATGAGATCTTACCATTGAGACAACATGGATAGACCAAGAGGGTTTTATGCTAAATGAAGTAAGTCAGACTGAGAAACACAAATAAAACATGATTTCACTAGCATATGTGGAATCCAAAGAACCATATAAATGAATAAACAAACAGAAAGCAGAATCAGACCTATAAGGGCAGAGTACGGACGGTTAGCTGCCAGAAGGAAGTGGGCGGGATGGGCAAAATGGATGGAAAAGAGTGGGAGATCGAGACTTCCCATTAATGAAGAAATAAGTCACTGGGATGAAAGCCACAACATAGGGAACATGGCCAATGATATTGTAATAGCATTGTATGGTGACAGATGGTAGCTACCCTTGTGAGCACAGGGTAATGTATAGAGATATTGAATCACTATGATGTATACTTGAAACTAATGTAAAGTTGTCAGCTATACTCAAATGGAAGGAAGAAGGAAGGAAAGAAGGAAGGAAAGAAAGAAGGAAAAAGAAAGAAATGGAGGGAGGAAGGAAGGAAGGAAACACATATTCACTAAAGTCCATTGGAAGATTTTTGAAATGTCATATCAGATGTCTCTAGATGATAAAGTAAAAGGCAACAGTGACAATGAAGTTTCACAATCGCCAATGTTTTCCTAATTTATTGATGCTCCCAGGTATTCTAACTTTATTCTCACTTCACTTTTTTCTAACCTCCTGCTCTCCCCCTACTTTTAACACAACTTGCGGCAAGTTTCCACCACTACGCCTCCCCACCTGCTGGCATTCCAGTCATGGTACTTAGCTCCATTCCAAAATACCTGTCACCCATGCAGTAGGTCCCGATTTTTCTTGCCTACAGAAAGACATTCTTCAGCAACAACCCCACCTCTCCATCTGGCAACTCTATTTTTACCATTCTACTGCTAATCCCCCTTACTCTACAAACATTTTGTGATTTATCACAACATAAAAAAATAAAATAAAATAAAAAAACAAGACAAAACAAATCAGTTGTCTTCACTTCCAACATCTATGTAGCCCTTCATTTTGTTGACCTCCATTTAGAGCAAAACTTTTGAATTTTTGATTTATCTTGAATTACCTTAAATTGTCTCTTTTTTCCACATCCACAAACTCAATTTCCTCTTAGCCTGATTAAAAAGCAGCTTTTCAAAAGTACCATTAATTAAAAGGCTGAATTCTGTCAGCAATTCTCGAACCTTTACTTTCTTCCCAGACATTCCATTGGTGAGCTGACAGAATTCTATCCTTGAAATATCAACTCTACTCTAAATGCTCCTGACTCCAAACCCATATCCACATACCTTTCTGACTTTGCCGCTGGAGCGTCAGACACTTCAACCTCAGCAGAACACTAAAACATGCTCTATCCACTGTCTTCCTCGGTTTATTTAAACTAAGTACCTCCCCACCCCACCAACTGCTGTTGTTAAAAAAATATAGAGATTTCTGACTCCTTTCATGTGTTTATTTTTCATTCATAGACATGAAATTTTTCATCCCACCCGTTTGGTTCCACTTTCAAAATACAACCTGACCAAGACCACTGTGCACCTCCTGCATTGCCATTTACCAAGGTCAAGCCCCAACTCTCTAAACTGTTCATTTCAGTTGTCCCCTCCCTGGTCCCACACCTCCATGCCTGTCTTTTCACAGTCTATGCTTAGCACAGCAGCTGACTGAGTCTTTCAAAATATATACAGATACTGACAAGTCTGTGCTGCAAATAATCCCATGACCTCCTCTCTTAACCTAGAGGACAAGGCAACTCACCTACAACAAAGTACAAGATCTTTGATAACCTAGTGTCCCATTATATCTCTGTCTCCATCTCCTGCTACTCTACACTTCACCAGCTCTTCTGAATAGTATCAATCTTCTAGCCCTCTTCAAACACATGGCGCCAAGCTCCCTCTGGACCTTTGCACTTGCTCTCTGTCAGGTACAATCATCTTCTGAGTCCCATATGACACACAAGCGCGTGCTCGGGTGTCAGCTTACCAAGTATTCAATCACCTTCATTGTAACTCTTCCTGACATGTCTGTTTAATTTTTCTTCATGGCATTTATCTTCATTTTGTATTTTTCTTATTCAACATGTTTATTGCCCATCTCCTGCAAAATAGTGACGAAGGCTGAATATTTGTATTTTTGAACTATAAAAGTAATCTATGTTTTTTTTTTTTTTAAGATTCTATTTATTTGAGAGAGCGACAGAGAGAGCATGAGCAGGGGGAGGGGCAGAGGGGGAGGGAGAAGTAGACTCCTCCCTGAACAGGAGTCCGACACAGGGTTCAATCCCAGACCCTGAGATTATGACGTGAGCCCAAGTCAGATGCTTAACTGAATGAGCCACCCAGGCACCCCTGTAGTCATCTAAGTCTTGAACAGTGTGTGACACCCGGGATGTACTCAGTAAATTCTTGCTGAGTGATTTAAGAATGTGAGTTTTAAGAACTCTTCCAAAGTATCTATGCCTTTGTGTTTACATGCTCTGTTTAAATGTAGACCATGGATCAGTGAGGTGGTAAAGCACAGGTCATTAGAGCACACAATGTGGTCTTGGATGTGGCTGTAATTCAGCTCTGCAAGTCACTTTTCTTGAGCATCACTATAATAGAGATGTGAACAGGATCTGACTCATAACGTGTTTGGGAGAATTGGATGAGTTAGTCTGGGTAAAACGGAGCAAAAACTGAAGCACGGAGCAAATTTTATGTAAGTGCTGACTGTTACAAATGTCATTATTCTTTCAGGTTTTGGGTTTTGTGGTTGTTGTTGTTGTTTTGTTTTTCCAAGTGCATGTTTGAAAAAGAGATTTATTATTATTATTTTTTAAATTTTTGTATTATAAGACTTCATATAACATCAACTGTCACCGTAAACTGATGTTGTCAGAATTTTCTCTTTGTTCCTCTCACAGTCTGTTGCCAAGAACCACTCTTGCATCCTGGTTGCTAAAGAACATGAAAGTCCTGAAGTTACATGGCAGCTCTGAACGGGAGCAGTTAGAGCCTCTGTGAAAGAGGACTTTACATGAAACTGAGTAAGGAGAATAATCTGAAGCCATTAGCTTTGAGTCCTTGCCAAGAGCAGTTAAATTAGATAATAACTTCAGTGCTTAAGCATCTTTTTAAAGATTTTATTTATTTATTTATTTGACAGACAGAGATCACAGGTAGGCAGAGAGGCAGGCAGAGAGAGGAGGAAGCAGACTCCCTGCAGAGGAGAGAGACCAATGCGGGGCTCGATCCCAGGACCCTGGGATCATGACCCGAGCTGGAGGCAGAGGCCTTAACCCACTGAGCCACCCAGGCACCCCAGTGCTTAAGCATCTTAAGTGAGGTCCAAAGAAATAGAATTCAAGGTAACAAACTGAATGTGCTGAGGATTAAATGAAGTTGCCAAAATTCCAGGCCTTTGTTCTGGGCATTGTTCTAAGTCTATTCTATCTCTATAATCTTTTTTCTTAACTTTTTTACATATTAGCTATCTGTTGCTATCTTTCTTAATCTCTAAAAATATTAAAACTAAATAGATATAAAATAAATATAAACTTTTGGATTAAGGTGTCATCAGATTATCAGCCCTGAGAGAGCTTTGGGATCTTTTCAATAAAATACACATGAACACAAAAGGAGAAAAAAGATGTAGAAGAGAGAAAGCAGAAATTAAGCCCAGTGTGCCTATGTCTCGCTGCAAAATGATTGCCAAACCACTTAGTTTCTATTTATCTCTGAACTGGGAGATAAAGATATCTATGTCTCGGGGTTGGTGTGAAGAGGAAAGAGATCATGCAGATAAAGCAAGAAGTTATTATGTTCAATAACATATGAAAATGCATAAATTAAAACAGATTTACATGGAGATAGACATACATAATGTGCTTGGAATAACTACTAAGCATAAGGTCGGTGGAGTCAGATTGAGTACAACATTCATTGAATTTCCAAAGAAACTTAAAAAAAAAAGGAAGAAGTTCGCATTTCCCATAATGTCTATCTCCAGTACAGAGAATGAATTAAACACACACACACACAAACAAAAAACAAACAAACAAACAAACAAACAAAAAAAACCCCACAACAATCTATTATCTATCTTTAATTTTTTCCAGGTTATATATTATAATACAAGCATGTTTTTCAGGTCCAATAAGGTCAATGGTCTCAACAGTTCTGAACTAATGGAAATCATCATCTCAAAGAAGTGTCTGCACTCCCATGTTCACTGCGACATTATTCACAGTAGACAAGATATGGAAATAATGTCAATACTTGTCAATGAAAAAATGGATAAGAAAAAATGATATACATAAGGAATATTATTTGCTATAAAAAAGAAGAATTCCTACCATTTGTGACAACCTGGATGACTTGGAGGTCACATACTAAGTGAAATTAGCCAACACAAAATGACAAATACTGTATGACATCACTTACATGTGAAATCAATCAATCAATCAATAACAAATGCACAGAACCAGGGAGTAGAATACTAGCTTCCAGGAACTAGGCATGAGGGGAAATGGGGAAATGTTGGTTAAAGAGAAAAACTACCAGTTATAGGATGAATAAGTTCTGGGGATCCAATGTACAGCATGATGATTACTGTATACTTAAAATTTCCTAAGAGAATAGATTTTATGTGTTCTTGCCTCAAAACAAAAGGTAACTATGTAAAGAGATATGTTAATTAACTTAATTATGGTAATTTCACAATGTAAACATAAATTAAAGTATCACGTTGTAGACCTTAAAAAATCATGTTGCACAACTTAGGTATATATAGTTTTAATCAGTTATACTTCAATAAAGCCAGAAAAAAAAGCTTAAAAAATAAACAATAAAAATTATTTGTACAAGCAAAAATTTAAAGAAGAAATTATTCATAGTGACCCAGAATATGGCTGGAGAGCTGATCTCATTTCCAACATTCAGGCTTTTGCATGGATCCAATGGGCCAAATGGTACATAGACCCTCACTCAACATGAAAAGAGCTGACTTGTGCAGGTGGCAGAGATCACCAGAACTCTGAAGGCACAGGGAGCAGAAAAACTAATATTGAGCTTTCTTGAGTAGAAGCAAGCTATTATTTTTCAAAGTAGAGGAGATAACCAGTATAGCTGATAACCACCACCATCTGAAAGGAAATGCACTAATAAAACTGTCCCTGTTCAGTACAGGAACCCTCCCTGGTGACCACTGACCTTGCCCACTAATGGGCCTGATGTTGAGTGCTGAGAGTCCTGATGAGACTGGACAGGATGATGCAGCTTTGCTCTTATGCATAATTCTACAAACAAACTGCCTGATACCACACATCACTTCTCTGCCCAGGCCCTTCTCCACTCCTAAGTCATTTTTGACCAAAATATGAAGGCCCCTTTCAATCTTTTGTATAATCATGGCTTTAGGCTTGTGAATAAATATGACAGGAATAAGACAGGTAACAAGTGATTTAAAATAAACAAATAACAACAAAAGAAAACTCATGAAAGAAAAAGAATGGGAAACAATATATCTCAAAATCAACATACAAAGGTTTTAGACAATGGAAGAAGAAAAAAGATCTGTTAAAGTTGAGCAATAACATAAGAGAAAACTAAATAAAGGGGATGCTGGGTAAATCCAAATGGAAAATAGACATTGCCAAAAATAAAATCAGATACAGGAAAGGAAGGCCTTGTTAAAATCAGGAATAAGGAATATAAAAGAGAAAGAAACAATAAAGTAATTAGAGTAAACATGGAGGATATGAGACGTAGACACAAGTGACTCATTTCTCTAAAGAGAAAGCAAACAAAAAGATTATATATATATATATGTGTGTGTGTGTGTGTGTATATATATATATATACACACACACACACACATATATATGTATCACAAGAAAAACAAAAAAAATTCTGAAAAAATTCTGTAATTAATTTGTGTATTCATTTCTAAAGTATCAGTATCGAGGTATAGCTTAGTGAAATTAATATTGACAAACTAAAAACAAAGACATTAAAAGGAAAAAAAATCCACCAAAGTTAACTTTGAAGAAAAAAAACTTAGACTTTTATCAAATTTCTTCAAAATAATATTCTATTTTAGATTATAATATAGCAATATTTACTGAATTCACTAGGTAAGTGAGTATGATCCCTGTTAAACAAACAGCTTTGATAGGATATCTTTGAAAAGAAAATACTTAACTCAGAGGTTTATAAAACAAGCAACAATTTATGTGGAAATAATATTGGAAGGGTTAAAGTTTTATATAAAAAATAACAAAGGAAAAAATGGGGGCACCTGGGTGGCGCAGTGGGTTAAGCCTCTGCCTTTGGCTCAGGTCATGATCTCAGGGTCCTGGGATCGAGCCCCGCATCAGGCTCTCTGCTCAGCAGGGATTCTGCTTCCTCCTCTCTGTCTCTGCCTGCCTCTCTGCATATTTGTGATCTCTATCTGTCAAATAAATAAATAAAATTAAAAAAAAATAACAAAGGAAAAAATGGTAGCAGGGTAAAAGAACCCTAACTTCCCCTCATTCCATGAATACAACTGGAGAAATATCAAATCATCCTAAATACTGCAGATATCAACCCGAAGACTGGCAGAAAACAAAACAAAACAAAACAAAAAAAAACAACTCCACAACTAGAGGGAGAGAAGAGGACACATTGAAGTTAGTAAGAAGTGCAGAATTGAGGTTTAGGGAAGGAACAGATCTGGATCACTGTGGACGGAAGGAAGCTCTGGTTACAAAGAGAGGTGAGAGAGAGAGGAACACACAGGAGTATACACAAGGAGAATATTTCCCTATAGCCATTGTCTTAGAAATTGAGAGAGGTTGAATTTCATGAGTTCCTAAACCAGTAGGGCTTAGAGCCTTTAAAGTTCAGCAAACTGGGCTGAGAGACCCCTGAGGATCCTGCCCTACTCCTGGAAAGAAAGCAGGCAAACAACCCAGGGGCAGACCACCTAAAAATGCATGGGCCACAAGGCGGGAGGTGAGGGGGAGGGAATATTCACTTTTCTCAGAGCTTGTCCCTGAGAGGCATCATTCATAGAAATGCCTCTCTCTGGAATGAAGGAGCTGTCTGGAGCCATTTCCCTTACTGCCCCTCAGTATAAACATAGAGCCCCCTGTGGGAAACAACACAATGCCAACACTGACTGCTTAACTTGCTTACACCAAGCCCCACCCCCCTGCAGTCTGGTAGGACTGTCTTTCTCAGTCAACCTTGCCTCAATCCCAATATGGCAGGCCCCTCCCCAAGAACCAGCACAAACCCCTGCCCACACCATGTCTCCTGACCAGAGATTTGTACAGGGCCTCCATTCTGGTGGAGGTGGTATCAGGTCTTCTATCACAAACAGAAACAGAGCCTCGTTAAAACTCTCCACATTCAGGCCAATGACCCAACACTGCCCAGAGCAGGCAAGGAAAGCCTCTGCAGATGACTGGCCTGAAGGATAAAGCAACCAAAAACAACAGCAGATAGCACACAGCACATGCGAGAGACACTGCCTGAAGTGCCCAGCCCAGGGCCCTACATGACCTCTCCTATATAAGGCCATTACTTTAAGAAGCAGGAGATGTAACAGGCTTTTCTAACACAGAAAAGAAGACAGACTTAGTCAAATGCCAAAATGGAGGGATCATCCCAAATGAAAGAACAAGTTAAGGTCGTGGCCAGAGAGCTAAGTGAAAGAGATGGAAGTAACATGCCTGATGGCAAATTAAAAAGCAATGGGTATGAGAAAAGAATAGAAGATATCTGTGAGACCCTTACTGCAGCAACAAAAGAGTTAAAAAGAAACAATGAGAGATGAGGGGCACAACAGATTAAATTGGAGACAGGCTTGATGCAAAGAATGCAAGGCTGAAAGAAGTAGAGGAAGGAACTAGTGATGTAGAAGACAACATAATGGAAAATAATGAAACTGAGCAAAACAGAGAAAGAAGAATAATACAATATAAGAATGGACTTATGGAACTCAGTGACTCCATCAAATGTAACGACATTCAGATTATAGGAGTCCCAGAAGAAGAGAAAAGGGAGCAGAAAATGTATTTAAAGAAATAATAGCTGAGAACTTTACCAATCTGGGGAAGGAAAGAGACATCCTTACCCAGGAGGCACAGAGAATTCCCATCAAAATAAAATAAAAGCAGATCCAACACCAGGACATGTTGTAATTACATTCACAAAATACAGTGATAAAGAAAAGAACCTTAAGATCAGGAAGACAAAAGAAGTCAGTAACTGATGAAGGAAAACCCATAAGGCTAGCAGGAGACTTTTCCAATGAAACTTGGCAAGAGAATAGAAAGATATATTCAAAGTGCTGAATGGGGAACACGTACAGCCAAGAATACTCTAACCAGCATGGCTATCATTCAGAATAAAAGGAGAGAAAAAGAGTTTCCCAGATAAAAATTAAAGGAGTTTATAACCACTAAACCAGTCCTCAAAAAAAATATTAAAGGAGACTCTGAGTGGAAAGAAGAAACCAAGCGTGACAATATAAAGGTAAGAAACACAAAAGCAGTAAAATGTATATATTTTTAAGAAAATATTCAGGGAACACTCACACATAAAGATGTAAAACTTGTAGGACTTGTAGGTGCCTCAGTCAGTTAATCATCTGCCTTCAGCTCAGGTCATGATCCTAGGGTCCTGGGGTCGAGTCCTGCATCAGGCTCCTTACTCATTGGAGAGTCTGATTCTCCCTCTGCCTGTTGCTCCCCCTGCTTGTGCACTCTCTCTCTCTCTCTCTGACAAATAAATAAAATCTTTTAATTTTTTTTTTTAAGATTTTATTTATTTGCCAGAGAGAGAGAGAGAACACACAAGCAGGCAGAGAGGCAGGCAGAGGCAGCGAGAGAAGCAAGCTCCCTGCTGAGCAAGGAACCCGATGTGGGACTCGATCCCAGGACCCTGGGACCGTGACCTAAGCCGAAGGCAGTGGCCCAACCAACTGAGCCACCCAGGCGTCCCAAATAAAATCTTTTAAAAAAGGATATAAAATTAATCACATAGGCCTAAAACATGGTGAGGAAAGTGAAAAAGAATGGATTTAAATTTAACAACCATCAATTCAATATAAACTGTTATATGCAGAAGATATTATATACAAACCTAATGGTAACCATGTATGGAAACCCCAAATAAATATGCAAAGAATAAAGAGAATGACATTTAAATATAGCCCTAAGAAAATCAGCAACCATGGAAAAGAGAAAGGCAAGAAAGAATCAGAGAAAATCTTCAGAAACAACCACAAAACCAGTAATGAAATGCCAATGAATACATATCTATCAATAATTACTTTTTTTTTTTAAAATAATTACTTTGGATATAAGGGACTAAATGTTCCAATCAAAAAACCTAGGGTGGCAAAATGGATTTAAAAAAAAATTCTGTATGTTGCCTATAAGATGTTCACTTTAGACCTAAAGACACCTGCAGATTGAAAGTGATGGGATGTGGAAATAGCTACCATGCAAATGGATGTCAAAATAAAATTAAGTGCAATTCTTATATGAGAAAAGGAAATTTTAAAACAAGGACTGTAACAAGAGACAAGGAAGGACATTATATAATCATAAAGGGAACAATCCAAAAAGAAGATATAACAATTGTAAATATGTATGCACCCAACATGGGATCACCCAAATACATTAAAAAGTTAATAACAAAAATAAAGGAATTAATTAATAATAATGCAATAATAGTAGGAGACTTTAACACCAGAGTTACATCGGTGGACAGATCATCTAAACAGAAAATCAATAAGAAACAATGGCTTTGAACAACACACTGGACCAGATGGACTTATCAGATATATTCAAAACATTTCATCCTAAAACAGCATAATACACATTCTTTTCAGGGGCACATAGGACATTCTCTAGAATAGATCACATATTAGGCCACCCCATGGGCCTCACCAAATTCAGGAGGATCAAAGTCATACCATGAACCTTTTCAGATAACAATACTATGAAACTAGAAGTCAACCACAAGAAAAAAAATCTGTAAAAAACATAAATAGCTGGAGGTTAAATAATATGCTACTAAACAATGATGAGTTAACCAAGAAATAAAAGAAGAAATTTTTAAAAATACCTAGAAACAAATGAAAATGGAAACAACCATCCAAATCCTTTGGGATTCAGCAAAATTAGTTCTATGAAGGAAGTACATAGCAATACAGAACTACCTCAAGTAGCAAGAAAAGTCTCAAATAAACAACCCAACCTTACACCTAAAGAAGTTAGAAAAACAAAACAAATGAAGCCTAATGAAAGAAGAAAAATAATAAATATAAATGATATAAAAACTAACAAAATGGGGTACCTGGGTGGCTTAGTCAGTTAAACATCTACCTTTGGCTCAAGTCATGATCTCAGGGTCTTGGGTTTGAGTCCCTCACCAGGTTCCCCGCTTTGTGAGGAGCCTGCTTCTTCCTTTGTTTCTGCTTCTCTCTCTCTCTCTCTCTCTCTCTGTCTTTCATGAGTAAATAAATAGTCTTTTTTTTAAAATTTTTTAAAGATTTTATTTATTTATTTGACAGACAGCGATCACAAGTAGGCAGAGTAGCAGGCAGAGAGAGCAAGGGAAGCAGGCTCCCCACCGAGCAGAGAGCCCGATGCAGGGCTCAATCCCAGGACCCCGGGATCATGACCTGAGCTGAAGGCAGAGGCTTTAACCAACTGAGCAACACAGGTTCCATGAGTAAATAAATAGTCTTAAAAAAAGAAAGAAACTAAAAAAACTAGAACAGATCAATGAATCAAGGAGTTGGCTCTTTGAAAAGATCAACAACATTGATAAACTCTTGCCAATCTTATTTAAAAAGGAGAGAGGGGAGAGAGAAAGAAATGACTCAAATAAATAAAAACAAATTAAAGAGGAGGTAAGCAAATAACACCACAAAAAACAATTATAAGAGAATAGTGTGAAAAATTATATGCCAACCAACTGGACAATGTAGAAGAAATAGATAAATTCCTAGAAATATATAAATTATCTAAGGAGAAACATGTAGAAATAGAAAATTTGAACAGACCAATAGTCAGCAAAGAAATTGAATCAGTAAAAAACTCCCAACAAACAAAAGTCCAGGACCAGATGACTTCAAAGATGAATTCTACCAAATATTTAAATAAGAGTTAATACCTACCCTTCTCAAACTATTCTAAAAAATAGAAAAGGAAAGAAAACTTCCAAACTCATTCTATGAAGCCAGCATTATCTGATACCAAAACCAGATAAAGACACTACAAAAAAAAAAAAAAAAAAAAAAGACAAGTACAGGCCAATGTCCCTAATGAACATGGATGCAAAAATTCTTAACAAAATACTACCAAACTGAATCTAACAATAAATTTAAAAAGTCATTCACAATGATCAAGTGGAATTCATTCCTGGGCTGCAAGGATGGTTCAATATTTGTAAATCAGTCCACATAATACATCAAATTAATAAAAAATAAAGGATAAGAACCATATGATCATTTCAATAGGTGCAAAAAAAATTTGAAAAAGTACCACATCTACTCATGATAAAAACTATCAAAAGAGTCAGTTTAGAGGGAACATACATCAAAACTATAAGAACCATATATGAAAAAACTCACAGCTAACATCATCCTCAATGAGGAAAAACTGAGAGCTCTCCCTCTATGGTCCGGAAAAAGATAAGGATGTCCAATCTCACCCTTTTTTATTGAATATTGTCCTGGAAATTTTAGCCACAGCAATCTCAGAACACAAAAAGAAATGAAGACATCCAAATAGGTAAGGACGAAGTCAAACTTTTTTTAGTATTTGCAGATGACATGACACTCTATGTAAACTGGAAAGACTCCATCAAAAAAAGGCTCAAACTGATAAATCTCAGCAAAGTCACAGGATACAAAATCAACCTAGAGAAATCACTGGCACTTCTATACACCAATAATGAAGCAGCAGAAAAAGAAATTAAGGGATTAGTCCCATTTACAATTGCACCAAAAACAATTAAATACCTAGGAATAAATTAACCAAACAGGTGAAAGACCTGTACTCTGAAAAGTATAAAGCATTGATGAAAGAAATGAAAGAGGATACAAAGAAATGGAAAAGAGCTCCGTGCTCATGGATTGGAAGAACAAATATTGTTAAAATGTCTCTATTACTCAAAGCAATATGCACATTTAATGCAATCCTTATCAAAATACCAACAGCATTTTTCACAAAGCTAGAATAATCCTAAAATTTGTATGGAACCACAAAAGACCCCTGAATAACCAAAGCAACCATGCAAAAGAAAAGCAAAGCTCAAGGCATCACAATTCCGGACTTCAAGTTACATTACAAAGCTGCAATGTAATCAAAACAGTATGGTCCTGGCACAAAAATAGACCTATAAGTCAATGAAACTGAGTAGAAACCTAGAAATGATCCCACAATGATATGGTCAATTAATTGTCCACATCAGAAAAGAATATTCAATGGGATGGTACTGGGAAAACTGGACCATTCCCTTTTCCTCATATACAAAATAAATTCAAAATGGATGAAAGACCTAAATGTGAGACCTGAAACCATAAAAATCCTTGAAGAAAGCAAAGGCAGTAATTTCTCTGACACTGACTACAGCAGCTTTTTTCTAAATTTGTCTCTTTAGGCAAGGGGAGCAAAATCAAAAGTAAACTGTTGGGACTACATCAAAATAAAAGTTTCTACACAGCAAAGAAAACAGTCAACAAAACTAAAAGACAACTATGGAATGGTAAAACATATTTGCAAATGACATACTGATAAAGGGTTAGCATACAAATTTTATAAAGAAATCATAAAAAATCAACACTCAAAAAATGAATAATCCAATTAAAAATGAGCAAAAGACATGAATAGACATTTTTCCAGAGAAGGCATACAGATGGCCAACAGTCATATGAAAAGATGTTTGTCATCACTATCAAGGCAATGCAAATCAAAATTCTGATATATCACCTCATATCTCTCAGAATGTCTAAAATTAACAACCCAAGAAACAACAGGCATTGGTGGGGATGTGAAGAAAAGGGAACCTTTGTGCAGTGTTGGTGGGAATGCAAACTGGCGCAGCCACTGTGGGAACCAGCATGCAGATTCCTGAAAAATTAAAAATAGAACTACCTTACAATCCAGCAACTGCACCACTAGGTGTTTACAAAGAACATAAAAATACTAATTCAAAGGGATGCATGCACCCTGATGTTTATAGCAGCATTTTTACCATAGCCAAATTATGGAACCAGCCCAAGTGTCCATCAACTGATGAATAAGTGAAGATACGGTATATGTATATATAATGGAATATTCCTCAGCCACGAAACAGAATGAAATCTTGCCATTTGCAATAACATAGATGGAGCTCTAGGGTATTATTCTAAGCAAAATAAGTCAGTTGGAGAAAGCCAAATATCATATGAGTTCATTCATCTGTGGAATTTAAGGGGAAAAAAATGAGCAAAAGGAAAAAAAGCGAAAAAGGCAAACCAAGAAATAGACTCAAGTATAGAGAACAAACCGATGCTCACAGGAAGGGAGGTGGTTTGGGGGACAGCTTGAGTAGGTGATGGGAATTAAGGAGGGCACTTACGATGCGCCTTGGGTGATGTGTAGAAGTATTGAATCACTATATTGTACCTGAAAGTAATATCGCACTCTGTGTGTTAATTAACTGGTATTTCTACTTTCCTTCCTTCCTTCCTTTCTCTCTTTCTTTCTTTCTTTCTTTCAAGATTTTATTTATTTATTTGAGAGACAGGGAGAGCGAGAGAGAACACGTGCAAGGTGAAGGGGAAAGGGAGGAAGAGATTCCCCAGTGAGCAGGAAGCCAAATGTGGGACTCGAACCCAAGACCCTGGGATCATGACCTGAGCTGAAGGTAGACGGTGAACCGACTGAGCCACCCAGGTGCCCAATTAACTGGAATTTAAATAAAAACTTTAAAAAGTTAAGTAACACAGGAACAATTTATAATGCCTAAGTGGTAATTACCCATAATGATCAAATTTAAATACACATTTTTGAAAAAATGTTTAAGACTCTTTTAAGCAAAATAGCCTTAAAATAATCATAAATTCAGATTATTTTGATCGGATGCAGAGCTATCATTGTAAATACAGATTTTTTGATACGAAGACTTAACATGGTAGAGCTGTCATGTCTTTCCAAATAAATCTAAAAAATTAATTATGCTTCAGGAAAATGACAGCAGATACTTTTAATCTTGATAATTTTTTGTAAAGGTCATATGAAAAATTAAGTGGTTGAGACTGACCAAGAACTTTCTGAAAAAAAAAAGTTGATAATGGGATACTAGTATAAATTATTGATATATATTAAAAATTACTATAAGAGCAAAATTTTATGACTGGCATATTATTAGAGAAACCGATCATAAGAATGTCATAGATATAAGAAACATAAGTTAGTCTGCAATGAAAAAAAACCATTAGTGTCAAATATGCCATTAAGGAAACTAAATTTATTTTTTAAATTGTTATAATTTTCATATAGTAAAATTATTCTTTTTATTGTACAGTTCCATTAGTTTTAACAAATAGATATTTTCAACCACCACCACAATTAAGACAGAGACTAGACCCGTTACCCTTTTTGCAGCCAAACCCTCTCCCCATTCCCAGCTCCTGGCACCACTGACCTGCTTTTCCTCTCAATAGTTTTGACTTTCCCAGAGAATCCCATAAGTTGTATTATACAGTATGGAACTGCAAGGTTCTTTGGAATTTTTTTTAAAATTAACTTATTATTTGTTTGGGGATACAGGACTGTGATTCATCGGTCTTACATAAAACCCAGTTCTCATTACAACACAAACCTCCCCAATGTCCATCACCCAGTTTCCCCATCACTCCACCCTCCTCCCTCCAGCAACCCTCAGTTTGTTTCCTATGATTAAGGGTCTGTTATGGTTTCTCATCCTCTCTGATTTAATCTTGTTTCATTTATTCCGTCTCTTTCTTTGGGATTTTTCTATGTACATAATCATGTCATCTGTGAATAGAGAAAGCTTTATTTCATCTTTTCTAATTTATATATCCTTTAAATCTCTTCCTTGCCTTCTAATACTGGCTTCAATGTTGAGTTCAGTAAGGTTGGTGGTTGTGCATGTCTTTGACTTGTCTCCCCTCTAAGATTAATTCAGGGGCACCTGGTTGGCTCAGTGGGTTAAGCCTTTGCCTTCGGCTCAGGTCATGATCTCAGGGTCCTGGGATCAAGGCCCTCATCAGGCTCTCTGCTCAGCTGGGAGCCTGCTTCCCCCTCTCTCTCTGCCTGCCTCTCTGCCTACTTGTGATGTCTCTCTCTGTCAAATAAATAAATAAAATCTTTTAAAAAAATGTTAATTCAGTCTCTCAGCATTTGAAGCAATAGCTGTAATTAGGTTTCATTAGTTTCCCTTTTCAACTGGAGGACAATTCTGAGACATCTCTGTGCCTCAGTAAGGTAAGACACTGACTCTTGATTTTGCCTCAGGTCATGATCTCAGGGCCCTAAATCAGATTCCAGGCTGAGGTTCCTAGCTAAGTGTGGAGTCTGCTTGTCTCTCCCCTCCCCTCACTTGCGCACAATTGTGTGTGTTCTCTCTTTCTCCCAAATAGATAGATAGATAGGTAGATATAAATAAAATCTTTAGTTGAGTACTTTCCCTCTGCTTCTGGTTTCCTGATAGCTTCTATCAAGACATGGTGGTGAATTTGGTAAAATATCCTATCTGTATCTAGTGAGATGAACTATGGATTTCTTTAGTCTACTTTCATGGACAATTGCAATGATGAACTTTTGAAAGTCTCATCCTGCTTGCATTCCTAGGATGAACTCCAGTTGGTCATACGTATTATCCTTTGTATATGTTGCTGGAAGTAGCTTGCTAATATATTGTTACGCAGCATTTGTGTTTATTCATGAGAGGTATTTGTGTCTGTTTTATTTTCCTGCAATATTTTTTCAGTGTTGGTTGCCACTATAAAATGAATTGAGAAGTGTCTCCTCTCCTTTAATCTTCTGAAAGATTTTTATAAGATTGAGATCACTTCATTTTTTTTAAGTTTGACTGAATTTTCCAATAAATATATTCAGTAATGTCATTTTCTTTGTTGGATCTGATTTAACTACAAATTCAAGTCATTTAAGAAAGATAGAACTATTCAAATTATATAAATATCTCTGAAGTGGTATCAGTATCTTCGGCCTTTAAAATAATTAATGTACCATGAGCTCATGAAAAGAAAGAAAATAATCAGAATATCTTATTCCTTATTTTCCTTAGCAGATTATATTGCTGATATACTATGTTCAAACCATGAATGACTCAGAAAAGTTGAGCTATTGCCAATATAGGAAATCTTAATATTTAGTACATAATTCATATCAGATATATAAGTTGAAAGTATATTACATATTAATGCAAATGCAAATAAGAAAATAAATGTTTGACATTTGTAGAAAAACTATAATTTCCTTATATATATAAAAAAACTTTTCAATTCATTAAGAAATAGAGGGACAGTGAATAGAAATAAGGCCTAAATATGAGTAGACAAATGACAAAAGAAAAGCACTCAATTCTACAAAATATCTGAAAAAGTTCCCCCAAATTGCATAAGACACGTCATATTAGCAAAGAGAGATTGCTTTTTACATATCAGATAGGTAAAGTTTTTGTATTGTGTTTATTACTTTTATTTTGAAGATAATACACAATGAATGCCAGATGATAGGTAATATTCAATGTTACTCATTCTTTCTTATACCATAATCAATTTGTACAAGTTGTACAGTTTCTGTGTATGAAATTTAAAGGACATGAATTCTTAGCATAAATGATAAACTTCTGGGAGAATAAAGGTATGCTTTAATATTGGATTATAGTTTTGAAAAAGTGAGAAGTACTTTTGAAATGTTTGATGTTTCATAGTTTTTGCCATGTGCATGCATAATTTTCACAATAAAGAAACAATGAGTTAGCATTGAGAAAATATATACTCATTATGGAAAAACTTGAAGATAAAAAGAAGAAAATGTAAACCTCACAATTCAACTGCCTGGAACAAAGCATAATCAATATTTCATTTTACTTTTAACCACTCTTAACTCAGTTTTAAAATTTTCTATTTATTTTTTAAAATTAATTATTGTTTTATTTATTTATTTTTTTAGAGGGAGAAAGAGAAGAGAGAGAGAGAGTAAACAGAGGGGAGGGGCAGAGGGAGAAGGAGAGAGATAATCTTAAGCAAGCTCCATGCCTAGCACAGAGCCCAATGTGGGGCTCGATCTCACCACCCTGAGATCATGACCTGAGCCAAAATCAAGAGTCAGATGCTTAACAGACTGAGCCACCCAGGTGTCCCTTTTTTAAAACAAAAATTTTTATATAATACACAGTCCTCAATATTCATGGATTTTGTATTTGTAAATTTGCCTTCTTGCTAATATTTATTTGTAATCCCAAAATCAGTACTCTTGGAAACACACTGAGTGGTGAAAAATTTATCTCCAGACACACATATTTCTAGTTGAGGTTGAACCTCAATGCTCTGCCGCCGTCATCTTCTTCTTCTTCTTCTTCTTCTTCTTCTTCTTCTTCTTCTTCTTCTTCTTCTTCTTTAAGATTTGTTTATTGATTTTAGAGAGAGAGCATATGCAGGTCCCTGCTGCCCCTCACATGATTGCTTTCTTGAATTGTTTTTTCCTTCCTTGCTTCTGCATACTTTACATTCCACCATACAATAATAAAACCGAGAATCCACCCAGACTGGGACCTTCACCTTGGTACCTGCGTGTCTTACCTGTGCCTGGAGGTGCAGCCCATTTGTGCATCTCTTTGTTCCAAATTATTGGACTCTGAGGAATCATTTTGTGACTCCACACGCATGTTATCTGGCAGATCTATTGACAAAAATGTTGTGGTTAGAGGCTTTTGGGAATCTAACTTTGTATTTTGTCTAAGAGCAACGGTTCAGTATTCACTAATTCACTGTTTATGATGAATTTATAGAATGTAAAAACAAGAATTGACTCTATTTTAACGTTATATCATGGATACTTTTCCATATCATTAAAAATAACTTTTGCCTAAACAAGAATTTATGCTTGAAATGCACTTGTTCAGATGTTTGCACAATGACATTGAACAATTTCTGTGTTCACACACACGTATATGTATGCCCTTTCAAATATTCAAAGTGAATGGGCAATTCTAAGGCAATTAATAGAAAGGTCCAAAAAATTTAACAATTTAGTCCTATGCAAAGGTTATGGCAGTTCTATTTTCAGTGTATTATCTCTGGCATTGAGTAATACTTTCTGATTCATGGGCTACTCTGCAGTCCTAAGAATCCAGGCAAAAGAGAAAAAATAGTTCAATATAAAAAGGAATTTTAATGGTAAAAACATGTTGGCCTTGGAGTCATGGTGAGCCTCAGTATAGTTGGGTAGAGAATGTCTACAGATTCTGTGTGTTGGAATCCCCAAGGACAACTTGAGGAAGGACTCACAGCACTCAGAAATTATTATACTAATGGTCACAGTTTATTACAGCAAAAGGATGCAGAGTGAAATTAGCAAAGGGGAAAAGTGCATGTTATGGCAACACATACAAAGTGCGTGCCAACTCACTCTTCGTACTTGCAGATTAAAAACAGATATTCATCATAAACTACTTGGACACACACATAGAATGTGGCTGAACGTGTCAGGCATTCAAACCCTTAGCCAACAGAACATTCAAAGAGCTCAGCCAGAGTCAGCCAAGAGCCAGTCCTAGAACAGGCAGCTCTTAGAAACGTTCAGAGTTCGAGCAACCCTGGCCCTCAGAGTTGACTTCTTCCTGAAATCTTGGTTTGCATGTTTCACTCTGAGTCTTCACCTATAATGCACACAATTTCTCTTCTTTCCTTCTACCACTTCTCAATCATGTGTGTCTTGCCATTGGCTGTCTTGACAAAACACACGTGCAAAAAGTTTGGGTATTGTGCAAACGGCCCTACACTTATATCAACTTTTTAAAGGTCTCATGCATTTTTTTCCATATGAATTAACATTTCACATCAGAAATATCATCTTTGGAAAAATAAAACTTGTACTCACCAAAAAACACATTGTGAAAAATATTACTTGATCATTATCAGGATTGACAAAAGAAACTTGACTTAAAAGACAAGTCAGACAGTGAAAACCAGACAGTGCAGAAGAAAGTTTGTACACGGTCTTCTCCCATCTCAAGCTGCCTCTCTGTGTGATTTTTCCGTATTTGAAAACTTGTCTTTATAACCTGGATTACTTAATGTGAATGTTACTTTTAAGTTTGGCACAGAAATAATTTGTGAGGTAATTTTTAGATATTGTATTTGAACTTAGAGACCTATGATTTAAAAATTATATTGATAATTTAATGTCTTCAGTTTTTAGCTCATATTTAATTAAATATCTATATTCCCTATAATAATAGAACAATGTAAGGTATTTTGAAGATATTTTATTCTAAATATTTATAGGAACTCACATTCAGATGAGGAACATATTATATTATTGTTCAGTATCCTACGGAATTGAGATGGACAATGCATTTGGAAATGTATAGAAATATGTGTCTGATAATCTATTCATAACCTAAATTGTCTAACTGACATTTTCTAGAGAATAAATATAATTTCATCCCACATTAAAGTTCTCACAAAAGTAGAACGAGTGATATTCAAGATAGTTAATACACAGCTAAATGAGCAGTCATAGTTTGAAATAACTTTAATTAAGCCACAAGTTCTAATCAGAATGAAGTCTTTCATGATTCAAAACTATATAAACCTTTTTGTAGTACTAATTCTGAACTCTGTAAGATATTATACACATGCCCACCCACACACAAATTCTGAACTCTGTGAGCTATATATATATAGATATAGATATATATGTACATGGATTGATTAAGCATATAGTTTTATATTTTTTCTGGATTGCTCTTACCGCTACCCAAAAGGGGAGTCTTTTTCAATAGCAGCCAACTTATTTCTAATTTAATTCATTAATGCCTTGGTACTTGTTTTTCAACAGTGAAGAAAATTATATAAAATTGTAATAAATCAACTAAAGGAAATACTAGTATTTCAACAGATAGTAATAATCAGTATCCATTTATCAGAATTTAAAATATGTTTACTGTCTTTAAAGAACACTCATAATTTCTTGTAAAGCAGAAGAGAGAATTTTTCCCCAAGACATTTATACTCTCTAGTGCTCTTCTGGTAATTCATGCATTCCGTTCTCTCTTAACTGTGAGAAAAGAAAAGGGCAAATTTGTTTCAAGGCATATAAGAAAGAGTCACCTGTGTTCCCATCAGTCAGTTGTACTCAATTTCTTCTAGTGACACACGCCTTTTCTCCCAGCCCAGGAGCAGATGCCGGGAACGGCATGGCGGAATTATCATTCAGCTGTAGAGAATCAAAAACTAATAAATCCTCCCCTGTTCCTCTTCTCAGTGCCTCTTCTCCTCAACTGTTTTCCCTGTAGTATTAACTCTGAAATGAGCTGGACTCACCGTGGACCTAAAGAATGGAGAGGGAGTTGCAGTAACTTAAAGTGTCTGAAGAAAATATGATGTTTTGTTTTGTTTTGTTTTTATTACAGAAGAAGGTATAATGTGAATATGAATGGGCAAATGGAGTATCCCATTTGAATATGAATTTTTTAAGAATGTAACTTCTCTTAAGGTAAATCAGGAAACAGACATATCAACCTATATAATTCTAAAGCTTTTGTTTGTTTGTTTTTCAGTCAGCACTACAAAACATGCACACATGTACCCTACATAGATATATGCAAAATAATAGCCTCACTTTTGATTTCAAGATCATTTTCCCTAGTCTCTGGTTTATTATATACACATCCCTGTGAAAGAATGTGCTGTTAAATTCCTATGAAGTAACAGCATGTGCCCATAACCAACAATAACATGAGTCTAGTTTATCACAGAAATATATTCATGGAATTATATTTGTGACAATAATATCTCAAAGAGAAAAAAAAAAAAACAATGTATCGGAAGAGATAGCATAATTTCAATCTACCAAATTGAGTATGCTTGAATGCTTACAAAAGGAACAAAAAAACAGTACAAAGTTAACACTTAAACTGTTCTTCAGTTGTAAGATTTGATATAATCTTTTTGGAAGGTATTTTGTTAATCTGTTTTCTTTATAAGAACATGTTGTTCTTGAATTAGTGGGAATTATAATCTGAAAATAAAGATTAATAATTTTTAGGGAGGGCGTTACAAGATAAAATGAGCGGCATTAAAATTTTCAGAAGTTTTCTTAAGTGTGCACTGATTCGAATTGGGAAGTGCCAAGAGGAGAGCAGATAGGATTGCTCCAACAGCAGGGGCTAAGGGAGAGGAGTTTGTGGAGAAATCACCCAAAGCAAGGAAATGGTTTGATTGGTTGTAGCCTAAACAGTTATCTAGTTGGCCTACTTTGTGATCGGTATTTCTTCTTAACCTCCAGGCATTTATTTTAATTTTTTGAAGACTTTATTTATCTATTTGAAAATGAGCATGGGTGGGGTGAAGGGCAAAGGGAGACGCAGACTCCCAGCTGAGCAAGGAGCCCCATGTGGGGCTCTATCCCAGACCCTGAGATCATGACCTGAGCCAAAGGTAGACACTTAATCGACTGAGCCACCCCTGTGCCCTAACCTCCAGGCATTTCCAAGAATTGACTCTGGCTTAGGTTTCAGTTGGTTTGCAGAGGAAAGAAGGCATCAGGGCCTCCTTTTTAATTACTTCAACAAGAGGGAAAGTCATTGTATGAAAGGAGGTCCAAGAATGAGTGGCATATTTATAGGTATATTATTCATAAGTAAAGTATAAAACCTATCTATCACTCTCTTTATCCATCTTTGTATTTGACTTTGATTTTTTAACCAACATGGGCAGGATGCATCATTTATGCCGGAGACAATATTAAATTTATCCAGAATATAACTAATATAAAATAAGTCTCAACAAACTTCAAAGAGTGGAATTAATTCATTATATTTTATTTGACCAGAGAAGGATTATGTTAGAAATCAATAACCAAGGTGACTAGAAAGTCAAAAAACATTTCAATATTATTCAATCCAGTGTATTTATATTTTAAAATAACTGTCACGATAGTTTTGAAAGTACTGCTTATTCAATCTCAGTGCACTATGTACTTGCTTTGCTAAAAGACTGAGAATGAGCAAAATACAGTGGCTGGACAAGCTTTTCATCAAAACCTAAGGGGAAATGATGACTTTTTGTTTAGTCAGGAGAGAGGTTCCATTCAAACTTGTAATTAATGTTTAAAAAGAGGGGAAAAAGAAAAAAGAAAACAAACTTATGCTACCCAGGATTTTATCCTCTTAATTTCTGTTTCTTAACGTTTAAACTCCTTGTTTCTGTTCTGGCCAACAACAGTTTCTGGGAAATAATATTCTTCTGCACAATACACGTGTGTGTGTGTGTGTGTGTGTGTGTGTGTGTGTGTGTGTTGAGGGACACATGAATGACACCTGGCTATTTATTTTGCCCGCCCCAGATGAAATCATGGAATTACCTGAAACAGCAGTAAGTGAAGCAACGTCCGTATATGGGCATGTAATGGACCTTGAAATTCTATATACAAATGAAGAAGTATTATACACTTTAGAAGCTTATCTGTGTTTTCTTATTTGTATGTTTGAACTGAGTTTCACAATTGAGTCTCACTATTATTATAGTATAATATAGCATGCATATTATATATAATAACCTACAGCATAATATTATAATATAGTATCCATACTTGAGATATCTACACATGCAGGCATATATAAATGTGTGTGTGTACACATGATTCCAGAGAGCCCATGGGGCATAGAATTTCGTAGAATTTTATTTCCAAAATGGGAAGTAACATCTGACATATAGACATGTGATTTAATTCACACCTTAGGAAATACATGATCTATGCAACAAATATCTCACCAATGTCTCATATTTACACTATGTTTTTAAAGAAAGCCCTAACTAAAAATGCAATGCTCTGTTCAGCTAGATATTTAGAGAAAGCCCTATTTTGAGGCCTTCTGTGATAGTTATTCTGTGTTTATAGTCAGCATGCAAAAGCATCATCTGTAGTTGTAACATCGATATGAAATGCTTCAAGTTATTTAAAAAAGGATATGGTGATTCACCAGTCAGTAATATAAAAAATTGGCCTACCAATTAAATTCAAGATAGCTTTAAGTCTATTTAATAGACACAATATAAATGAATTACTACCCAAATCTTAGAATATTATACCTTAAGTATGTGCTGACTAACCTTGCCAGGCAAAATTAATTCTTATGTAATTGAAGCCAACAGGAGTAAAACATTGGCTAAAAGTCAATTTTTGTGATAAAGAGGAAGGCAGGCAGTCCCAAAGTGCTTTTAGTAAATCCTTTTTCACTTTTTTTCTATCATTGCTGAAGCTAAATGAACAAGAGATAAAAGTCAAATACATGCAAACTGTACTTCTCCATGCCATTCTATTATTTTGCAGAAACTAATAAATAAGACCTTGAGGAGTGTTTCCGAGGTAGTATCTCTGCTTCTGAGAGTAAATGAAATAAAGAGATAGAAAGCCCTGGAGTTCCAGCCAAGTTCCTCAGATAAGTAAGCGATATTTTACTGATATTAATGTTCACCTAACGATTCAAATTGTCTGTACTGATTAATTATATTTACTAACATTATAGAAATTCATCTATCAAATGAACAGTAAGTGTTAATTGAAATGGAAATATCTTGGGATAATTTAAAATTAGTACTGGGAATGTTTTGGATCTGAAAATTCTCTGGTATAGGGGGCTCTCCTGGGCGTTGTGGATGGGTAGCAGCGCCTGTGGTCTCTACCCACTAGGGAATCAATAGCATCTTCTCCCCTCAAGTGGTGACAATTCAAAACATCTCCAGATATTGTCAAATGTCCCTTAAGTGGGAAGATGCAAAATTGTTCCTGGTTGAGAACCACACTCTAGATGCAGCATTTGTCTGACTCAGTGTAAGCCTGGGCTTGTGATATTTTAAGGTGTTCCTAATTTCTTTTTCTCTTCCTTCTTACTGGATTTTTATTCTCTCTCTCTCTCTTTTTTTTTTTTTTTTTTGTTCTTTGTAACTGAGATCGAGGTGTTGGTTTCCTGGCTGCTCAGGAGCTTTCTCAGTAAGATCTGAAACCGGCCCCCAACGCAGAGGGCAGGAAAGGACTGAACACAGAGGCAGGCCACCTATCCCTGTAATAAGCAATGGAACTTAGAAGTGAGGCTTGTCTTGGGAGGCAGCAAGATGCGGAGATCTCCTTACCAGCCAGCCTCCCAAATCTTCAAAATTCTACGGAGATCTTAATGATCAGGTTCAGTCATGTGAACTATCCAATGGTCCCTGACATGTCAGTATCTCTGTGTCTTTGGGGGCAGCCTCGGGCAGTACAAAAAACAAGCAAACACATATTATAAGGACAGGGAGGGAGCGGGGACCTTCAAGTGCTGGAATCCAGTACAAGGGTCAACAGGTGGTCGCATGGTCTCGATGATGAACACTCCAACATTCCACCCCCAACACTCCACCCCTCATGACCTGTTCTTACAATATTATATGTCCCCTCTTCTGCAGTGGGCCCTGAACAGTCAACAAGGGGTTTCGCTAGCATGGCGTGACATTTTGGTGACTTTCTGGCTGCATTGGAAGGAAATGTCACAGCAACAATATACACATGTAAGAGAAAACACAGACAATGATTCCCAAAACTAGTGACAACTTTTCCTATCAAAAGTCCCATACCTCAAACCACTGATTTATTAAGACCCCTAGGCTGGGGGTCAGATCAGTTTGGTACATCATCTGAGTCCTTGTTTGATTTAATAAAGATGATACATTAGCAGGCTCATCAGGTATGAACACACAGCATTCCATTTAGATAACGATAGAGGTAACTCCTTATGAGGCAGTAACATCCGGTGCCTTCCAATTTGGGGGGACAGCTTTCTACATGAGAGACATTTCAGTGTTCAGTGAGGATAGGCTTCGGTGATATCATTTAAGGCATTCTGGGTGAACTTAGTAAGGGCTTCCACATACTCTTTAGCATCTTTAGAGTGACGGAGGGAATAAAGAGAACCGTCAACGGTTGTAACAGTGGAAGACAAAAGATGCTGACCTCGCCTTGAGGAGAGGGGGGTTAGCAGTTTTGGGAACTTGATCTGGTTGTGCATACCATACATGTTGGCCAGTGGAGGCAAAACTGGCAGGAATGAGGAGATGGACTAGGGGAAGGATACGGCAAACCAGGATTCCAGCCTTCTCCCTTCTTTCAGCAGTGTATATGACATGTTTTAATAGGTCTGCCTTATATTAGGACAATAGAATCCCAGTGGAGATTGAGTAGTTCCTCCTCACTCGGGGGTGCAAAGTAAATCACCCATCCCGATGGGATGTCCCATTACAAATTCCAATAGATGACAACTCCCCCAGGTGTGATGGGGCTTGATGTATTTAGCATGTTGATCCATGGTGAGTTGTGGCGATGGCTCTTTCCCACGTCTTCCATATCTTTACAGTATTGGGTGCATTAGCAGGGACCCCAGTCTGGCAAAGGGGGAGAAAACCCTACTGCTTTATTGTTCAAATGTATTGAAGCCTGGGACAATACCATAGTACAGTGCCTAACCATACCTTCCTGAGTCACAGACACATCTTAAGTCAAATGGTAACCCTGTTTGAGAGATGCCTGTTTTCAATCTGTTTCACTAGCATTTCTGCCTCCTTAAATGTGGCTCCCTATGCTGGTCTTCAGTCTTACACTTACCCTTTTTTATCAGGTGGATAAGGATGGATATAAGGTGGAAGAGGATTAAAGGATCGAGGCACCGTGCCAGGTGGGGAATAAAAGTCTTCCCTAAACCCCCACAAAGTCTGGGACCTCTTTCATATTCCTAAGGGTTGGATAAGTTTGCACTTTATCAATCAGAGCTTTTGGGACATGTGTCTTACCAAACCAAAAGACTCCCAAATCTTGTGCCAGTGTTTGGGAGTTGAATTTTCTGTGAGTTCATGGCCCACACTCTCCCTTACACATGTTTCTGCAAAGCCTACAGGTGTCCTGCAGCAGACATATCTTTACAAGCAAACTTTATATCCTCAATGTAACGGGCCTGTGTTACTGATGTGGAAATGGAGAGCAGGGGTCAGTCCCAGGCTACCATCTTGATCTATGGTGGGGCTGGGCAGATGAGCTTGGGGAAGCACTTGAAAAGTCCACTCTTGCCCTTCCCACATGAAGGCAATTTGATGTTGTGACTCTCTGCCCAGGGATATACTGAAAAAGGCATTTGCTGAGTCCGGCCCAGCTTGGAACCCTCCTAGGACCATGTCCAAAATATTTAAGATGGTGGCCATGTTGGACACAGGCACAGGCAAACTTTAGATTCTCTCCCTTTCAGTAAGAAGACTTAATTGAAACACAGATTCCTGGACTTCCAGCCCAGATTTTCTGATTCACTCTTTGGTGGGACTGAAAATGTGTATTTCTATTAAATCTTAGGTCATGTTGAGGGATCACCCCTTGAGAACCACCAGTTTAATCAAACCCTTGTGAAGAAGGTGGATGGGTTATTTCTCTTGATAGAGGATCGGCATATCACTTTTAATAGTTAAACCCTTCAATGACCAACCTTGGCAAAGAAGTTAAATCTGAGATGGTACTGATCAACTAATCTTGGTGAGGCTATAGAGATTCTATTTAAAGGGAAGTCCTTTCTTTAAAGACTTAGAAAAATTATAAATTAAGAATTATATTAGCAATTATTGTAAATTCCCTAACCTGAAGTCTGGGGACTCAAGTCCTAAGATATTGCACCATGGAATTAGCAGGGGTTTCAATATGCTGGGACCGGCCCAGGACCGAGTGTTCTTGCTGTTGTGACTGTACCTGCTACCACAGGACTAATGCCATCAACACAACTTCTAGTTAAGAACACGTACCTTAGGGCCCCTGGATGGGTCACTTGGTTGGGTGTCAGCCGCTCAGATCATAATCTCAGAGCCTGGGATCAAGCCCTTCATCGGGCTCCCTGCTTAGTGGGGAGTCTGCTTCTCCTTCTCCCACTCCCCCTACTTGTTCTCTTCCTCTCTCTCTCTCAAATAAATTAATAAAAATCTTTAAAAAATATGTAGCGCATGCCAGGAGTTTTGCATTTAACTACTGTAGCCACAAAATGTGGGAGACACGTTGTCTAATAAATACGATTTTATTTTGAGGAAAAACAAATTTAAGTCAGAGAAGTTAGGCCTCACATACACAACTCTGGTTATTCACTTTATTGCTAAAAGGGAGGGATTTTCTGTTTGGTTATTTTGTAAATGATAATACACATTAGGAGATTCTTCTGTTTAGAAACTGGCATTTCCAAGCTGCTAAAGGTAAGATAAAATGTGAGAATATGAGCTATCAGGGTTCTCTAGGCTCATCTTATTTTTTATGAAGTCTATGTAAAATCAGGAAAAAGAGGGTAAGTAACATTCTTGCAGAATATTCTACACTACCCACTTTCTCAGTATCTTTGTACGCAAATATTCTAGAAAAAAAAAATCAACTAAAATCATCATGTTGCCTTCCAAACAGTTTTCAAACGTATTTCCATTTCGAAAAGGAAAAAAAGATATTTAAGAGATTGAGTGACACCCGCAGTCAGTCTAGTCACCTAGCCATCCTCCCACTAACACAGAAGACACACCTGTTCTGTTTTTTCGGTTCTCTTCCATGCATGTGACTCCAATGTCATTTGCTTTACTGTCCCTTCTCCCTACTTCCCCAAACAGAACCCCAATCCTGCTTATTCCTCCTCGGGTCACAAAACCAACTACATTTAGCTCATTTGTGTGACATTTTAAATTATATATTCAGCATTATGGCAAGGGTGGGGGTGTCGGGGGGTGAATGACCTTCTGGTCTTCTGGTTGTTGTGGTCTGATAAAGAAGTGAGATGCAAATCCTCCTCCTCCTCCTCCTCCTCTTTCTTCTTTTTTTGGCTCTGACTTCTCTCTACATATTGGTGATCATCTATGAAATATACATACACTGGCTCCCATAGCCAGATGCATACATCAGAGAAAAGGAACGGAAGAAGGTGTTAAGTTCATTCCCAAAACAAAGCTACTTAGTCATCTAGACAGATCATTGACAGGAAGGAAGTTTGAGACTAATCTAAAGTTGTGCACCCTGACACATTCTGTATAGTACTAAGACAATAAGGCAGATGGAAGAAATGCTGTGTGGGTGGCCTCACAACATGTCATGCCAGAAAATATCTGAGCAGTCTAGAAAATCCCATTTCTGCTTCTTAATGTCCTTTGATTCTTCCTTTCCTTACTTCTCTCTATCTAATAGGGATTCTGTCTCTAAGGAAGTTACAGTTTGGCAAGGCTGAAAGCCCTGAGCAGAGCCAGCAGACTACCTGTGACCTCGTTCATGCTTCTACCTGACCAGCTCCAAGAGTTCTTGGGAGGATCTATGATGACTGTAGAGATGTCTTAAATGTCAAATATAGGGATAGAAGAAGTACACTCTTACTTGTCACCACAGATTGCTGTTTTATAGCATTTTGTTGAAATCTCAAAACAATTCTACAATGCTGGGTTTTTTTTTTTTTGATCCCTAGTTTAAGACAAAATAAACTACGAAGCTCTACAAGATGAAGTAACTTGGCTAAATCTTCTGTCCTAGTAAGTGGTGAAATTAGAATTTGTATCTAGTTCTGATTGGCTCCCAAATTTGCCTTCTTTCCATTATGCAAAGCCATGATTATATTCAGAAACGAAACCAACTAATCAATAAGAAAATATCTCTCTGATAGTAGCTAAACAAATACTATTTTGTATTAATACAACATACAGAGTTTGTTGAATAATTCATTGTAAAGTGATTACCCGTGTAACCACCACAGAGATCAAGACATAGAATATTGCCAATAGCCAAAGAGCTTTGCATATGCCTGAGCCGTCACAAACCTTTTCCTTAGAATAATGGCTACTCTGCATGCCTTTTTCATGATCACATTATTCTTATCTTTATAATTTCATCATCTGTGGAAGTATATTAAGTATATTTATATCTTGCTTTTTTCACTTAATGCATAGCAATTTTTCACTGACATTGTTCTGTTCTATGTTTATGAATAAACTGCAACCTAGTCTTCTCCAGTGTTAATGGACATTGAATTGTATATTTCCAGATATTACAAAGAATATTGCTATAAATATGTACGTTCATGTCTTGCTGTGAATATATATCCTGCATGAGTTTATCTGGGATGGTGGTTCTCAAACATTTTGGGCTTTATACGTTTTAAAAATTAATAAAGACCTTGAGGAGGTTCTGTTTAGCTAAGTTGTACCATCATTTGCGTATTAGAAATTAAAAATGGTAATTTAAAATATTTATAAATCCACTTAAAATAAAAAATGCATTAATCTTATGTTGATATACTATGATTATATTTTAAATAGGAACAATAAAATTATTGAAAAAATTGAAATTGTTATACATTTTTGAAAACGTTTTTGATATTTGACATAATGGAAGATAGCTATGTTCTATCTACTTCTGAATTAAATTTGTTGTAGTATGTTATCTGGTTGAAAGGGGAAAAAAAAGATTTCTCACAGAAATGTAGCCGGCAAATGGAGAACTATCTTAATACCTTTTCCATACAATTATGGATATTGTTCTTTAATACTACACTAACCTCAAAAAATGGTAACTTACTAAAATTTGGTTGCAGTGTAGGTCAATCTATCTTGAACTTTGTTTTTTTTTTATATTTTATTTATTTATTTGACAGACAGAGATCACAAGTAGGCAGAGAGACAGGCAGAGAGAGAGGGGGGAAGCAGGCTCCCTGCTGAGCAGAGAGCCCTATGTGGGGCTCGAGCCCAGGACCCTGAGATCATGACCTCAGCCGAAGGCAGAGGCTTTAACACACTGAGCCACCCAGGTGCCCCTATCTTGAACTTTGAATGGATTTTTTTTACCCATTTATGGTCTTGTAAATTCATACTTCGGTCATTTGGAAAATGGTAGCTCATCAAGTTATGCAGATCTTCCAAGTGGCATCCTTTATTGAAAAATATTTTTTAAAAAATCAATTTTTTAGTACCCCTATGTTATGATCTCATAACAAAAGTCTTTAAATGTAGGGAAGTTATTAAACTTGTGATGACAGATACATGTATTTAAAAATTCTAAGTATTACTTGAAAGCTCTCATTTCATCATGGCAACAAATACTACTAAATGCTTTCCTTGAAATAATAAGCTCACTGTATTAAGTTTTATGAAATATCTGCAAAGGCATTAATTTGCCCGTCGGTCATTCTTGCAAGTAAAAGTAATGTTCCATAAAATAAAAGTGGCTAGTAAGCTTGCAACTCAAATAATTCCATCTCACACATAAGACATGAAAGGGACGTAATTAAAAGCTGAGGTTTAATAAAATTAACTTTTTTTTTTTGCTTTTTATCTTAGAAAATCTAAGTGAAGTATAGGCATTTTTTTTCCCAACTACAGTGCAGTGGTGAATAATATAACTGCTAGTATAGATTGGTGACATTGCCTTCATTTAGGCTAAGGTGCCCACTGTGTTAATTACAATGCTTTTGCACAATCAAAACAAACGTCAGCACAGTTTAAAAAAAAAAAAAGTAAAAGTAAACATCTTAGTACTGCTGTGAAAATAGCTCTGAAATCATTAACCCCATAAAAGAAAAAAAAAAAAATCTTGGGAACATTCAGGGTTACAAAAACCACACAATGAGAACAAGTGCTTTAGGACATATAATTGTAATTGTCCCTGATGTTAAATAGGGAGTGTATAATTTCAGATTTACAAAATTGTGCCAAACTGATTGTTTCAAAGAGATTATATCCCAATTTATATTAACTTTGTTGTCTGTATTTGTGAGCATCACAACATAATAAACTACAATCAGATGGTTTTGTAGGTTCAAAAAAATACATCTAATTGTATTTTTGTTACATGTTGCCAAACTATCTTGCAAAATTATATTTCCAATATAGGTTTTTATCAATAGTTTATAAAAGACTAATTCTCTACATCTTCTCAAGTACTATATGTAAATAATCTTTTTAAACAAAAAATATTCTGGGGACGTCTGGGTGGCTCAGTGGGTTAAAGCCTCTGCCTTCAGCTCAGGTCTTGATCCCAGGGTCCTGGAATCGAGCCCTGCATCGGGCTCTCTGCTCAGCAGGGGCCTTGCTTCCCTTCCTCTCTCTCTGCCAGCCTCTCTGCCTACTTGTGATCTCTGTCTGTCAAATAAATAAATAAAATCTTTTTAAAAAATGCAAGATAAAAAAATAAGAAATATTCTGATTAAATAAGCAAAAAAGCCCTGATTTGTCTTTAAATTGTATTGCCTTCATCAATGGAGAGGTGAAGCAATGTATCTCACATTGTCCATTGTGGTTTGTTTTTTGTTTTTTTTCCTTTGAATTAAATGACCATATCCCATGTCCATTTTTCTTCCCCCTGGGGTTGCTTTATTTCTTACTATTTTTTTAAGACTTTATTTATTTATTCGAGAGAGAGAACATGAGAATGAGAGAGAAAATATGAGCAGAGGAAAAGGGAGAAGCCAACTCCCCACTGAGCAGGGAGCCCAACATGGGGTTCTACCCCAGGACCCTAAGATCATGACCTGAGCTGAAGGCAGATGCTTAACTGACTGAGCCACCCAGGCACCCCTTTAATTTGGAAGGCCTTTTAAAATATTATATGTTAACACTTCCCATGTTTGTTTGGTTTTTTTTTTCCTACTGAACATACTCTCCCCTAATCTTTCAAATTTGTTCATAATTTTTTTTCTAACATAACTTAAAATTCTCAGTAATTCTGCTATTTGTCTTCAGCATTGTCCCTGGCTTCAGAAAGCTCTATTCCTGCATAGATGAAAACACAATCCTTGTATTTTTCCCTGACATTATTTGAAAATTACTTAATCAATTTCAAATGCTGAATCTACACTTTCTTATACCAGGGGAAGAAAGGAAACACATTGAATAATTTCACAGATTGACAAAGAATATGAAGACATAGGTTGATTCGACAGTAAAGGCTATTTCCTTTTTGTGGAGAATGAGATTGAGAAATTAATAAATAGAGTCTTTAGGGATATTGAATGCCACGATATCTGACTTGTAGGTCCATTAGTTTAGCAGTGCAGGAAAATATATTTTCAAAAAATCAAAATTTGGTATTGATATTTGAAATTCAAATGTATTACTACAGCTTTTTAAAAACGTGATTTTATGTTTTCTAGATTTTCTCTTAGAGTGAGACCTTGATTTCTAACATCAGTAATGAAGTTACTTATGTGCTTTATCCTTTGATATACGTAATTTTTAATACTAATATAATTCTTACCAATAGACTTTCTAAATGAAATTTAAGGTTCTTTTACAGGTCTTTTGATACTTGAAACAAATCTAAGAATGCTCATTCCATTTTGCTGGGGTGATTCTTTTCTCTGGATAAGCATGTTGCCTATTTGATATACCATTAAACTCATTTGTTTCTGTTTTATTTTAGGATTTGCTGTTTTATATTTTTGAATGTGTCATTAATTTGTAAGTTTCAAAAAGTAAGAATCTATATAATTGGTCTATATAATTCTATATTAATTGGCATATTCAGAGAAGTTTTGCTTATATACCTTTTACCTCAATTTCACCCCTTCCAAGTATGTAATCCTATCCCTTAGTTTTTTATAAAACCTTCATTGCTTTTGGTAAAAGTAAGAAATGGGTATGAATATTTTAAGTTCCCATTGCTTTCTTTTAAAAAAATATGTATTTATTTATTTTAGAGAGAGAGAGTGAGCGCAAGCAGTGGGGAGGGGCCATAAGGAGAGAGGGAGAGAAGCAGACTCCCAGAGTCCCTGCTGAGCCTGGAGGCTGACACAGGGCTTGATCCCAGGACGGTGAGCTGAAATCAAGAGTCAGCTGCTTAACCGACTAAGCCACCCAGGTGCTCTAATTTCCCATTGTTTTCTAATATAAATGTAAAATACTATCTACCCTTATTCCATTATACATTTTGTATAATCCACTTAACAATATGTCTTGCATGGAAACATTTGTCATGCTTTTGCTTCCCTTAACCGTCCTTTATGGTTGGCCTATGGGCTGTTTTCAAATATTTGCTATTGCAAATTAGAATTTGTCTCACCATTGAATAGTATCCGAAGTTTGCCTGATTCTTTTGCTTGTACTTGAGTGCCCATGTGACACCTCTGGGGACTTTTCCTATCTGTGTCGCTATTCAGCAGAAGTTTCTATCTCCCCACTCCAAAGTAAGAGTCTGGCCCTATCATCGAAAACTTAATTTTGATTATCTACAATGTAATTTTGTTTATTTATCGTAACTAAGGGGCTTTTCTGAATCCAAGATAGACCCTAGATATTACTCTATCTTCTTAATTCTAACTTAAAATAGAAATATCTTCCTGACTCACATGGACACTTTTGGTTTGAGTTCAGTTGGAAGTTACAAATCTCTATTAAAATAATTTAATCATGCATTAGAGAACATCCTTATTAGACATTATAGTAATAAGTCAACATCAGTTATTACTATAGCTTTCCCAGATTGCTTATAGACACATCCATTGTTCATTTCCTCTTTAAAACGTGTTTATCCTCATCATTTGAAATGGACTTACACTGGGCTAGGATATGTATATTGACTTAGTCACCCGTGCCAATTCTATGAAAATGTAAATGTCTTCCTGATTATAAGAAGTATGTTCTATTCTCTTGCTGTTTTCACTGTTGACTCATTCAAAAATATTTTTTGTGACTAGTGCATGTCTCACAAATATGCCATTTTTTCATATACTTTGGTAAAGCTTTTCCTCATTTCTAAATATTAAAAATTATCCTAAGAGGTTAGAAGATAAACTATGAGAGCTTGGGTTGTCAGTGGAAATTTCATTTTGTGGCTTTTTTTCAGGTTAGCTTTTATATATATATTCCAAGAATAAAGCATTATCTCTTTTTTTTTCCATAGAACTACATAAATACCCCTTTAACAAGAAGTGTATTTTCAAAAGTTTGTGAAATGTTGCTGATTAACTCCAAGCAGTTCTCCAGTAAAGGTCTCTGTTTAACTTTGTTTAGCATTTCCTGCTTAAAATTATCTGAGCAGAGTGCTTTCCTGCAAAGCACCGCTATTTAGGTGCTTTATTTATTTATTTGAAAGAGATTTACTGAGTGTCACTATGTATACATTGTCTAGCAGTGGTCTGGAAAGTCCAAAGCGAACTGAAAATGAGCCTCATTCTCAACCACACAGAACTTTCATTTCCTTCTTTCTCTCTTTATCTCCAGATACAGACTTTTATTCATGTCAGTGTGATATTTCATAGAGGAACTAATAATAAAAAACATACAAATAGGAAATGGAACACTTCCCAAATATTTGACCTTAAAAAGTAGTTCAAAATATTTAACTCATTAAAATTTTAATTATCACAGGTTTAAAATTAATCTCAGGATTTTCATCAACAAAGAAGTTGTCTTTCCTCAACTACATGTATTTAAAAACCACTTTGTTCAGCTGATCATGAGCCTCAGTTTTATAATGCTAATGTTATTTTTCCAAGGGCTGTATACATTTCCTCCAGCTTCTGTGAAATTAAATATTCGCTAAGGGTTGAAGGGATTCTTTTCCTTGGCTTCTGGAAATCAGATTTTCCTCTTCTGCATTGCAAGAGAAAAAATATTGAAATATTCAAAGATTCTCCATGCTTCAAAGCTTTGAAGAGGTGAGATATTCCAAGCTGGTAGCTGTGAATTACCATATCAAAAATATTCAAAAACAAATTGTAGAGTTACTTTCTTCTTTCTGCCTAAAGATAAAGAAGGAATTTTAAAGTAAAACTTAAAGATTGTGATTTTTATCCATTATTATTGATATTTTCTGTTATGACCCAACTTTAGCCAGAGTTTCAAGAAAATAAATGAAGGAAAAAGAAATAATAAGAGGGGAAGGATGGGTATGAATTTCATAGTTAGAACTCCTTTAGGCAACAATGTTCCTTTTCTTCCATGTAACTAGATTTGTTTTCATAAGCCTCTATTCTTTCTGAATATCAGAACTGTTCTTGGTCTTCTCTACGGACATTCAGTCAATTCTGAGATTGCTCAGCTCTTCTAATCATTTGAGGGTATACCCCACCTTTCGTCTCTCTGGTGTTTAGACACATGTCACCTTACCACTTGCAGGGAAGTCTCATCCCTGCTATTTGAGAAGTTTCAATCCTGTTACCTTACTTCTCCATATGGAAGTCACCCTAGCTCGTCCTTACAGGTATCATCGGTATCTACTGAGAGATACTCAAGGTATTATGATAATCCATAGTATCCCTCCTGATTCAATATCCCCTTGTCCAGGCCAACAGACCATGCAAACAGACCTGCCTCAGCTAATCCCTGGGCTGAAAGCCAAGGGAGGGAATCTTCCAGTACCTTCCTGTATTAACTCATGACCGTAAGTAAGCAAGCTGCCTCATAGGATGAGACCTCTACATCACCATTTGTATGATATGTCTGTAACATGGGGAACAGGAGGGACATCTCCTCTTGAGTTTCCATCTCGTGGGCCAATTCAGGAAGTAAGACCTTCTCATACATTCCCAAACCCAAAGATTGAGTGAGCTCTACCATGTCTTTCCCTGGGAAAGACAAGTGCCCAGAGATCTCACTTTGTATGAACCCTTAGCTTCTTCTCCATGCTCTCCTCACTCTCTTTCCTAGCAGATACACTCATTTAACTTAGAAATTTCGAAAGACAGTTATTGATTTTATTATAGGATATCACAGGTAGTTCTTAAATTATCCATACATTTAAGCATCAAACATCAACATACACGTCAATGTATGTATGTTGCCTTTGTTTAATGGACACATTCTTTGATTTCCTATTTGTGAGGTCAATGATGACCCAGTGTTCCATGACCCAAGCTGGCTCACCATGAGGGGAAACAGTGCAGGTAGGAGAAATAAGAGTGTTTACTGTCACAAATTACCTGCAAAATAAGGCGTGGTCATCTCTTTCATTAGAATTTGATATTAAGGAATTTCATATTTTATTCATTCAGTCCTGTTAAAAACATGTGATGGCTGCAATTGCCCTGATTTTGTAGGATTTACAAAATAAGTCATCTAAAGTGTTTTCATTGGCACATAATAGAAGGCATAGATGTTAACTATTCAAAAAAGAGTGAAAAATAAAACTTGACTGGAGCTAAACCTCTTAAAGCATATTTATTTGGACAATGTTTATTTACCTTGATAAATTCTAAGGGGATGATATCTATCAAATTTATTTCCTGGGTCTAACTCTATAAATGAGCTGTAACTTGGTTTTCCTTTTTTATTTTGTCTTTAATCCTTCTTTTAGGTGGTTGTGATTAAGGATTCATTGGTACAGAATTACATAATGTATAGAATAGAAGGAAAATTCCATTAGGATTATTCATTATTGGGCTTCTACAATTTATTTTGGGAAATTTGCTTTTCTTAAGACTTCATGGTGTGGAACAAACTTATTTCCATATTTTCAAAATATTTCCTCAAGCCTGAAACCATAGACATTTCTTTGCTAATCTAAAATAGCATTCCCTTATCCACCTGTGTTGAGACTAATATAAATTTTTAGGGTTGGCCCACATACAATAGTTTAAATCCAGAAGCAGAAATTGTTCTAGAGAGTGAATGGTTGACAGTGATCAAATCATGGAAGAACTGAGTAGGATATTGGATACCTTCTCACTCGGTGTATCCAAAAATATCATGAGTGCTGAAGGAGATGTAGTGCCTGTAATTAGGCATTAAATCAATGCCATATGATTTAACAACAAACTAGAATATTCAGTGGAAACCAAAGAGGTCTGAATGAAGGGACGCCATCATTTGTGTGTTCAGAAAGAGCTTCCATGCTTCCTTTCAGGGTTCCTTCCTAATGAATGACATAGCCAGTACAATGTGTAGAAGAGGATCAGGAAATGCAGGTTATGGGAAGGGATGAATCTGACATGTTTTTATTGTTTACTATGTAACTATCTCTAGTGTGGCAGGTTTGTGTGTGTTACCCACACTTTTCCCTTTTGTTTTCTTTTTTGGGAGGAGGAGGAGCAGAGGGAGACAAAAATCCCAATGCAGAGGGCGGAGCTGGACATGGGGCTTGACCCCATAGCCCTGAGATCATGACCGGAGCCAAATCAAGAGTATAGCGCCTAATTGACTGAGCCACACTGGCGCCCCCCACTTTTTGCGTTTGGTGAATGAATGGTCTTGAGGAAACCAAAAGATCTAAGAGAAAGTGAAAGCTTCCAATCTTTCAGGTCTTTTTATCGCTGTTATTTGTTTAAATCTCTGTTTGCTTCCTCTTCCACGTGATGCACTTGAAACGCCACTGAGCAGATGTTTTGCCAGCCACCACCATCTCTACCTGGAAAAAAATAATTTCTTATTAATCTGGCATGACAATGTTGAAAGATTTGTATGGAAATAAAGTTAATTAAGCTGAGCCCCTTGTGCAGGTGCCTTGTAATGATTTCATTAGAGTTCATACAAAAACTCCAGAAAGTAACAGTTCCAATATGAATTCACAGTGCAGTATGCCTTTAAAACCGACAGCGCTAAATGAAAAATAGCAGCATATCATCTCAGTTTCAAAGTCTGGCTGAGCTGGAGAGACAGTTTTACTTCTTTTCTCTTCTGATCTCACACACTAGCATAGGCTTAATGTTACTGGCATCGCCACAAACTATCCTAAGAGATAGGTGGGCAGCTGGTGATGTTTCTAAATGTCTTGGTGCATACATGGCATGCCTGTACGAAAATTATATTTTATTCTTTAGATATAAGGTGTGGACTTCTTAGAATCAGATTTACTATGAGACAGTATTACTTGCTTGTCAGTTGCATAAGGATAACATCAACAAATAACACTTTTTTTTTTTTTTTAAGTTTGGGGCTGAAACAAGTAGGTAGGAAGCAGCTAATGTATGTCTGAAGTCAGTTTCTAGTGAAGAAAATTAGACTCAGGGAAGGATATAGTTGAGTGTTGGATGGCTGATATTTTATTGACAGCTCTAGCTATGAAAGTTCTGACTACATAAACAAGGCTGCCTTGCTTCAGGTAGGAGAAGATGTTAGAAGAAGGCTAGTTAAATTATGTAGATCATACCTCATTTCACCCTTGTCACTGCAGTTTGAAGAGAAAAAAAAAAGATGAAAAAAATACAAGAAATGATCAGGCAGGGAGTTTTTGAAAGATTCATCATTGGGTACCAGGGTCTAGCCATAAGCCTGAGGTTTTCAAAATAGGAGACTGGCTCTTTCAAGAATATAGCAAAGTTAATAAATGCAGTAAAAACTACCAGAATCTTAGAGAGACGATCAATCAATGAGCTTATGGATGAAAATAATAAATAATGCATTTATTAGAGTTTCATTTCCAGTCAAAACTTTGGTGACAAGTAAAAGACAACTATCTTAAATCTGAGATGTTTGAATGTTTATACTTTCATAATCTGAAAATCTTCATTCACCTATAAAGTGAGGATATAACATAGAGACAGCTTGGGGGCTTGGCACATAGATAAGAGCCAAAATGACCTTGTCTGTCAAGAAAGAAAAATCAACAAACAATTGGGTAGGCATGATAGATATAACCTAAAAGTACGGTTTTATCATTTTAAGTGACTGAAGGGAATGTTTGAAGATTTCAGAAACACTGTTTTTAATTTTATATATGAAAATAATTTACATAATACTAATTCATTGATAAATTGATTTGGTTAGGATGAAAGTATGGCTTGGTTTGGATGAAATTATGGCTTTTAGAGTTTTCTCCTAAAAGACTAAATTAACTAAGACCACGCATTATGTTCAAACTCCAAATTGCAAAATAAGCTAACTAAAACATTCTTACCATCAAATGTGAAAAAATATATATGACCTCTAAATGGAATGTGTTACATCATAGATGCAAATCTACATACATGAACTATATCAAAAAATGTAAGTGAAATTTAAGTGCAGAGTATGTGTTCATGGAGGTAGTTGTGATATCATAACTAATTATATTTTATAATCTGTCTCTAGTGAAAGAACCAATGTATTAATGTTATTGTTATATCACTGGATTTTTCAGTTTATAGATGATTTTTCTAGGTATATATGAGGTTTTTTAGCTATAAATTTTTTTTTTACATCAAATAGTTAACCTGTCAAATAATGATCAAAGTAATTTGAAATTAATGCATATTACCATAATAAATGCTTACATTAGGATTAAGAACAGGTAATGTTCCCCAATTACTCTTAGTTTATCTTGTAATATAACTTTCTAAAATGGAGCACGTGATTACTATTAAATCCACTTTTATCTTTGTTTACTGCAGGTGTCTAAAACATAGAATAGCACGTCAACCCTATTAAGTCAACTAGCTGGTGTTCTCATCCATCATTTTCATTTCTGAGTTTTAATGAGCACATTTGAAAATGAAGATAACAACGCACACAAATTTCAATATAACCCTTGGGGTGGGGGCTTTTAAGAAATGCATAGGTTGTCCCAGTAATGAGGCTTAGCAAAGAGACTTTAAATTGTGGTCTAGGAGAACATTTATAGCACACTGTATTGGTTCATCAAACAGGGTGCAACAGAGATCACCGCCATGTCTGATTTTCTCATTTTTTATTAATCTCTTGGCTGAAGAGCTGGAGACATATTAATAAAACATGTCAGGGCTTTACAAATTGATAAGAGACATGATATCACCCAGTCGTGGATTATGGAGAATTGATGTGCTCACCGTGGACCCGAGTGGCAAACAAAAGTGGGAGAAGTCTCAAGTTTTTCCGTGAAAATGCTCCCTACCCCTTGCAGCAACACAACTTTAAAAAGGTCTGTGACTCTCAACTTTCATAAGCCTGATGAATCTCAGAATCCAAAGCCCTGTCAATTTGATCTTTGCTCCCATATTTTCCCACAGGAACATTTGATTTTCTCTGCTGCTGTTTATTCTTTTGATATTTTTGACCTGAGAAGGTTAATCAAAGGTTGTCCTGAAGTGAACACTTCCCTCAAGGGGCAAGTCGTAATCCATTAGTGTGGCGGCGGAAGACCAGGCTGAGCCCAGAAGTCACTTCTTAGAGCAAAAGGCCTCACTGATATTTGTCTGCTACATTTTTGCAGTAAACTGGATTTAACTTTTATCTATACACACAAAATGGTAGCTTCCACGAAGTTTCTTCAATACTCCCAAACAAGTTTAATCCTTGTTTCTGAAAAGCCATTTTCCTGTCTCCCCACCAGTTGAAATAATTCCTTATAAGGTTCTCATTTTATCCCTCTATTTAGGAGAAACCCACTAAGAAAATTAAAAAAAAAAAATTCTGACTCTGAATTAGAATATTAGATTATATTATAATAGCAGATAGTCCCCCCTATTGCTTTTCATTTATAGCAGGGACTTTGGAATTTTAAAATAAAAGAATTTCAAAGATATCCTATACTGTGAATATTTAACAAATGCCAGTATAGTGAATGGTTGCTAGAAAAAGCAAATCACTCAAGTTCAGACACAGAAACTCTGATATTTAATTTTGGGGGGGGGGGAAATTTCCATTTACCTAAATGTGCTACCTAATATTATTCATTTCAAAATGTGCAAATACTGACACAGTTCAAATTTTCTTTTTTTTAACCCATTCTAGGATCACTAAGTTTGTAGTTGTAATGGAAAAATATTCCATTTTTACTGAACTTCATTTTTAACATCACAGATTATTTTAGTGCAAATAATTTCTGAGTGGCAGCTGAATGGCATTGTTGTGGGCATGTGTGCATTCTGCTTCTTTTGATTCTTGGTTTTTTTTTTTTTTGGCATTTACAGTCTCTATGACCTTGAACAAGACAAACATTTCTTACTTTCTTAATTATGCAATATGTTTATATTTTAATAGACAATTTGAGTTAGGAGTGACTGTACAGACATCTAAACATTCTACCAAATAATCCCTTTCAAAATTCTCTTTCACTTCTTCTCCAATGAGTCCTTAACCTCATAGTATGAAAAATATGTAATTTGTGCAATATAGAGACTTATTTGACACATTGTTTGGAAAATTGAATAGGAACTAAGGAAGCCATAAATAAAGTCATTACCTTATTTTCCATTTAAAACCAAAATAAATTGGAGATAAATAACTGGGTTGGATTTAAAAATAAAGAAAACAGAAACCTTCCGTTATTAAACTTTTTATCTAAGACGTATATAGTCTACCTAATGTCATGAAAGGAAGAGAACATAAAGACTGTGATTTATAGATTTTAATAAATAAAAATTTAAACTTTTATTTTTCAAAACTGTGAAGAAATTTAAAAGCTAAGATATCGAATTTTGTGGATATTGAAAAACTAATACAAAAATTGATATGGAATAAAAATAGTCTTAAAAAAGAAATTTAGAGGAATTACACACCACTTACTGAAACTTATTTGAAATTGAAAGTAGTTAAGACAGTGAGGTATGGGTACAGAACAGAGAAGTAGAAAAATGGAATAAATATATACATTTTAGAAATAATCTTTCACATGTACCTTTGTGGCTGGGTGGGCTGAGGAGACCTCTGGGCCCAGAGGCCTCTACCCAGCCCATGCCCAGACATTGCTGGAGACTCTTAGTCTCATCTCTAGAAAAGAATTTGAGGATGGACTGGACAGTGGTTGGGTGGTGCAGGTTAAGATTTTATCAAGAAGAGAGAGTACACTCTGGAGATGCGAGAGTGGGCAGGCTCAAGGGACAGGTGCACCTGGAGTTTGGGTCTCTATCTTTCTATTGACAATTGTTAGCTAAGGGGTGAAATATTTACTACTAGGGAAGGGTGTGGGTAAAGAGAAACTTTATTCACTGCTGGTGGAAGTTTAAACTGATACAACTACTTTGAGAAACTGTTGTATAGCATCTACTAATGTTGACTATATACATATATTCTTTAGCCCAGAAATCCTACTCCTGGACACAAGCCCTAAGGAAATGCATACACGCATTCACCAGAAAACAGGTACAGAAATCAAAATAGTATCACTGTAACAGCCATAAACTAGAAACAATTCTAGTGCATTCAAGATCCCTCCAATACCCACTCAACAACAAGGGACGATGTCTATTTTTACATATCAACTGTGTCCACAGAGAGCAGGAGTTTACATGCTCCATCAAGCCCCTACAGCTTCACCCCAAAACATCCTTCACCCTTCCCTAGGCTTACTTCTTGTTACATAGACCACAAAGTCTTGCTCCTTCAATAGCTCATAAAAATTTAGTGAAGTACATTTTGAGCTGTATCACATCTATTTAAACTCCTCTTTCTTTAAATGTAAGGCTTTATTCCACATTGCGATGCTCAAAGAAAATCTCACAGAGGGACCTTCTCATACAGATTCTTTGTAGTAGAAACAAATACACTTGCTTAGTAATTTCTAGAGGAGATACTTACTTTATTGTTCACCAAGTCTTTGAAGAGACTGGAAGCCTAGTTCCCCAGTTCTACTTTCTATAAGTGGAAACAATGCAAGAGCACATTTTTTTTTTTTTTTGGTAAACTTAATTTACAGGAGAAAGAAGATTATATTGTGTGTGTGTATATATGTATATATATATATATGTATATAATATGCACTTTTAAGAGGGAAAGTATATTTGAACACTGTTTTAAGGAAACTATTTACTAATTCCTTGAGTTAATTTCAAGTTCATAATTTACACATTTTTCTATTGAAATAGTTACCTATATGAGTGAGATATACGTACAGTGTATATCTGAAAAATATTTGTATAATACTGCAGATGTCTTCCCAATGAACCCTTTTGCTTTTGTTCAAGTGTGGTTATTTCTTTGCTTATTCTTTTTTTTTTTTTAAGATTTTTATTTATTTATTTGACAGACAGAGATCACAAGCAGGCAGAGAGGCAGGCAGAGAGAGAGGAGGAAGCAGGCTCTCCACGGAGCAGAGAGCCCGATGCGGGGCTTGATCCCAGGACCCTGGGATCACGACCTGAGCCGAAGGCAGGGGCTTTAACCCACTGAGCCACTCAGGCGCCCCTTCTTTGCTTATTCTTATAATTTTACTTTATCTGTGCCATCTTATTTAAGTTATGAAGTAACTTAGTTTAAATACTTATTCATTGTACTATATAGGTGATGATTTTGAAATTCTCGGTGACATTAACATAACGAGCAGACAAATCAGCGTAAGCTGGTACTTTTCTTACTGTTTAATAAGAAACACAATGGAAGGGAGGCAGCAAAATTAGGAAAGAAGAAAAGAAAATCCTTTAATTTGGATCCATCGTTTAATCTGGAAAAATGTCTCAACTCATTCTGTGTTACCTAACTGCATTACTCAGTATTTGTTGTTTTTCCAAAGCATTAGCCTCAGAAAACTAATTGCAGCATGAATGGATATGGGGACTGGTAACTGGGTAGTTTCATTCACCAGATACCATCTGTGGCAGCAAATTGCAAGGGAAAGTGAGCAGGGAAATTGGAAGAGGGCAAGGATGGGAATGCCTGTCATCTGTGCCCTGTGCCACAGTCAAATCTAAGAGGCATGGAAAATCTGCAGAGCTTAGCGCTAGTGAGCATGACCAGATGCGATCCCCTCAGACGGCACCCATGCCCGGCTGGCTAATTGCCTTGACCCAGGTCAGGATGTGAATTAGAGCTAGAATGGAAAGATACGATTTCTAACCCCACCATCAATGGGCTTTTAAAATTTCCCTGTGTGTTTGTTTGGTTCCCCAAGATCACTCTTAAATTAGTTCAACTGTCCTGGGAGGAAAAAAAAAAATTAGAAATTCAAGTAACTATCACAGATTCTCCATTGTTTTTAAACTGAAATTACTCTATTACCCCTGCGAAACACCAAAAGTTTGTAAGTGTTGGTTTGCAAAAATCGCCTATTTTTTGCAGTCATTTTGTATTTCTTCTTTACCACTGTTTACAGGTATTTAATTGAATAAAGCAAGTATTAAATAGTATTTAGCCTGGAGTTCTGAATGATGAAATAATAATGATGATGAAAAAACACTTAAAGGTGATATAATTGAAATTTTTGGTATCAGATTTCTACCCTTTGTGTAAAGAAAAATTAGCATTTATAAAAGATTATTACTTTATATCCTCCAATTTGTACTCCTTACCCCTAAATGGCACAATCTCTGGAATAATACAATAGGGTATTAAAAAAATCTATGGTTTCAAAAAAAATAATATCTCATGATTTTCAATGGCCAATTCTGCCAAGAACAAGGACAACAAAATGCTCTAATTACTGCCCTCTCCGGCTGAGGTCATAGAACATCTGGAAACACATCTGTAGTTCCACCTTTTTTTTTTTTTTTTTTTGCCTTCACGATTTACTTTGTTCTGCACTTTCTTCTGAAACCTAACATCCCTGAATTCCATCCTGAATTCAAACTGTCCTACCTCCTGATAAAATGAGGCCTTTTGAAATCTGTCCATAAAACAGACCACGTGGACCATGTTAACCTTAACAAATAAAGCCGCCAGCTATATTTAGTAACAAAATGAGTTTATCTAGGACTACGAGACAATTTCAACCTGGGACAAGCAAGCGACAGCAAAACCGTGAGCAAGTCCACAGAACAAAGAAGTGGAGCCCTCTTTCATAGAAGAGTTGGTAGCAGTGGTTGGAAACAAAAAGTCCAGTGGCGTAGCCTCAAGTTTGAGTTATAGCAGCTTCTCATTGGCTGAGCTGTGACTTCCTCTCATTGGCTGGGCTGTTGCCAGGGAGAAGAGAAAGCCTTTCTTCCTCCTGCCGGGATAGGAAAGTAGTATGGATTTGCAAGGTGGGTCTCTTCCTATTGACAAATGGTAGGGCGTGGGACCTCTCCCTGCTGGCTTCCCAACTTCATTCCAAATGAGGTTTCTTCTTATTAATTTTCAAAACTGCAAGCGAGAAGGAACGTGATGTAGGCCTGAAATCACCACCAGGCTGCCGATGGTATGAAATGAGCTAGTTGCATGTGTCTCAGGCTCAGAGACTTGCAATCCGAACTTGTCCAAGCAGAGCCCAACAGGGACATTGATTCCTTTCACACTTTCATACATTTAAATGGCCTCAAACATTCACACACAGTAGAAAGAAAAGGGCCTTTAGATTTTGAGGGACATTATTTCACTTAGAGAATGGACACTTACTGGAGAGACATTTTTGTTTTTTAAGACAGCTTGCAGATCACGGTGGAGCTAGTGTTTGAGATCTGGAGCCTGTCTCCCTGGATGCAACCTTCCTTCACATCCCACGACTTGCTATGGGGTGTGCTCCTCTGTGAAATGGGGATAAAAAATTAGGACCTGGACCTGGGGAGATGGTCCTAGATTGTTCTGTGGAAGCCCTGTTGATTGTTGTGTCTGAGTAGAGTGGCATGTGGAAGGAGCTACATGGCAGGAACCAGCACCAACAATAGCTACGATGAGAAAAAGTACAAAGTGTGTACTAGAAAGGCTTTCAACGCCTCTCTTCCTAAAAGTAAGAAAAAGTAACCAAAACCTAGAAAGATTATTTAACTTTGCATTAGCCAAGTGAGAGCAGATTAGGATGTTGGTTTACCAGTCAAATTCCTTCCGATTTAGAGTAGTAATTTATTATTTCATTATATATAGACTAGCATCTTTTGTCCCAGACTGGACTGGAATATTCTTAGGTATGTGTAATGTTGGGCCAAAGTTTCAAACCATAGTAAATACCTGATATATCTTCCTGAAGTGTCCATTGCATTCCATGGTAAATGACAATATTAAAACAAACACAGTTATGTGATAGAATCATAGACAATTGCTGGCACAGTTAAGGTAAGTCAAAAGTCTTGAAAGCTATTTTTCTCTTGAGAATGCTAGTATATATTTTAAAATTACTATCTGCCTTATTAACAGAAGTTTCAGTAAGGGAAAGAAAATATGATGAGTATTACTGTTCTCACTCCTACATAATTGGACTTATTTGAGATGTATATCGCGCTGAAGCCAGGTGTCAGATTCACTAACAACCTTAGTTTAACTGTGAACCTGGCTTTCTTAAGTAGTACATATATTTAGAAACATGAGGTTGCTTCAAACGTTTCTTCCATTCTGGGTTTAAATGCTTTCTTGGGAGAAAATGATTTTCTATTCAGTACATCATCCACCTCTCTCTTTCTTTTATAGAAAAAAAAAAAAAGAATGAATTTTTCCTATAGCTTTTGGGTATGTTTGACACACATTATGATAACACTTTTACTACACCTTTCTTATATTTTATTGTTTTTCTACTCAAGCATGTGTGAGCTATGATTCTGGGTTCCAGCTGTTTAAACAGTATATGTACCAACATTTTATATCTCTCAAGGTAAACATCTAGATTCCTCATTTTTTTTCTTACCCTTTTGGTCATTTATCTGAGCCATCCTTCCCTTCCCTACTCCTCTATTTCTCTCTCACTCTCCCTCTCTAACATACACACACACACATACACAAACACACACCCCTCTCTCTCCTGTTAACCCTTCCACTGTTTCACTTTTCACATTTCACTCCTTATTTCATCATTGTCCAGAAGGAAAGTCAACATATTTATCAGACGGTATTATGATTTAGTGTTAAGACTTTGCACTTGTTGAGTTTCTGAAGTTTTGTAGAGATTTGGGCTGTGGTGGGTCAAGATTAGAGGATTGCTCTGGAAACCTGCTAGTCCCCTTCTAGGCATTGATACACAATTCCTCCTATCTTCCTTGCTCCTAGTCCGGCTACTAGCCGCAGAATATTTGATCTTTTGATAACTATGTATGCTGTGTAAAAGACACCTTCACATTGCCCCTGTAAACACTGGTAATGACAACCCAGCTTTGTAAAGATTTAATTTCCCTCATCCTTTCTTCCCAATAATTTTATAGGAATTCATTACCTCGTGACCCTAAACCAAGTTGGCATAGAAACACTTCTTTCAGACTAATTCAGTAAGGCAATAAACCACATAATTTTATTCTTGACTATTCTTCTGCTAGTGTAGAGACGGTAGAAATCAGGAGATACGTGTGCAAATCACAGGACTGGACCTGGGTCAATCTTCTTTGTGGAAGCTGATTTACTCAGCCCAAAGCAAAATCAACTGTGCTATGATACAATTGTATTGAGATAGAAAAAATATATATTTAAGGCTTTTTAAAAATTTCTGGTGTGTATTCTTTTCATTTCGCAGTTTTCTCATCCTGCAGACTGCTTAGCAGATCGTATTCAGCCACATGCTGGGTGCTATATTTATTACACGGGAACACTGAGAACCCTTACTGGACTTCAGCGAGGAGGAGTATATATAATACATTGAAACAGTAGAATAAAAACGACATTCGTTTTTAACTAAAGCCCATTTTGTGCAAAAGCAAACACCATCAAAATGATACATTTCTTGGATTCTTCAAATTAGAATATAAAAGCAATATATTCATTTGCAATTTTTATTGTTATTCAGTTACAAAGCCTGAAAACGTTAATCTGTTATAAAAGTAGAAAACCTCTTAACATTTAACAGCCACCGGGATAATATAATTACATCTATAAATCTAGAGTCAATATTTTGCTTAATCCCCTTCTCTTGTAGGCAAAACTCTGAATTTTGATGTTGAAATTATTTAAATATAAAACGGGATATGCCCTGATTCATTAAAGAATGACATCTGCTTGAGTACACATGGTCTACAGGTTGATTCAGAGAAAACACATCTGAATGAACAGAGGAAATAAGGAGGGAGAACTTCCTAAACTGGGACAGATTGTCCTCTTCGGGGACTAGGCTAAAGAGGGAGATACCCAGCAGCTAATGGAATTATGCAGTTTCTGAGTTTGAAAAAAAAAAAAAAAAAAAAAAAGAAAGAAAGAAAGAAAAAGAAAAAAAAGGTGTTATTGATCCCAACTTTGTTTCTGTTAGCAATCTCTGAATGGTTGTTGTTTGCTTGTTTTTGTTTGTTTGTTTGTTTGTTTGTTGGGTTTTTTTGGTCACACTGCTATAGATTTTAATGGTAATTTCCTGTTGAGTAAATGTCTTACTGATGCTGCAGATGCAGAAAATGCTATCTTCTGGGGAGAAATTCTGGCAACATGTGTGCTCGCTTGTGTCAAAAAGGGAAGGAATTCAAGGAAGATTCTGTTGGCAGCAAAAGATTAAATGCTTTGCATCTCTCAATACTTCACTTGATTCTTTTCCATGTAGTTTATATAGACCCTTATTCCATTAACTGACTTCCTTAATCAGCGTTTTAGAAATTGGACTATTTCTCTTGGTCAGAGACGCTTAAGACCCAAACCTAATGCATAAAAACAAACAAAGTGTAAATATCATCTCTTCATTGGTTTTACATCATTTCCTTTGTCATGTTTCATTCAGAAATATTGGAGCAAGGACATAAGCATACATGATCAATGTTGTCTTTCCTTTGAAATGGTCCTTTTCACAGGAAGCAGGGGGACGGCTGGAGGATGAACAAAAAAAGCCTACGATTGATTCCAATTAATTTTGTCATTGATTTATTTTGTCACTATGTATTTAGCAAATATGGATGAAAGTCTCTAAAGGAAATAAATGTTGCCAGAAGGCAGGAGATTAGCGGGCCCAGGAGCATTAATATTCCTCTCCATTTATCATTTTAGAATGTGCATGGAGAAAGTTGTGGGGAAATTTAATGAGTTAAAAGTGGAAAGACGTGAAGGAAATTAGCTCTGAAAATAGAAGTCATTAACCCTTCATTGTCTGTTTCTAGAAATAGTCAAAATCATTCCAAAACAACGAATCATCCTAACCATGCTTTGTATGTTAATTTTAGGGTCATTTTCTTCATTCACTAGAAATTAATCAAGTACCTATTATGTTCCAGACCCAAGAATAAGTATGCAGGACATACAGAAACGAAAGATATAATTTTATTAGTCTCATACTTAAACAAAAAAGATTTTGACTATGAAACTATGAACAACAAGCTTATTTTGCTTAGGGACACAGTGGGAAAAGCAATGCGTCTGTACTTTAATTAGGCAATAGAAATCCATGAGGCTGCCTTCATTTGACTTTCAGCTGTTTATTTTGCATCAGTAGAATCCATAGACTCTGAAGGAGAGCTCAACCATAATTAAAAGTGTTATTGAACTAAACACAATTACCAGTGTTTACCTCATTACATAACGCTGTTGGCACCAGAAGCAGGGTTCAGACTAAGCTTTCGTTCTTGCATTCTTGTTAGACATGGTTTAAGAAATGTCTAATTCAATTTAGTAAGGATAAGTACCAAAATCAAGTTTGGAAAAATTGCTGACATCCTGATCCAGGCACCAGGACTGCATCACTGCTTATGCATCGTGCCAAGTTCCCCGGAAACCAGGAAAACACTCGGTTCAATGCTGAAACATGAAATATTCCTGGATTTTTTTTTTCAGTTTTTACTTTAATTACAGTTACTTAACATTCAGTGTTATATTACTTTCAGGTGTACAATGGAGTGATTCAACAATTCTATGTATTTTTCAGTGCTTATCAAGATAAGTATAGGTTTAATCCCTATCACCTATTTCAATCAAGCCCGACCCATGGCCCCTCTGGTATCCGTCACTTTGTTCTCTTAAAATTAGGAATCTGTTTCTTGGTTTACCTCTCTTTCTTTTCTTTCCCCTTTGCTTGTTTGCTTTGTTTCTTAAATTCCACATATGAGTGAAATCATGTAGTACGTGTCTTTTTCAGACTGGCTTATTGCATTTAGCATACTACTCTCTAGCTCCAGCCATGTCATTGCAAATGGCATGATTTCATTCCTTCTTCTTCTTCTTTTTTTTTTTTTTGGCTGAAAATTTTTCCATAAGTATGTATTTATATATAGATTTATATATAGACAAGTATGTATTTATATATATATATAAAATATATATATATTATATATAAATATATATATTTATATATAGTAGATGAAAGATGATAGATAGATAGATAGATAGATAGATGATAGACACCACATCTTCTTTATTCATTCATTAATCAGTGGACATCTGGGCTGCTTCCATAATTTGGCTATTGTAGATAATGCTGCTATAAAAATAAGGATGCATGTATCCCTTTGAATTACTGTTTTTGTATCTTTGGGTAAATACCTAGTAGTGCAATTGCTGGGTCATAGGGAAGCTCTATTTGTAACTTTTGAGGAAACTCCATACTGTTTTCCAAAAGGGCTGTACTAGTTTGCATTGCCACCAACAGTGCACGGGGCTTCCCTTTTCTCCACGTCCTCACCAACACCCACTGTTTCTCCTGTTATTGATTTTAGCCGTTCTGACAGATGTGAGGTGATATTTCATGGTAGTTTTGATTTACATTTCCCTAATGATGATTGACGTTGAGCAATTTTCCATGTGTCTACTGACCATCTGCATGTTTTTGGAAAAATGTCTGTTCATATTTTCTCACCATTTTCAACTGGATTATTTGTTTTTATGTGTATGTGTGCTGAGATTTATAAGTTTGTATACATTTTGGATACTAACCCTTTATCCAATATGTCACTTGCAAATATTGTCTCCATTCCATAGGGTGCCTTTTACTTTTGCTGATTGTCTCCTGCACTGTGCAGAAGCTTTTTTATTTTGATGTAGTCTCAATCGTGTATTTTTCCTTTGTTTCCCTTGCATGAGAACTATCCCGAAAAAAAAAAAAAAAGTTGTTATGGTAGATGTCAGAGAACCTACTGCCTCTTCTAGGATTTTTATGGTTTCGCATCTCACATTTAAATGTTTCATCCATTTTGAATTTATTTTTGTGTATGGTGTAAGAAAGTGGTCCAGTTTTATTCTTGTTGCTGTCCAGTTTTCCCAACACAATCTGTTGAACAGACTGTCTTTTTCCCATTGGATATTCTTTCCAGCTTTGTTAAAGATTAATTGACCATACACTTGTGGGTTTATTTCTGGATTTTCTATTCTGTTCTATTGATCTGTGTGTCTGTTTCTGTGCCAGTACCATACTGTTTTGATTACTCTGGCTTTGTAATATAACGTGAAGTCTAGAATTCTGAGGTTTCCAGCTTTGCTTTTGTTTTTCAAGATTGCTTTGACTATTGGGGGTCTTTTGTGGTTCCATACAAATTTAAGGATTGTTCTAGTTCTGTGAAAAATGCTGTTGGTATTTTAATAGGGATTGCATTAAATGTGTAGATTGCTTTTAGTAGTATAGACATTTTAACATTAACTGTTTTTCCAATCTGTGGGCATGGGAATGTTTTTTGGTATCTTTTTGTCATCTTCAATTTTTTTCATCAGTTTTATAGTTTTCAGAGTATAAGTTTTTCAACTCTTTCATAAGGTTTATTTTAGGTACGTTATTGGTTTTGGTGCAATTTTAGATGGGACTGTTTTCTTTTTCTTTCTCTTTTTCTTTTTTTCCTTTTTTAAAAGATTTTATTTATTTACTTGACACAGAGAGAGAGATCACAAGTAGGCAGAGAGAGAAAGAGGAGGAAACAGGCTCCCTGCTGAGCAGAGAGCCCGATGCAGGACTCAGTTCCAGGACCCTGAGATAATGACCTCAGCCGAAGGCAGAGGCCCAACCCACTGAAACACCCAGGTGCCCAATGGGACTGTTTTCTTAATTTCTCTTTTGTTGCTTCATTATTATATAGAAATGTGACAGATTTCTGTACATCAGAAATACATTTATTTGTATTCTGTGACTTTACTGAATTTATCAGTTCTAGCAGTTTTCCAGTGGAATTTTTTGGGTTTTCTACATATAGTATCATTTCATCTGCAAATAGTGGAAGTTTTACTTCTTTCTTAATAACTCAGATCCCTTTGATTTCTTTTTGTTGTTTGATTCCTCTGGCTAGGACTTCCAGTACTACGCTGAATGTAAGTGGTGAGAGTAGACATCCTTGCCATGTTCTTAATCTTCGGAAAAAAGCTCTTGGTTTTTCTCCATTAAAAATGATGTTAGTTTTGGGTTTTTTATTAGTGGCCTTTACTTGTTGTGGTATGCTCCCTCTAAACCTACTTTGTCAAGGTCTTTTATCATAAGCAGATGTTGTACTTAGCCAAATGTTTTCTGTGTCTATTGAAATGATCATGTTTTTTATCCTTTCTTTTATTGATGTGCTGTATCATGTTGATTGATCTCTAACTATTGAACCTCCTTGCAATCCAGTAATAAATCCCACTTGAGCGTGGTGAATGATCTTTATTGTTGAATTTGGTTTGTCAGTATTTTGTTGAGAATTTTTGTATCTCCGTTAATCAGGGGGATATCAGCCTTTAATAGTGGTGCCTTATCTGGTTTGGGTATCAGTGTAATGGTGGCCTCATAAATGAATTTGGATGTTTTCTTTCTGTTTCTATTTTTTTGGAATAGTTTGAGAAGAATAGGCATTAACACTTTCTTAAATGTTTGGTAGTTTGCCTGTGAAGCCTTCTGGTCCTAGATTTTGTTTATTGGAAGTGTTTTAATTACTGATTCAATTTCTTGGCTGGTAATTTGTCTGTTCAAATTTTCTATTTCTTCCTGTCAGTTTTGGTAGTTTGTATAATTTATGTTTCTAGGAATTTATTCATTTCCTCTAGGTTGTCCAATTGGTTGGCATATAGTTTTTCATAATATTATCTTATAATTGTTTTCCTGTGGTCCTAGTTGTTATGTGTCCTCTCTCATTTGTGAGTTTATTTATTTGTCTTTTCTCTTTTTTTTCTTGACATGTCTAGCTAGAAGTTTATCAATTCTCTTTATCTGTTCTCAATTCATTTATCTGTTCTATTGTGGTTTCTTTTTTGTTTCTATATAATTCATTCCTGTTCTAATCTTTATTATTTCATTTCCTCTGATGGTTTTATATTTTGTTTGTTGTGCTTTTCAAGCTCCTTAATGCGTAACCCTGGATTGTTTATTTGGGATTTTTCTTGCTTCCTGAAGTAGGCCTTGTTTTGCCATTTCCTTTGTAGAACTGCTTTTGCTGCATCCCAGAAGTTTTGGACTATTTTGTTTTCATTTTCATTTGTTTCCATACAGTTTTTTTGTTTTTTGTTTTTAATTTCTTTTTTTTTTTAAATTTCCTGGTTGACCCACTCATTGTCTAGTAGCATGTTATTAGGCTCCATGTATTTGTGGTCTTCCTAGATTTGCTCTCCCGGGGTATTTCTCATTTCATAGCATTCTGATCAGAAAAGTTTCATAGTATGACGTCAATTTTCTTGAATTTATTGAAGATAGTTTTGTGGCCTCATACATGATCTGTTCTGGAGAATGTTTCAATGCACTCGAAAAGGTGTATTCTGCTGTTTTAGGATGAAATACTCTGAATATATCTGTCAATAGTATATCTGCTAAATCGGTCTATTCCAGCGCGTCATTGAAAGCCATTGCTTCCTTGTTGATTTTCTGTTTAGATGATCTGTCCATTAATGTAAGTGGGTGTTAAAGTCCCCTGCTATAATTGTATCATTATCAATAAGTTCCTTTATGTTTATTCTGTTTTACATATTTGGGTGTCCCCATATCAGGTGCAATAATATTTATAATTGTTATATCCTTTTGTTGGATTGTCCCCTTTACGGTTATATAGTCTCTTCTCTCTTGTTACAGTCTTTGTTAAAGGTATATTTTGTCTTAAAAAATAAGTAAATAAAATCTATTATGTCTGACATAAGAACTGTTACTTCAGCTTTCTTTTGGCATCTATTTACATGATAGGTATTCTCCATTCCTCATTTTCAATCTACAGGTGTCTCAGTCTAAAATGAGTCTCCTATAAGCAGCATAGAGATGCATCTTATTGTTATTTTTTAAAATACATTCTTTCACTCTAAGTCTATTCATTAGAGCCTTTAGTCCACTTGTATTCGAAATAATTTTTGATAGATATGTATTTATTGTGATTTTATAACTTGTTTTGTTGTTTGTTTCTGAAGGTTTTCTCTGATACTCTCTTGTCTTTCATTCATGCTTTGCTGCTCTTCTTTCGTGATGTATTGGAATTTTTTCTCTTTATTCTTTGTATATTTGTTAGTGGATCCTGATTTGTGGTTACCATTAAAGTTGTATGATAACATAATTTGCATATAGTGGTCTATATTAAGTTGATGGTCATTTAAGTTTGAACCCACTCTTTACTCCTCTCCTGACCACAATTTAGATATATGTTGTCATATGTCCTTTGATTTTGTGAATTATTTTGTGAATTCTCCAACTGATTTTCTATAGAAATATTCATTTTTATTGTTTCTGTGTTTTGTACTTTGATACTGTCACTTTGGGTCTTCCCTTTCCACTCGAAGAGTCCCCTTCACTATTTCTTGTGTAGTTGGTTAATGATCATGAACTTCTTTACCTTTTTTTTTTTTTTTTTTGGTCTGGGAAACTCTTTATTATTGCTCCTTCCTCCTCCTCCTCCTCCTCCTCCTCCTCCTCCTCCTCTTCTTCTTCTTCTTCTTCCTTTTCTTTCCTTCCATTTTGAGTGATAGTGTTACTGGGTAGTTTATTCTTACCTGCAGATTTCCCCCATTCATCACTTTGGATATACTATGTCACTGCCTACTGGCTTGGAAAGTTTCTGTTGAAAAATTCTCTGCAAGGCCTTATGGGACTTCCCCTGAATGTTACCGTCATCTTTTCTCTCACTGCTTTCAATTTTTTTTTTTTCTTTATTACGGATTTTGCCAATTTAATTACAATGTCCTGGTATAGATCTGCTTTTATTGATTTTGTTGGAAGTTCTCTGTACCTTCTGGATCTGGCCATCTATTACCTTCCCCAGATTAGGGGAGTTTTCAGCTATCATTTCTTCAAATAAATTCTCTATTCCCTTTTTCTTCTTGTTTTGGAACTCCTGTAATACAAATGTTATTTCCTTTGATGGAGTCACTGAGTTCCTTAAGCCTAATCTCATTTTGCAATTCCTTTTTATCTCCTTTGTTCAGCTTGATTGCTTTCCATTACTCTGTCTTTTAGGTCATTAATTTGTTCCTCTGCTTCTTCCAGCTTAATGTTCATTCCATCAAGGTTATTTCTCATTTCATTTATTGAGTTCTTTGACTCTGTTACTTTATCCTCTATCTCTGTGTTAAGGGTCTCATTGATGTCTTCTACTCTTTTCTCAAGTCCAGTGGGTATCCTTATGATCATTGCCTTAAACACTCCATCAAGCATGTTACTTATATCTGTTTCATTTCAGTTTCTGGCCATGGCCTTGTCTTGTTCTTTCATTTGGGACAAATTTGTCTGTCTTGTCATTTTGTGTAAGTCTCAGTGCTTGTTTTTGTGTATTAGGAAAGTCAGCTATTTTTCCTATTTTTGAAGGTAATGGACTTAAGGTCCTATAGCACCCTGCATGTAGTGACTTTTGTTCCCCAGGGACTGGTGATTCAAGGAATGTCTCCAGTGTGTCCTCTGTGCACTCTGCTTTTGCATCCTGGCCACTTTATCCTTCAAGCCAGGCATCTACTGAGGCTCTTTTTGTCCATTGTGGGCAGTGTTTGATCCCTAGCCTGAATGTGGTACATTTTAATTATGTGTGCTCTGGTCTGCTTGTGTAATGAGACCTTCACCACCAATGCCAGAACCGAGGCTCTAAAGAACTCCTGGGTCAGGAGCAGTGTTGGCAGGGATTTGGGCCAGTCTTTTGTGGAAGAGGGTCTGCCATGCTGGGAGCGAGGCAAATGCGACAAGGAAGGGTGGTTCCACCAAACTGTGGGGCAGCAGGTCTTGGTGTAAACTTGTTAGATAGCAAGTGTTGGCACTGCTCTGGTTCCTGCAGGTGGATCTGTGTGGGGGAATAAAATGGCACCTGCGAGTTCTTTTATTCTCAAGAGGGTATCTCCTTGAATGCTGCCTATCTGGGACATGCTGCAGGATGGGCAAATAGCCTCAGTGTGTGCACCAGGCACTCTTCAGTCACTGTTTCCATGCTGTGTGTCCATGGGCTTCTTCCCTGCCTTCTCTCCAGTAGCAGCTGCCCCAGTGTTTTTGGTCTCTCCCTGAGGCAAGCCCTCTGGCCTCTACAACTCAAGACTTTAAGCCCTGATAGTTGCAAGAACTGATGAAAATCACCCCTCTCACTTTCCATACCAATTGCTATAGGGATTCATCTTCTCTGTGTGGGCTCCCCTGTGCTAGTCTGTCTCTTACTTTTCTCTTAGTTACTGTCACAGCTCTGTCCCCAGGGATGGTGGATGCAGCAACTATGATCTCTTTCTCTCCCAAGCCACATCTCTGTCCTTCCTACCTTCTTTGACAGGTCCTTGTTTCTGACTTTAGTTGTGGAATTTATTCTGCCAGTCTTCAGGTTGCTTTCTAGGGTATTTAGGGTGAATCGATAGTTATCTAGTTGCACTCATGGAATGGGGCAAATTTAGGGTCCTCATACTGTGCCACCATGTCCGCTCTTCCAGATAATATTTTAATTAGGGGTTTTCACTCTTGAAGGCTTATATTTTCACTGCAATTTTCCTATGAAAAACAAAGGGATTTATCACTAATAGTAATGTAAGGCCAGTAATACAAGTCCCTCATTTTAAGGCAAATAGTAATTTCATCAAAAGATAAATATCTGAATAAAAGGAACATGATACAAAAGATAGAGTTGCTTATTTTTCTTAATCAAATTAAACAAAATTGTAACATTGTATTTGACATATCAGGTATCGCATATTTTGAATTGGAATAGGAAAATATTTAGTAAGGATGGGATAATCATGTTCTGATTAAGAACTTTTTGGATTATTAGAAAAAAGTATAATATAATTTGTGTATAAATTAAGTTCATTTTATTAGGACATCTTCCATATTCTTCTAAAAAATCTGTTGTATTAAACTACACAAATTTACTTTTCATTCAGACTATAAAAAACCATAATAATAATTGGAGAGCTGGCTCAAATCTAATGAATGTCTAAAAATGAAAAATACTGCGTTTTCTCCCTATCTTCCTGACTCTTTGATGACTCAGAAATTAAATGCAATAGCCAGACCACTTGTACACTGTTGAATTTCTCTACCTATGGTAATCCACCTGGATTCCTGGAATGCCCAACACCTCCCCACCACATAGCAGATCTTTACTACATTCAGCTCTAAACATGTCTCCTCTATATTGGATATTTTCTTCTCTTAACAATGGTCATCTTAATCATTCCTTCTTTCAGACTATGTTTTTACTTACTTTTATAATTTCATCTGTAGAAATGTAATTCAATATTATTTATTATTATTATTATTATTACTATTTTATTCTGTATTCTACTAGGTTGTAAAACCCTTGAGTTCTAAGAGTATACATTTTCTTTGTGCTATGGCATCTAGTGTCTTTGGGCATATAACTTAATAAATTTTCAGTAAATAAATAAATGTGGCTGTATAAAGTTAGGATTATTAAATTATAATAAATTTATTAAATACTAAGTTTAAGATTGGCATTTAAAAACTTAAAATCTCTTAGGTAGACTAACGCAGCTGAATACTGAGGTAAAATTGTTATATACTGTGAGAAGTACATAATTGCACATAAGTCTTCGTCTAGTCTCCAAGAAAGCAAACAAAAAAAAAAAAAGATAAGAAAAGAATGATTTTTGCTGTGTGTCTGTAAATTCACCATGCATTGATAAATTATTTGAGACTTTTTTTTAAGATTTTATTTATTTATTTGACAGACAGAGATCACAAGTAGGCAGAGAGGCAGGCAGAGAGAGGAAGGAAAACAGGCTCCCTGCTGAGCAGAAAGCCCGATGTGGGGCTCGATCCCAGGACCCTGGGATCATGACCTGAGCTGAAGGCAGTGGCTTAACCCACTGAGCCACCCAGGTGCCCCTATTTGAGACTTTTTTAAAGACACTATGAAAATAGCTGTTTCTTCAAGGTCTGCTTCATTTTCTATAGCTCAGTCATTACAATTCCTAGCCCATAAGATGAGACCTGGGGGCACTTTTCATCTTAGATAATTAGAAATAATCTAGGAAAATGTTAGTATCTCAGGATTTAAGATAGATTTCTATACTCAATAGACATTAGGTTCCTGTACAATATTATGTCTTCACCCAAATTCATATATTCTATGATCTCTCATGTTCATTATCTAACAAGCATTAAAAGTTATATTTATGTTATTTTTACTTTGCTTTCATGAATTTAGCTCTATGTGGAAGATTTCTCCTTCCCACCATTCTTGGTTCCTGCAATATAAAATTTCATATGTTTATCTTAAATTGGCTTCTGCATCTTATAATTGCTATGTGTGGCCAAAATCTTTTTGTTCTAGTTTTCATCAATCTCTTTTCTAATGGTTGTCAAATCTGTAATAAAGCCTAGATATCTCTCTGGATCTTTAGCCTCCAAAATCTGATATTCAGAAAAGACTGTGCTCTCATCCTTCTCATGAAACTGTCCCCATCTATATGCTTAATTTTCGTCATTGGAACTGTTATTTCTGCAATTATGATAGATCTTTTGTAACTCTCCCTTCTCTTCCCTGGAACCTACATATAAATTGTCTCTAAATTTGATCAGTTTTTTCATCCTTTCTTGCCTGAATCATTTCAGTAGTGACCTCACTGTTATCTATGCTATCTTGTCCTGCTCCACAAAGATAAGCTCTGAATCATCACCAGAATACTCATGAATTTTCTACAGCCCCAATCTGCCCATGCCTCTTCCATGCCAGGAATCTCAAGAGAAGATCTCATGTGGTTCCTTAAACAATCAACTCTTGCTTGAATCAGCCATCTATCTTCAGGGTTGTTCCTCCTAAGACACAATTTCTCTTTGTCTTCTTTCTTTCCCTCAATGTGCATTTCAGTTGTTTCCTCCTCAAAAAATCCTTTTCAGCACCTCCTACAAAATTGGGTAAATCTTTTTCTCCGATGTTAATGCATTATAATCCCCTCACTTAATTTGGGGTTCCCTGAGGGTAGAAAAGGCATGGTTACCTCTCTCATGATTAGTCCTGGACATACTTACTTGCACATAGTAAACACTTAATCAATTTGTACAATATGAATAAATTCATATAAATATGAATAAAGCACACACATACACAATTACATAATTTAAATACTTTTATTCAACAACTAGCAATCATTATGTATCTGTTGATCTTCTAGGTACTGGCAAAGCAGTAATAGACAACATAGACAACGATCCGGTACTTAACTTAAAAATGAAATTAAAAAATTAAAATTAAAATTAATTTATACATTATACATTTTAATTTATACATTATAAGTTAAAAAATAATATATACAATGCTTATAACATATATCATTAATGCAATTGTAAGTTATAAAATCTCCCTAGATATTTTAGAAATAGCAACTGAGTATTGATGAGTCCATTAATAATTAAATGCGTATTAATTTAAGGATCATACTTGTGGTCACGTTCTATGAGTATTTAGAATAAAGAGGTATGTTACAAAGTTATTCCCATCCTGTGGGATTGCTTTATCTAAGTTAGTGCTTACGCTACTGGTGCTGGCTCCAGAGCACAGTTTAATAGTCCTTTGAATCAAAACCTGACTTATATATGGAAATAGTTAATCACCTGATACAAGTCTCCATGGAATGTAAGCATATGAAATTCAGGGTTTGGATACTCCATGGATTTTTTAAGATTTTGCAAGCTGTTTCAATGTCATTGGACATTATTAATAAGAACTGAGCAGTCCTTCATGCATGACTATAATTTGCTTCATGTGCAGGTAAATCATACTCTTGAATATGTTAGGCCAGAAATCAAAATGGATTTGACTTCCCTGGTTCCCAAAAGAGCCAATATTTCTTCAGACATTTCATCATTTTCTGTGCCTTTGATTCATCTCACCATTTGTTTATTCCTCCAACCATAGTTACTAAATATCTTCTAGATGGCTGTCCCTGTGCTAATTGCTCTATTTGATAAAGAAAACAAAAGAGTTTATGAACAAAAGAAGAAGACATTAAGCAAACCCACAAGAAACTGAGTTTATTATAGAGTAGGTGGGTAACTATACATTCAGATAAGATCTATAAAGCATCAACAGAATTCTTATCTGTTTAGGGGATGTTTCAGGGGAGGTTTCATTAAGTGACATGAACTAAGATATTAAAGATTCGTTGAAGGATAAGAATGATATGTTAGGAAAAAGGAAGGAGTGTAAATAACATTTGCCATGGACAGAGAAAGCAAATGGCAAAGAGTGCACATGTTACTTTAAAGGAACAAAAAAGAGACACACATACATATATTGAGTTAAGCTATAAGGTATATTCATGGCTAGAGTGTAGAGAATCTGACATCTACACTGAGTCACTTTGAACTCACACTTAATCAAATAATAAACCACCAAAAGTTCCTGAAAAAAATGGTGATATGTGTGTTGTTTAAAGCTCACTCTCACTTTAAGTAAATTAAAAAACAAAAAGGGACACAGCTGAAAAACAGTTGAAAGGTCATTGCACTATTCCAGGCTAGAGATAAGAGTTGTTTGGACAAGGAGGGCATTATCACATATGGAAGGAAGTAAATATGATTAGGAAAATGTAGTAGATAAAATCTGGAGAACTTGCTTAAATATGGGGATAGCAAGTAAGGAGAGAGATAGGTTAATTCCCAGAGATTTGCTTCACACAATGGATAGATGGTGGTACCATTCACTGAGGTAAGAATCATTGCCTAACATCTAGATTTGGTCAAAAATCATGGCTTTCTTTTTAGACATATTTATTTTCATATTATTGAACAAACATCACTAATATATATTGGTAGGACCGAAAACTTTTCTGGAGATGAAAATATTGGTTTTGTGTGCAAAGTTGTGTGTATATACATATATATGTACATATATACATATATATTTATATATTTTGAAGCATGCTAATTGGGTTTAGGACTAAACAATATTACTTTGCCAAAATGCAAAGCTGTGTGCAAAGATAATTCCCCAAATCTTGGTCTCAGTGGTAACCAGTGGAGCTAACAAACCAATAACTTGAAGAAATAGCACAAGAAATCTTTCTGGGTACATTAAAAATGTGAATAAACCATATTTTCAGCTTGATGCTTCACTGCGCAAAAATGCCATCTGTTCTGCAAAGCCTGTGATATAAAATCGTCACCCTTTAGACTGTCAGTGAAAGCCCTATACAACCTGGTGCTGGCTGAATTCCAATAATGTTGAGCACTACCTAATGTTCCCTCTCAGGTCTTGACACAAGTCATATTACTTCCTCTCTGCTTACCATACCAAGTCTCTGGCTTTCGTGTCTTTCTTATTCCTCTCCATCAACAGAAAGACTGAATTTTAAGGGACCAGCTCCAGTAAAAAAAAAAAAAAAAAAAAAAAAAAGTAAGGTGTTCTTTTCTTAAATTCCCACACGCCCCTACACCCCTAACCTACATAGATCATAGTCATCTCCACATGCCCAGAAGTCGTATTGACTTTGCAACTTGTTGAGCTGTTAGATATATTTTCTCAACATCATTTTTAAATTATCTTATAGAAATGTATATTAATTGTAAATTATGAGCAGAAAGATATTCACCAAAATCTATAAAACTTTTTATTATTTTACACAAACCCCTCATTTTATAGTCCACAACTGTATAAAACATTTATAATCTACAAATTAAGACACTAAATAGAACCAGAGAGCAAAACAGTAATTAGGAGAAAGTACAATGCATCCTGGTGGAGAATCTCTGTGACATGTAACACAACGTATTCACATAGAAGATTACACATGTAGCCATCTCCTCCGAGTGTATACTGGAACTTGTGAGGGCTTTTAAGAAGCCCAGATATCTTGGGGCACCTGAGTGGCTCAGCTGGTTAAGCCTCTGCTTTCAGCTCAGGTCATGACCCTGGGGTCCTGGGATTGAGCCCCGCATCGGGCTCCCTGCTCAGCAGGGAGTCTGCTTCTCCCCCTTTCCTTTGTCCCTCCTCCCCTGCTCATGTTCTCCCTCTCTTTCTCTCTCAAATAAACAAATAAAATCTTTAAAAAAAAAAGCCCAGATATCTCTACTTCAGTAGTTTTTGTGTTATAGAAGTGCAGTAATTGTTTTCTTCTTCTTAGCTTCTGAGATGACATAGCTGACGAGGTACAGTGGCTATCTGGTATCACATGGTTCTATGGGATATGTTTCTTATGTTTATGTGGTTGTCAATTTCCTTAGCAGGAACATCCTTAGAGGTAAATAAAAGGGTTTTGATACTGAGCTCATAATCATTACAAATATATTTGCCACATGCCCTACAGACTTGTTTAGAGTAACAAAAATGCTTCGGATTCTTCTTCACAGATTCTAGGAATGAACAAATCTTATAGTGCACCAGGGATTTACCATCAAGATTACCAAATCTGATGTAAATTATGTTGACCATTTCTGGATGAAATTCTAGCATTTTGAATGCCTTGAACTCCTAATCGACTTCCAATGAGATAAATCTTCATGAAATAATCTTTATCTTTGAATTAAATTTTAATTAAAGCTGGGCAGAGAAGTGACTGAAATGATCAGTTATACAAGATGCTAGCAGTCACTTTCCTTAAAAGGCAGGAAGTTGAAGCTTTTTGCATGCACGTAGAAGACAGAATATGTTTCAGGCTCTTTTTTAAAGCTTTGAATAACAACTAATGGTGCTCTATTTTAAATGACCCATTAACAGCATGAAAGCCATTAGTATTACGTGAATGAGAAGACAGAAACACATCCAGTTATGTTTGGCATATGGAGTCTAAAGATGATGTAGATTAAAATAAAATTTTCTTTATTTTCTGGATTTTTAAATCTTGTATGCTTATTTTTTTTCTCTCCAAGTTTGATTAATGTATTGCTTTTTCCCTGTTCACTACTCCACTGGTTTTATCTCTACCAAACACCCTTCGCCAAGGCCTTTAAAGCAGTTACAGTGTTTAAGTAATCCCTTGCTGAACAAAGGTTCATGAAACTTTCCCCAGATATTTCACTAGAACTACTGTGGATCTTCCAAAAATACAGTAATTCAAGGATTTACATGGCGTGTTTCTCGGCCGGGAACCTCCGGGAACTTGTTCCTACATTCAGGTCCCACATCCCTTCGGATGAAGAAGTGTCCATGCCATTCCAGGTAACATTTCAAATATCAACACTGTTTCTCCAAACTGCTGCTGAAATTACATTTCTAAATGACAGCTGTAATCTGTTCATGCTGTCTGATTGCTTAAAATATTCAAAGGTATTTTGAATAGCAATACAATTTAAATAGTATAAAAACTGAAGAAGTGCCTAATATGAAACATGCCCTTATTTTCACTAATGCTAAGTTAAAAGGATTTTTTTTTTTCCAAGAACTTGAAAAGGGAGAAGAGATGATACCCTCCTGTGTTAAAATGCAAATTTAAGGCAAAGTCAATTAGTGGACAAAAATGAATAAACACCCCGAAAGAGTAAATAAGTCAGAAGACATTACAAACCAGGTATGTTAAGAATTAAATATATAAACATACCGAAGGTTAGAATATATGCATCAGAAATGTGGGAGATTGATAATCTTTCAAGTTACAAACAAAGCAAAAATTTGAAAGATATATGTCCAAGGGAGAGAAGTTTTTGGTGATGAAGTTCAAATACTTACCTCTTGAAAGAAAAGAAGAAAAGAGAAAAAGAGAAGAGAAGAGAGAAAAGAAATATATTTATTTGCATTGTTGAACTAGATGTCCTTAGATAATCCAATTCAAATTATTTCATTCTTATTGTCCTGAACTAATATATAATCATATGATTACATGAAATAATATCAATCCTATATATGCATAAAGATATTTTTCCACTTAGAACTTATTTGGCGTCCCATACAAGGAGAGAATTCACTGACCATCCAAGCTTGGCAGCTGTTTCTCACTGGAAATTAAAAAGTTGTCTTGCAACTTGCAAGTTGGCTATGAGTTGGCTATAGCGACAGAGCTCGCTGATCTTAACAATGTGAGTATTCTGGCTCTTTGACAGATAAATTATTCATTATGAATTAATAAGTCAGCACAGTGGGTCAGACAGCTTTTTAGTGATCCACACTCGCATTGCTGACAAATGAGTTCCTTGTTCTTTCAAGCCTGAAGTTCAAAGTTTTGAAAACATAATGAGTGTTTCCATGTGTGGTCACTCTGAAAGCAGCTTCCTAACTTTCCTTGGAGGGCACACCCAGCTCTACTGGATAAGCAAAGTTTTCTCCTCCATGATAAAAGGGCACATTATAAATGGGGCCACTTATTGGTCTCGCCCTCATCAGGCTTGCTGGTTCTTCAGGCATTCAGGCACTCAGAAATTTCTTGCCTCAGTAGTGGGCAATCATTAGCCCCCAAATAAATGCTTAACCAAGCTCACTTGTCAAATCTCAAAACCTGCCCCAAAGGGTTCAAACTGTTTCCAACTAATTTAAGTTTGCTGTATGAAAAAGCGCAAGAATATTTGAAAGCAAACAAATTGTACAGCAACCAAAAAAAAGGTAAAATGCAGAATACCCGTCATCAGATCAAACATTACCAGACATGCAAAGAAGAACTGTATCACACATTAAGAAAAGAGAGAAAAGCCAGTCAATCAGAACTGATCCCAAACTGACACAAAAGTGAGATTTCGCAGAAAAAAAAAAAAAAAAAAAAAGAAAACAAAAACAAAACATTAAAATGGTTGTTATAAATGTATTGCTTGTGTCCAAATGTTAAGAATAAACAAAAAAATATTTTAAAGATGAGCCCTGTAGCACTTCTAGACAAGAAAACTACAGTGTCTGAGAGGTGAAAATTATAGTACATGAGATTATTGTCAGATTAATGGCAGCTGTAGAAGAGAATAATAATGAGTTTGAAGACATATCAGCAGAAACTATCCAAAATAAAGCAGAGAGAAAATGAAATTTAAACAAATGAAAAGATTTTCCATGAACTGTAAAAAAAAGGGGGGGTGCTTTATAAATGAATACTTTGAATGTCTGGAATGGGGTGGAGAAAGAAAACACATTTAAAGAAATGTTTGGGGAAAAAAATGTTTGGGGAAAAACCTTCCAAATTTGTTGAAAACTCAGACTCAAGAAGCTTCAGAGAATGCAAGCACAAGAAATATGAATTCAACTGCACCGAAGCACAAAATACTAAAAATACTCAAAAGTAATAAAATAATAATCTTAAAGTTGTGGAGGAGGCAACATCACATGCAGAGGAACAAAGATATGGATGGGAAGAGATGTCTTGTTGGAGGCAATGTTAGTGAGAAAGTGAGTAAAATCCTAAAAAATACCGGAAAAAAAAACCCTGTAAATCTAGAACTTGGTATGCAAAGATAATATCTTTCAAAAGTGTTGATAAAATAGTTTTTCAGACTAACTAGGCCAAGAGAATTCATCACCAGTACATATGCTCTATAAGAAATGTTCTAAAAAATTCTTTCAGGGAAAAGAAAATTATACCATGCAGAAATTGAGAACTACTAAAGAATGGGTATATATAAAAAGAATAATTTCCTTGTAATTTAAATATTTTAAAAAGATAATTGACTAAACACATAACAATGTGTAAGAGGTTTGTGACATATAAATAAGTAAATCATGTGGAAATAACAACATAAAGCCTGAGAGGGGAGAAACGGAAGTACAGTGGTGTAAGGTTTTTTACTATATTGGAATGGATGTGTCATTTGGAGGTGGACAGGGAAAAAAATTCACTAAAAGAGCTAAAGATAATTAACCAAATATAGAAAGGAAAAGAAATAATAACATATGCTCAATTAATTAAAAAAAGAATGAAAATCAGGGGAAAAAACAGATAGGAGAAAGAAAACTAGTAGAAAGACAATAGACACACCTAATCATTTAATTAATCACCTTAAACATAATCACTATATTTCTCCAATTAAAAAAATAGATTTAATAAATAGCAAGGTTCAAAAATACTCTGCCTTTAAGAGACACATGTTACATTTAAAGACATAAACAGATTAAAAATAAAAGTTTAGATCAGTCTGTTGTACACCTGATGTCACCTTGTATGTCTATACTTGGATAATATATTTAAAAATTAAAAGCTTAGAAAATAGATATACATTGGTAACAGTAATTAAATGAAGGTGGGACATACATATTAGGATGACCATCACCCAAAACAAAATAAAACAAAAACAGAACATAGTGTTAGCAAGATTGTGAAAAACCAGAAATACTGTCCATTGCTGGTTGGGAATGTATAATGGTGCATACACTATGGAAAACAGTTTATTTCTCCAAGAAATAAACAGAGAATTACCACGTGATTCAGCAATTCTCCACTTCTGGGTAGATGTTCACAGAATTAAAAGCAGGGACTTCAAGGGATGTTTATATGTTCACGTTCATAGCAATATTATTCACAATAACCAAAAAGGCGGAAGCCATATGTGGGTCCATCCGTGGAAGAATGGATAAGTAAAATGTGTAATATATACACAGCAGACTATTATTCGGCTTTATAAAAGAAGGGTACTTTTTTTTTTTAAAGATTTTTATTTATTTGACAGAGAGAGAGAGAGATCACGAGTAGGCAGAGAGGCAGGCAGAGAGAGAGGAAGGGAAGCAGGCTCCCTGCTGAGCAGAGAGCCTGATGTGGGGCTCGATCCCAGGACCCTGAGATCATGACCCGAGCCGAAGGCAGCGGCTTAACCCACTGAGCCACCCAGGTGCCCCAAAGAAGGGTACTTTTGACACATTCTGTAACATGGATGAACCTTGAAAACATTCTGCTAAGTGAAACAAGCCAGTAACAAAAGAACAAATACCGTGCGATTCCACAGGTATGATTTTCCTAGAGTAGTCATATTCCTAGAGAGAGAAAGTAGAATGTTTGCCAGGGGCTGGGAAAGGAGGAATGGGAAGTTACTGCTTAATGGGGTCAGAGTTTCAGTAGGGAAAGACAGCAAAGTTCTGGAGATGGATAATGGTGATGGTTACACAACAATGTGAATGTGATTAATGCTACCTAACTGTACACTTAAAAATGGTTAAAATGGTAAATTCTATAGCAGGTGTATTTTAACATAATCAATAAATCAGGGGTGGCTATAAAAAGATAAAAAGATACATTCAGGAGCACAGAAAAATCATCAGGAAAAAAGAGGGACATTTCATGAGGGCAGTGAATCATCAAGAAGATTTAGTTTGTGTACCTTGTACCAAAATATCAAAATATATGAGAAAAAAAAAAACCCTAGAAAAACATATAAGTATAACTGGTAATTTCAATAACAATTTCTCAGTAGTCAATGGGTTACAGAGACAAAAGAAATACTTGATATAATTGACATAAATCATTCCATTCAAAACTAACACAATATAATTTTTCAGTATGTAGAAATATGATATTATTTACTAAGATAAACCAAATCCTGTGCCATCAATCAAATATCGATAAATTTAAATACTTTAGGTAAACAAAGTGGGGGGTGGGGGTTGGCACCTGGCTGGCTCAGTTGTTTGAGCATCTGCCTTCCAATCCGGTCATGATCTCAGAGTTCTGGGATCCAGTCCCGCATCAGGCTCCCTGCTCAGCTGGGAATCTGCTTCTCCCTCTCTCTCTGTCTCTAATAAAAGGAAAAAAAAAAAGTGTTTTGTTTTTTTTTTCCCCCTTAAAAAATCCTTCTTAAATAAGGTCGGTGTCTTGCTACTCTCTTAGCTGTAATCCACTGTTACTATACTGGAGGCCTTTGATATGGTGGTAAACTGCTGGGAGGAAAGCATTCTATCAGAATTCAAAATTGAAACTCACATTCTCAGTGGTCCCGACTCCCTGGGCTCTGATCTTCAGTTTTTCTTCGTCTTTCCCCCCTCCTTTTATGTGAGAGAGTCGGGGGGGTGGGGTGGGGGTGGAGTTGTCTCATTACTCTTAACTCAGGCCCGATGAGACTCAGAGTAGTTTGTAGAAAGGATGGTCCTTTGTTACAGAAAAACCTCTATAGGTATTTCAGATGGTTACTGTTTCTCTCCCCTGGGCCAGAAAGGGAGTGGGTTTTTCTTTGATCTTTACCATGAAATCCTGATGGATACCCTGGAGACAAATCCTATAAAATGTGGGCACCTCCACAACATTGTTTCTGCAGGAGTTCTAGAGGTAATACACACTTAGCCTTCAGTAATTCATCAAAATTATCATTTAAGAGTTCTTACCGGTTGTTGGCTGCAGCCGTTTCTGCTCCTGGCTGGCTAGGCTCAGCTCCGAGGCTCTGTTTTTGCCTGTATCTTTTTTTTATTTTATTTTATTTTATTTTATTTTATTTTATTTTATTTATTTGAAAGAGACAGGGAGTGAGGGAGAGAGCATGAGCAGGAGGAGGGGGAGAAGCGGGCTCCCCTTCTGAGGAGGGAGTCTGACATGGGGCTCGATCCCAGGATCCTGGGATCGTGACTTGAGGCGAAGCCAGTTGCTTAACAAACTGAGCCATGCAGGTGCCCCCATATCTGCCTGTATCTTGAGTTTTGGGGCTAGTGATTTGCCCAGTGACTTCAGTTCTCTGATGGGGCTAAATTATTGATTTTCAGGGTTGTTTTGTTTTGTTTTTGTTTTTGCTTTCTTGTAAGGATGAGTAACAAGTTTCAAACTCCTTATATGTCAAAACTAAAATAACGGTGTTTTTTTTTTTTTTTTTTTAATTTCATCCTCACTGTATACACGAAACTTTACTGTTCTCGGCTGCCTAGCTCTCTTGCCCTTATGTACACCATGTTTTATGAACCATCTCTCTACTTTTCTCCAGGTCAGAAACCTCTGGCTGTCACTCAGAATTTGAGGCTCATTAGGATAATTCTGTCCGTTTGCTTCCTACAGTTAAACTCGGCACTCCTATTATTCCAGCATCCCCTCACACCTCCTGCTGCAGACAGCCCATCTCCAACCACAGACAGCCCATCCTGACCTAAAGAGGTCAGCAAGCGTGAACCCTCCCAAGGATTATGGTGCGATGCCACCAGAGCGGTCTTCGTTTTTTTTAGGAAACAGTGTGTGCTCCGTGATCTCCCATAGAAGATAGACAACTGGTGGGTTTGCTGGTCGTGTGTAATGAAACTATGTGAGCACGGAAGCTTTCCTAAGTGTTTCGATGCTTTTCCTCTGTTATCCATCCTTCCTGGAAGGACTCACATTTTTACTTCAGTTAATCATTCTGTACAAGAGTCCAAGAATCTTCTATAATGGGTTTTATAGACACATCTTCTAAGATTCTTTGTAGAGATATACTCATCTTTGTCTTCCTTCTACTTTGAAAAATATCCCTTATCTAGATTTGTATTTCCATTTGTACTGCATCGTCCGTAGGACCCAGTGGCGTGTTTAACTGATGACTGTTAGCCAGGTCCTGTGTCTCCTGTGCTGTGAGGTCCTTTTTTATTCCCTTAGCAGATACGGCACATCCCTGGCTGAATTAGTTATTGGTCTTTTGGGCAGAGGCCCGGGAGCCTTTGACTCTTTCTGGAGAGCTTGACATCTTGCAAAGCAGAATTCTTTCCATTGTCTTCCAGAAAAAAAACATAGAGCATTTCCATTAACCAGAGAGGAGTGAGTTACTTTAGCAGGCCTCATGATGGAGGCCGCATCTGGAATCTCAAGATTATCAAGTGCTTCATCTAGATATTTTGGCTGCAGTCTTCAGGCCCCATTTCTTCCAAATCGGAGCCTTGAACTTGAAATAGGGCCTTACTGGGATTCAGAATCAACCCTTCTTGGGAACTCACCTACCCCAAGTCCTGGTCCTGACATTCTGTACTCTTCACTCAAGCTATGCAAAATAAAAACCTCTTTTTAAACTTCCAGATTAGGCCTTAAATTTTAAATATTAAATATTACCTTTAATATTTTTTTCTTCAAAAGATCAAGAGCACCCAACAACAGAGATTTAATTCCATAACATTTATGAGAATCACTTCCTCATACCTGAGACCTCTGACATATCACCAGCTACAGACATCTTACCACATTTCCCACTAATGAAATTTTATCAATTTCACTATTGCATCATCCCAAGGGCTGTCTTTATTTTATCTATCACCAGCAGTGAGGGCCAATTAGTCCGTAGGTGATCCAACTTTAAAATCTTATTTTGGAGTTTATTCTTATGGATACTCTCAAGGAAAAAAAAAAACATATTAATAATAAATTTTAGAACAGCGGCCTGGAAGTAGATTCTGAGACTGAGAACAGTTCATAGGGGATTTACTGGGGAAGCAGCACCCACATGGAATGGGGTGCGGATAAAGATACATAGAACTGTAATGATGTTGCAAAATAGGCAAAAGCTGCTATGATGGAGAATTCCAGAGTGGCATCAACGTCTCAATACATTCTAGATTGAGGTGCAAGGAGCGGAACTGGTACGTCACATGGACTATTCACTTGAGAGGGATCGACTCGAGCAAGTCAACTCCTCTGGCCAATTCCCAGACAGCAGCCATAAGCTTGGAGTCAGTGCTCCTGGAAGGGACAGGACAAAGTACCTTGGTCTTTCTGAGGGCATCGGGTGGCATGACCCAGCATCGCATTTACTAATCACCGTTAGTAGAACTTGCTTTTATTCTGAAACTGCAGTTTGCAAACCCAAATTAACAAGTAACGCACCCAATTTTAACAACATACGACAATTGTATAATGATTCATATCTTTCAAAACCCTTTTCCAGGGGCGCCTGGGTGGCTCAGTGGGTTGAGGCCTCTGCCTTCGGCTCAGGTCATGATTCCAGGGTCCTGGGATCGAGCCCCACATCAGGCTCTCTGCTCAGTGGGGGGCCTGCTTTCTCCTCTCTCTCTGCCTGCCTCTCTGCCTACTTGTGATCTCTGCCTGTCAAATAAATAAATGAAATCTTTAAAAAAAAAAAAAAAAAAAAAGCAAAACCCTTTCCACATCACATTGCAGTGACTTTCTTACCAACTTCTACCCAGCACTCAGTCTTCTCCAAGATGCCCCGAAGCCCACTATGGAGGGTGTAAGAAAGGTCCAAGATGGAAGGTTCTGAGTCCTCAGCCCTGCTTCAACAATGCAGCTCTACCTTTCTCTTCTATACTTTGAAAATATGCTTAACACTTCATTTAATGCATGATTTGTTGCTAAATAGATTTTAATGTACTGCATTATTCAATTTTATAAATAATGCACATTGACAGAGGACCAGACAGATACAGGGAAGAAAATATATTTCCCTAAACATACTAGACTAAGAGACCACAGGGTAGAATTTGAAACCCAGTCATTCTAGATCTAAATATAGTAGTGCTCTTTTCACACAACCTTTAGAAATGTTGGAGGAAGTCTTTATTTAAATTCCCTTATTAAGAAAAGTAATTAATTATATGAGTTATTTTGAGTGTTGATCATTATAATCCTAGAAGCTTCTATATTGGTTGAAGAAATCTGAATATCCATGTTTCTTGTTTAATATTCTGGCACGGAGTTGAGATTTCCTGAAGTACCTATACCATTCCCTTGATTAGATCTATTTTTTTTCCCTAAATCATTTTACTTTTATAGAACACACTGCATAACATTATAACTAAATACAAAACTTACATATGTATCGAGATACCTTATTTTTGATCAGCATAGATGGATATCACTTTACTTACTGGATAAGTGCCTATAGAAGACCATTCTGTCAATTTTAATTTCAAGCTGCTTCAATTAAAAAAAAAAAAGTGAGATCCTAAGCAGATGGTCATCATCACATAAAGCAATTTAAAACCCTACAAAAGGGACACAAAACTTGCTATAGCACTTAAAATCTATGAATGCATTCTGGACAAATGGGAATAAAATAAGGATAAGTAGAAAAATACTTTGCTAATTTGTTGTTAAAGATTAAAACGTCAGTTTAGGAATATCCAAAAAAAAGTGAATTCATAAAGTAGAGAATCCAAGGCTCTAGAAAAATTAGAGTGCTCTGAACTTATATGTCATCTTTTTTGGTGGCTTCTTGGTTAAACACTGGAGGACATGGGTTAATACAACTGAGAGGAAATACACCGAAAATATTGTAAATCAAGCCTAATTATTCATGTGTTCCTTCCATATCTATGCTATTCTATTGCTAATAGAAACTAACGGGCATATTCACACTCAGAAGACCATGTTTGTGGTCTGTAAGAATTTCAAAAATTGTTTGCCGTTTATAGCTTATTTCCATTCAGAAAATCTGCTTTCTTTAAGTAATTATTCTATAAATATAATATCCTTCCATTTTATCCACATATGCAATCTAGATTCCTAAGAATTTTTGTGTTGACAGTGACCTTTAAACAAAATTGTTGGGGCACTTGGGTGGCTCAGTTGGTTGGGCATCTGTCTTTAGCTCAGGTCATGATTTCTCGGTCCTGGGATCGAGCCCCTCACTGGGCTCCCTGCTCAGTGGGAAGCCTGCCTCTCCATCTCCCTTTGCCCTCCCTTCCACACCCTGACTCGTGCTCACTCTCATTCAGGCTCTCTCTCTATTAAATAAATAAACAAAATTGTTAAAAATTGTAATTGTTATTAACAAAAGTAATGGTGATAGAATCGACTCATTCTCTCCAGATATATCATAGAAAAAGTCTAATGCATCATTAATAAATTCATAGATTTAGATCATTTTAAGGACCACCACAGAAGCAGTTTCATCTGTGATGTTAATTCTCCAAACATACTTGTTATTTTCTCCAGGTTGTTGCTTCTGCTGCTGCTGCTGCTGCTGCTTCTTCTTCTTCTTCTTTTTAAGAAAGGTAGAGAGGAGAGGAGAGGGAGGGGTAGAGGGAGAGGAAGAGGGAGAATTTCAGAGGCTCTACACCCAGCAGGAAGCCCAGCGGGGCTTGATCTCACCACCCTGAAATCATGACCCAAGTCAAAATCAAGAGTCACTTAACTTACTGATTCACGCTGACACCCCCCAGGTTTCTTACTTCTTATATACTATTTTTGAAAATTTACTTCCAATCCATTGTAAATAAATCTGAACTAGTCCTCTACAGATTTTTTTTTTCCCAAAGTACAGAAGGTCACATATTTTTCCCTATAGTTCCTTCAGTTGTGTTTACATTCCATGTTTTTAGTTAGCACCAAAAATCAATAAACAAAACAATCTAGGGTACTTATGACAGAAATTTATTTTAAACATGGGTTGAGGAATGTATTAATTTTGAAGACAATTTTCTTCATTATGTGAGATCAGATAAGAGTATCAGACATTTTTTTTTCATTTCCCCTCCATTTTCTCAACTTCTCTTGCACTAATAAAAGCTTATGTTTCTGGGATGCCTGGGTGGCTCAGTGGGTTAAGCCTCTGCCTTCGGCTCAGGTCATGATCTCAGGGTCCTGGGATGAAGACCCACATCGGGCTCTCTGCTCAGCAGGGAACCTGCTTCCCCCCGTCTCTCTGCCCACCATTGCCTACTTGTGGTCTCTCTCTCTGTCAAATAAATAAATAAAATCTTAAAAAAAAAAAAAAAGCTAATGTTTCTAATTTTGTATATATATATGTGTGTGTGTGTGTGTGTATGAATTCTTACACAAAAAAGCTATAAGTTCCTACCACAGAGATCCTGAAAATCCTGTAATTTCCAAAGTAATAAGGAAATTAGGTGCATCTCTTATTCTAATATCTGTGTTTGGCCCCATTCCTGATGCAGGGTTCCTAAGATGTTTGTGATTTCCTAACTAGAAACAGCACTAGAAGCATCTTTTGTTCTAATGATGTGGGTCTGGTGGACCCCTGGATGGCTCTTGGATGGGGGCTGGTAACCAAAAAGGACAAGCCATTATTAGAAGCTTGAAAAATTCAGCCTCACCTGACTCCCACATACACTTCTCTATTGAGGGGAGAGGGGATTGGAATGGAGTGAATAATTATGCCTACACAAGGAAGTTTCTTTTAAATTCAACAGAGTATCCGTAAGGCTTCCAGGTTGCTCCACAGATCCACATGGGGAGGCTGAATACACACATACCAAATCCACAGGGAATAGAAACCTCTGTCCACAGGCCCCTCCCACACCTCTCCCCATGTATCTCCTCATCTGGCTGTTCATCTGTGTCATCATATCCTTTAAGAAACTGGGAAAGGTAAGTAAGTGTTTCCCTGAGTTCTGTGAGCCACTCTAGCAAATTAATAAAATCTGGGGAGGGGTTCTTTGGAACCTCAGAAGCACAGGTGACAACATGGGTTTGTTCCTTGTGTCTGAAACGTGTGTGTGGTTTTGTGGGACTGAGCACTTAATGTGTGAAATATATTTACATCTCTGGATAGATAGAGAATTGAGTTAAAATTGTAGGACCCCAGTTGGTGTTGCAGAGAATTGCTTGGTGTAGGGAAAAATCTCCACACATTTCATGACCAGAAGTAAAGAGTTCTTTGTGAGCAGTAAAGGAGAACCATGGGGAAGGAACACACAGTAAGGAAGAATTGGGGGTTTTCATACACAGGAAAGCAAAATCTGTTTGTTTGCTTGTTTGTTTGGTTGGTTGGTTGTTTTTAACAGTGTGGCATGAGTATATGTCATTATCTCCATATATCTCACCAGGGTGGAGAGAGAGACAGATGTTGTAGGTGACATTTCCAGTTGGCCTTACTCCAAGGGCCAGCAATTTGGGGTAGTGCCTTAGTCCATAACGGGTGCTATCTTTCTGTAGCGATAGCTGGAGATGACAAATCTTGATCTCTATTAGCTCAACAACTGAGTTTAGGCAAGTTGGGATAGCCCGTGAGTTGTCACAGCTGTGCGCAAACACATAAGTCCTTTCTTTGTTGTTGTACCCCACAACACCCTTGGGGTTCTTGGAGAAGTACACCAAGAATCATTAGCTTCCTGGTAAAGAAAACACATCTCTGAATGTATCTCTGTTCAGTGAGCTTCACATTGTCTTCTCTGTGATAGATGCTCCTCTATTTGATGTATCTTGTACTATTTTTCCTTAACCTCCCACATGGGTGGAGGGACACAGGTAAGGAAAATACCAATATCCAATGAGATTGGAAGGGTAGGGGGTACCAGTATGCAGGGAGTCTAAGCTTTTCTTGAGGTGTTACAGCTTCATTCTGGTGCAGGGAAAAACAGTCATTGAAATATCTTAAATGGATATGACATGACACATTCCCTAAGAGACTCATTCTAGTGCCTGAATGGAAATAGGAAGATCAGCATTCTCAAAGTAAGAATGCATCTGTACTAACAAATTGGCAATGCAGATGGCGACGTATTTTATAGATAGAATTGATTCAAGAGCAGATTTATGAGAAAAAGGAATGAGAGAGAGAGAGAGAAAGGGAGAGAGAGAGGCATCAAATATGTCTGTAAATGTTGGTGCCATTTAACAAGATGGTGTGACTGGTTGTGGAGACTTCTTGTGGGTTAAGAGTTGAAGTTTAATGAAGTCAGGGACACACCATCTAATCACATAACTCCTACAACTCTCTCCTAATGGCTCATTAAATACTTGAAAGAATACAAATTCATCAAGAGACAAGGCAAATATTTGACAATCCTAGAGTCAAGATTGACTCTTATGAGGTGAATATTACACTTATTTTGTGAGCACTATCAACGTTAAAATACTCCAGGCTTTTCAATTCATCTGCCATTTTCTTTCATTTAAATAATCTTACACATTTTTTTAATTTAATTGAGATTTTGGACAACGTAGAAACAGAGAGAAACAAAATATTACATATTCATACCAACAAAAGGCATAGTTGATACAATTTGATGTATATATTTAAATATTTTTCTCCATATTTTTACATCACTTACTTAAAATTGTGTATACAACTTTACAAATGTGTTTGGTTACAAAGCATCACAACAAAAGCTATCATAAGTGATCAAAAGTGATCATAAGACCTCACTTTCTATGTTTGCATTGTAAGTATATTTCTTACCAATGTGTTAAGGGTCAACCATTCTATCGAGGGTCACTGGAAATCAATTGAAAATAGAATACATAAAGTGCTATTTTTCCTTCTACTTCATGACTTATTTATGTTCTTAGCTTCTGCACATGGAAAAAGTGGTGCAAGTTCACATTAGCATCTCTGTTGAGCAGACAACAGTGATCAATAAATGCTCTAGTGTATAGGAAGGCCCGAGTGATTCTCCGACATCTTGGTAAGATGGGCCCAACTGCCTAAAATATTCCATTCTCTTCATTTTGGTCAGGGACCTATTTCTCAATGATCACTTGAATGAACAACCATTACTCAGTTATTAACCATGGAAATGATCTCCCAAAAACCCTATCGCTAAAATACTTACAAAATTTTCATTGCTTTGTACCTTAGGGAATAATAATAATAATAAAAAAATCACTGAAAGTATAAGAACAGCTAGTTCATAAAGGAGATATAGCTCAGCAACTTTACAATAACCCTGAATTTAAAAAGTATGTTTACTTCTTTCTCTAATATACAAATAAATATGCACTACTTTACTATGTGCAGAAAAAAACCTTGACATAGACAAACAAAGAGAAGCAATCTAAGAAAAAACAAAACAAATCAAAACAAATGCAGCAAAATAAAAACTGTGCCATTTGTTTATTATAGTATCGAAGTTATTATTAGAAAACATGTCATTTTTCACCCAAGCTTTTGTTGTATTTTCTGTCTTTTTCTACATGAAATACATAATTGTTTATAACTATTGATTATCTAAATATTGCATGTTATTCATACAATATATTGAACTTTGAAAACAAATTTAATAAGTACAAACTCCTCTTAGCTATCACTTTGGGTTCACATACATATATCCACATAAACAGTTAATTTAATTTTTGTAAGCAGGGCAAATGCTAGAACTATATCAGACTAGGCAGTATTTTCTTTCCAATATGCAAAATGCAGAGAAATCACAGTGTCAAAGAGTTACTTGCTGTATTGAATCTAAACTTGGGTAGTTTATTATGCAGTTTGTATGCTTAATGACATTGGGTTTTGATAACTAACCCTCTTTGTTCATCTTCATAAAGGGGGAATCACAATCAACAAAACTGGAATTCGCTGGTCCGGCAGTGCTGCTTTTCCCATTTTCAACACCCGACCAAACACAGAATCTTTGCATTTGAATTTTAAAAGTCTAGGCATACCTTCCTTCTCTTTACCTACACTTTCTCAAACAATTTGGCATAGTTGATTAAACCTGTGGCTTCTAATTTCAAATGCACTCTAGTTCATCTTTCTCATTTTATTCCCAGATCAATTTAATTGAATTTCTTAATGTTAGCGTTGGTGAGAAAGAATTTTCTCTGCCCTTCAAGGTCCTTCTAGCTGGGCTAAGAATCAAATTGACATGAGATAGATTAACAGGAGAAAATCAAATTTAATGGTGTATGTATGGGGAATCCACATAGACATAACATTCCAAAAGGACTGGGGCAATGTGACACTTAAACTAAGGAGAGTATCAGGGGTCTGAAGATAGAAAAGGAGGAAAGACGATTAGCAAGAAGATGAAAAGAAATATCTGAAAAACAAACAGTGCCCTATTTATGGGGATAAGATTTTTTAGGTAAAGATGAGTCTCTGATAATAGCTCTCTTCCCTGTATAAGCAGACAGTTGAAGGAGACATAATGAGCTTTTCATGAATCTCCTCAGTTTTGATTTCTTTTAACTCAATAATGTTCACATCAAAATGTATCTTGGGGCTACCTTCCCTTGGGGCTACCTTGCCTTGGCTTCAACATTAGCACTCACAGTGTTCCAAAATAGCTCTTGGATTACTTGATAGTACATATAATATCACTGTGACAAATTTGCTACTAATGTTTATTTTGGCTTCTTTTAATCTCTTGGGGACCCACCTCTGCTCATGTACCATGAACTCCCTGTGTTCTACCTGCACTGAAAAGCAGGTAATGCTGACAGAGCACAGTGCCTTCTGTATGTATTTAAGTAGCTTGTTTTCCAACTATATTGTTATCTGTTTCACTGTTATGTAGACTCTATCAGTTTTTGCAGGTCAATAATTTAGGAGATTGGGATTCTGTATAACTAGGAGGACATGTGAATGTATAGCAGGATCAGAAAGAGGAACCCATAATAATTGTTAAAAAAAAAAAATAGGTCTTGTGGTAGACTGAATAACGTCTTCCAAAGATGTCCAAGTTCCAAAGCCTGGAGCTTGCAAATGCAACCTTATGTGGCAAAAAGAATTTTGCAGATATTAGTAAGCTAGGGATTTTCAGATGGGGAGATTATACTGGATTATGCCCTGGAGACAAAACCACACGTGTGTCCACAGCAGGGAAGAAGGACATTAGCCAGAGAAGTATGAGATGTGAGGACAAAGCAAGAGGTTGGTGTGATGCAAAGAAGGGATATGAGCCAAGGACTATTGGCAGCCTCCAGACCATTGCCTAGAGCTTCAAGAAGGAAGGAAACCCTGGCAATAAACTTGCATTTAGTCAGATGAAACTGACTTCAGACTTTTGGCCTCCTAAACTGTAAAATAATAAGTTCATGTTGTTTTCAACCACCCAGGTTGTGCTAATTTGTTAGAGTAGTCATAGAAATCTAATACAACCCACATTGGGTCACAGAAATGAACACAGTAGAGTAATATACTACAAACTATAAAATGTAAATTTCAGTGTAAATAGAGTTGGTTGGTATACATATTAGTTTCCTAGGGTTGCCATGACAAATTACCACAAACTTGTGACTTAAAACAGCAGAAATTTACTCTCTCACAGTTCCAGAGGCTAGAAGTCAGAAATCAAGTTGTCAGCAGGACCATGATATCTCTGAAGGCTTGAGGGAAGAAATCTTCCTTGCCTGTTTCAGCTTCTGCTGGCCCAGGATGTTCTTGGGTTGTAGCGAATTACACTAACTTCCATCTCTTCACATTCCTTCTTCCCTGTGTATCATCACATCCTTCCCTCTTGTTATAAAGATGCCAGTCATTGGAGTTAGATCATGTCATCTGAAGATCCTTAACAAATTACATTTGCAAAGATCTTCTTTCCAAATGAAGTCACACTCTGTGGTTCCGTGTGTACATGAATTTTAGGGGGTATCCATCAGAGTATATGCATTTTGCTTTATTTTGTCCAAAAATCCCCTATGATATTGAATATAAGGAGCATAAGCAAAGCTGAGGTTTGAGAATATATTAAACATTTTGCATATCGTGTGGAGTTTTGCACTCCAGACTTCAAAGAGGTAGTTAATTCCCCCTCTCTGTTACAGATTAAAAACTGAAGCTAAAGATCTTATAGATGTACGACCAAGAAAACTTTAAAATAATGAAGAGGTACCAAATCATAACTCTTGTGTTCCTAACAGTTGGTTGAGTCTGACAATATCAATAAGGCTCTTTAAAAAAGTATATTAAGTTATCGATTAAAAAATCCTATAGAGATGAACCCTCCACAGGAAAACACAGGAGGGTCTTTTGACCCTCCAAAGTCAAGACTTTGAAGAAAGCCTTTTAAAATATTCTTTTGTATCAAACCAATGGACAAAACCAAGCGTGTGTTTCATTTTATCCTTTTTCTCTTCCTCTTCTTCTCTTTCTTATTTTTCTACTCCTTCATTTTCCTCTTCCTTTCATCCGCTTTCTGCCTCGACTTCACACAGCATGTGAATGTATGTATCTTCAACACCCTTCTCTTATATTAATAATTAGAAGAACAACAGAAACGGTAAAGCTAGAACAATGGTCAGCTATGATTTGTGGATCCAAAGGCACCATTATCTCTGAATATTCACGCCAATAATAACAACAAAATAAAAGATGCTCCTCTGACTAAAGTTTCAGAGACATTTTCATGATTTTAAAACAGTGTTCCAAAAGGCGGTCCCCTGACCAGTGCTGTCAGCCTCACCTGGGGACTTATTGGAAACACAAGTATAAGGTACTATTGTTACATGCCTCCTGGATTCCTACCTCCATATGAGATATGTAAAGCCCTGCAGGTGATCCCAACACATGCAAAAGTTTAGGAACCATCAATTTAAAAATCTATTGTTGATCTCTTGGGCACCTCAGACAATTTCCTATAAGAGTTCTCCCAACAAACCTTAGAAGCAGGATTTAGTACTTCAAGAAAGGGAGTGAAGTTATATCGCTTTGCTGCAACAGATAAAACCTTAATGAAAGGAATGGGAATATGATTGTAAATATACCTTCTCTTCTTTGGAACGTTTTTCCTGTTTAATCATTTTGTCTCTTTTCATCATTAGAGTAGGAAGTGGACTACTCAGTCTACTTTTATTCTGTATCTTTTTCTATGCCTCTAATCTAGGATAAAAGAGTCTTAATAGACACATCTCAATAGGAGATCCACACTGTGATATAAATCCAATTTCAAATACTCATAAGAAAGATGCATGTTTCTCATCTCTTATCAGGAGATATACTAACTGTTCACTCTGCTCCTACTCTTTCTTCCTGCAATCTCTTTTTTCCTAGAAGCCAAAGTGATCTATTAATAAAGTCCTATTCCATCCATTATAAAATTTCTTTGAAAAGCCCTTCCACGTTTTCTACTTTCCATAAGACCTTTCAGGATTCTGCTTTTTCTGCTTTGACACCGGGACTCCTCCAGCTGGTAAGAATGCTCCAGTCACAATGGTTTGCTTTTCTTGTTCTTGCATAAATCAAGGTTATCTCTCATCTCAGAAACTTAGAAATTGATGTGCTCCCTGAAAGAATGTTCCTGGCTTTACAATGTAAGGATATAATTTAGAATACATATTATAAGGACTATCCCCCTGTGTTCACAGATTTCCAGTCCTAAAGGCAATACCTGACACATGGAAAGCATCACATGAATATCTTTCAAATGAATGAATCAATGAATGAGCAAATACATCTCACTTAAGAATAAGTGATGGGGCACCTGGGTGGCTCAGTGTGTTGAGCGTCTGCCTTCGGCTCAGGTCATGATCTCAGGGTCCTGGGATCGAGCCCCACATCGGGCTCTCTGCTCAGCGGGGAGCCTGCTTCCCCCTCTCTCTCTGCCTGTTTCTCTGCCTACTTGTGATTTCTCTCTCTGTCAAATAAATAAATAAAGTCTTTTAAAAAAAATGAATAAGTGATGATATCAGGAGTCTGGGATATAATTTGAGGATGCTATGTTTCAGTCAAATATTAAATTCTTGACTCACATGCTTCTCTTTTCATGAAAGAATATGTGGTAGTGCAAATCCATTGTGGAAGAGACCATAAATGCTTTCATATGATTATATAAGAGTGAACACATGCAGTTTATAAGTTTGAGTTTATAAAACAGATTAGTTAACATATCAAGATTAGACAGATAACAGTGTCCATTATTTTAATGACATTCTCAGTAGTGAAATATTCACTTAAGTGTGTATGGGAATAAAAGACTAATTGTCACTGAAGTAATATCCCATAATATCCCAAATAATATAAATTTAATACACAAGTAGATTCATTTTTAAATTTTCCTATGAGGTTATTTTTTGTGGGTTCTTGAGGTCATTTTAGATCATCAGCCTTTCCACTAAACTTAAAATATTTCTCTTACCATTTACAAAATAGCCATTATCTGTTACAGACATTTATATTCCTAATAAATTAACAGGACTCATGAGATAGTTTATCTAGGAAGCCTACAGACTATTACCATCGGCAACAGTTTACCACTCCGTAAATGAACTACATTTGCCCTAACAGGCTATAGCTTTATATTAACTTCTCTCTCATAAATAAAATGCCTGAAATGTCCAAAAATATTTAAAATCAGAGAACACCATTTCTGGAGAGATTATGTGGTTGGATAGATTGTTGTAGAAGCCATTTACATGAAAAACATAATTAAGCATAAGAATGAGTGGTAAGTCAGGAAGTTTAGAGAAGAAATTAACAAGAAGGACAGGAAAATGGGAAACCATGTTTTGAAGAAGGAGGATCACCTCACTTCAGCTCTGAAACAGCACAAAAGTTTTTTTGATGTTTTATTTGTTTTTAAGACACAGTGTTTTATTAGCTTCAGGTGTGCAGTATGGTGATTCAGTAATTCCATACATCATCGTCAGGGTATAATGAACAATACCTGGTGCTTATTACAATTAGTATACTCCCGGATCCCACTATTTCATCCATTCACCTCCCCACCTCCCCTCTGGTAACCATTAGTTTGTTCTCCATGATCAAGGGTCTGTTTCTTGATTTGTTTCTCTTTCTCTCTTGCTGGCTCTCTCTCCCCCCTCCCTTTTTGCCCTTTGTTGATTTGTTTTGTTTCTTAAACTCCACATATAAATGAATTCATCTATGGCTAACTTATTTTGCTTAGCATTATATTCTCTACCTCCATCTATGTTACTGAAGATGGCAAAATTTTGAACTTTTTTATGGCTGAATAATATTCCATTATATAGATAATGTGTATATATATATGTAATGTACACAGATATACATAATGTGTGTGTGTGTATATATATTCCATTATATATGTAACAATATATAACATATCTAAATATATCTATAAATATCACATCAATCAATGGACATGGGCTGTTTCCATATCTTGGCTTTTATAAATAATGCTATAAACATAGGGGTGCATGTATCCCTTTGAATTACTGTTCTTATATTCCAGTAGTGTGATTACTGGATCATAATGCAGTTCTATTTTTTTAACTTCTTGAGGAACCTCTATACTGTTTTCCAAGGGGCTGCACCACTTTGCATTCCCACCAATAGTACACAAGGATTCCTTTCTCTCCACATCCTCACCAACACCTATTGTTTCTTTTGCAGTTGGTTTTAGCCATTCTGAAAGGTGTGAGGTGCTATCTCATGGTAGTTTTGATTTGCATCACCCTAATGATGAATGATGTTGAGCAATTTTCCATGTGTCTGTTGACCATCTGCATGTGTGTTCATGTCTTCTGCCCACTTTTAATTAGATTACCTCTTTTTTGTGTGTTGAGTTTTATAAGCTTTTATATATTTTGGATACTAACCTTATATTTTGGATACTTACTATCAGATATGTAATTTGCAAATATCTTCTCCATTCCATAGGTTGACTTTTACTTTTGTTGATTGTTCCCTGCAATCAAAAAAATCCCTGCTTTTTATGTTGATGTAGTCACGACAGTTTATTTTTTACCTTTGTTTTCCTTGCCCTAGAAGACGTATCTAGAAAAAAGTTGCTATGTTTGATGCCAGATAAGTTACTGCCTATGTTCTCCTCTAGGATTTTTATAGTTTTAGGTCACAAATTTAGGTCTTTATCCATTTTGAGTTTATTTTTATGTATGGTGTAAGACAGCAATACAGTTTCATTCCTTTTCATGTTGCTGTCCAGTTTTCCCAACATTATGTGTTAAACTCTTTTTTTCCAGTGGATATGCTTTCCTGATTTGTTGAAGATTAATTGACCATATAGCTGTGGATTCATTTCTGGGTTTCCTATTTTGTTCTTTTGACCTGTGTGTCTATTTCTGTACCAGTACCGTACTGTTTTGATTACTCTGGCTTTGTAATATAACTTGAAGTCCAGAACAGTGATGCTTCTAGCTTTGCTTTTGCTTTTGTTTTTCAAGATTGCTTTGACTATTTGGGATCTTTGTGGTTCCATACAAATTTTAGGACTGTTTGTTCTAGTTCTGTGAAAAATGCTCATGCTATTTTGATAAGGATTGTATTAAATGTATAAGTTACTTTGAATACTATAGACATTTTAACAATGTTCTTCCAATCCATGAGCATATGATATCTTTCCTTTTCTTTGTGTTGTCTTGAATTTCTTTCATCAGTGTTTTATAGTTTTCAAAGTAGAGCTCTTTCACCTTCAGATTAATTACTAGTATCTTATTATTTTTGGTGCAATTATAAATGGGATTTTTTTTTTAAATTTTTCCCCCCCGAGGCGGAGAGCATGTGCATGAGCAGGGGAGGGTGGGAGCAGAGGCTGAGGAAGAGATAGCCAATTGTAAGAAGGCTCAAAGCTCAGCACAGAGCCCAACACAGGGCTCAATGTCAAAACCTTGAGATCATGACCAGCTGAAATCAAGGATTGGTGGCTTAACTGAGCCACCCAAGCACTCCAGTGCAATTGATTTCTTAATTTCTTTTTCTGCTGCTTTATTATTGGTGTATAAAAATGCAGTAGATTTCTGTACATTGATTTTGTATGTTGAGACTTTGTTGGTTTATCAGTTTTAGCAGTTTTCTTCATGGAGTCTTTTGAGTTTTCTGTATGTAATATCATGCCCTCTGCAATAAGAGTTTTATTTCTCCCTTACTAATTTGTATGCCTTTTATTTCTTTTTTTTTAAAGATATTATTTATTTATTTGATAGACAAAGCTCACAAGTAGGCAGAGAGGCAGGCAGAGAGGGAGAGGGGGAAGCAGGCTCCCCACTGAGCAGAGAGCCCGATGTGGGGCTTGATCCCAGGATGTTGAGATCATGACCTGAGCCAAAGGCAGAGGCTTAACCCACTGAGCCACCCAAGTGCCCCTGCCTTTTATTTCTTTTTGTTGTCTGATTTCTGTGAGCAGCACTTCCAACACTATGTAGAATAAAGGTGGTGAGAATGAACATTACTGTCTTGTTCCTGACCTAAAGGAAAAATCTCTGTTTTTCTTCATTAAGGATGATGTTAGCTGTGGGTTTTTCTCCCTCTAATCCTGCTTTGTTGAGGGTTTTGATTGTGAATGGATGTTGTACTTTGTCAAATGTTTTTATCTGCACCTGTCGAGAGGATTATATTATCCTTGGCCTTTCTCTTTTTGAAGTGATGTATCATATTGGTTGATTTCAGAATATTGAACCACCATTGAAACCCAGGAATATCGAATCACCCTTGCAACCCACTTGATCATGGTGCATTTTTTTTTTTTAAATGTACCTTTGAACTCAATTTACTAGTATTTTGTTGAGGACTTTTGCTTCTATATTCATCAGGAAAATTAACCTGCACTTCTTGTTTTTAGGAGTATCTTTATCTGTTTTTGGTATCAAGGTAATGCTAACCTCATTTTGAAATTTTCCTTCGTTTTCTATTTTTTTGGAATAGTTTGAGAAGAATGGGTGTTAACTCTTCTTTAAATGTTTGGCAGAATTTTCTTGTGAAGCCATCTGGTCCTGGACTTGATTTTTGAGACTTTTGGATTACTGATTCAATTTCTTAGCTTGTTAACAGTCTGTTCAAATTTTCTATTTCTTCCTATTTTAGTTTTGGTAACTTATATGTTTCTAGGAATGTATCCATTCCTTCTATCTTGTCCAATTTGTTGGCATGTAGTTTTTCATAATATTCTCATAATTGTTTGTATTACTGTGGTGTTGGTTGTTATTTCTCTTCTCTCATTTGTGATTTTTATTTTATTTTATTTTATTTTATTTTAGTCCTTTCTCTCTCTGTCTCTCTCTCTCTTTCTTTATCAGTTATATTGAGTATTTAAAGAACTAGTTCCTGGTTTCACTGATCTGTTCTATCGTTTATTTATTTATTTATTTTTCAGTTTCTATATCATTTATTTATGCTTTAATATTTATTATTTCCCTTTTCTGGTGGTTTTAAGTTTTGTTTGTTCTTCTCCTAGCTCTTTTAGGTGTAAGGTTAGGTTGTTTATTTGAGAGTTTTCTTGCTTTTTGAGGTAGGCTTGTACTGCTATAAATTTCCCTCTTAATACTGCTTTTGCTGCATCCTAGAGATTTTGGACCATTGTGTTTTCATTTGCATGTGTTTCCATGAAGTTTTTATTTTTTTATTTCCTAGTTGACCCAACCATTGTTTAGTAGAGTGTTGTTTAATCTGTATATATTTGTAGACTTTCCAGATATTTTCCTGTGTTGACTTGTAGTTTCATAGCATTGTGATCAGACAAGATGCATGGTATGATTTCAATCTTCTTGATTTCATTGAGGCTTGTTTTGTGGCCTAATATATGACCTATTCTGAGGAATGTCCCATGTGCACTTAAAAAAGAATATGTATTCTGCTGTTTTAAGATGGAATGTTCTGAATATATCTGTTGAATCCGTATGTTCCAGTATGTCATTCAAAGATATTTTTCCTTGTTGATTTTCTGTTTAGATGATCTGTCCATTGAGATGGTGGGGTGTTAAAGTCCCCTTTGTTGTTGTATTTTTATTGACTATTTTCTTTATGTTTATTAACTATTCTATGTATCTGGGTGTTAAATTGGTTGTATATTTACAATTGTTATATCTTCTTAGATTTTTCATTATTACATAGTATCATTCTCTGTCTCTTTTGCTACAGTCTTTGTTTTAAAGTCTATTTTGTCTGACACAAATATTGCTGCTCTGGCTTTCTTTTGACATCAATTTGCATGATGTTTCTCCATTGTTTTCAATGTGCAGGTGTCTTTAGGTCTAAAATGAGTCTCCTGTAGGCAGCATATAGATGGGTGTTGTTTTTCTCTTTTTTGGTTTTTAGTTTTTGGGTTTTGGGGTTTTTTTTGTTTGTTTTTATTGTTATTATTGTTTTGTTTGTTTTTGCTTTTTGTTTTAATCCATCTGTTATCCCAGGTCTTTTGGTTGGAATATTTAATCCACTTATACTCAAAATAATTATTGATAGATATGTATTTATTGCCATTTTGTTACTTGTTTTGTGGTAGTTTCTGAAGATTTTCTCTGATCCTTTCTTCTCTTTCTCTCTTTTACGTTTTGCTATATTAAGTTGATGATTGTTTATGTTTGAACACAGTCTTGAGTCCTTTCCTATGTTTTACTTATATGTTGTCAAATTTTACAACCTTTTATTCTATTAGTTCTTTGATTTTATTTTATTTATTTATTATTTATTTATTTATTTATTTGACAGACAGAGATCACAAGTAGGCAGAGAGGCAGGCAGAGAGAGAGGAGGAAGCAGGCTCCCTGCTGAGCAGAAAGCCCGATGTGGGACTCGATCCCAGGACCCTGGGATCATGACTTGAGCCGAAGGCAGAGGCTTAACCCACTGAGCCACCCAGGTGCCCCTTTGATTTTATTTTTTACAGTAATATTCATTGTAACTGTTTTTGTGTTTCTTACGTTTATACTGTCACCTTTGTTCTCCCCTTTCCATTCAGAGTCCCCTTTAATATTTCTTGAGGGCTGATTTAGTGGTCATAAACTCCTTTAGATTTTGTTTGTCTGGAAACTATCTCTCCTTATATTTTGAATGATAGCCTTGTTGAATAGATTATTCTTGGCTACAGATTTTTCTCATTCAGCACTTTGAATATACCACATCACTGTCTGCTGGCTTGGAAAGTTTCTGCTAATAAAAATAACCTGCAAAAAACAAACAAACAAACAAACAAACAAACAAAAAAAACGGAACAAAACAAAAAAAACCCTGCAGAGCTTTATGAGGTTTCCCTTGTAAATTACTATCTTCTGTCTTGCTGTTTTTAATTTGTGTCTTACTATATTTTGCCAATTTAATTACAATATGTCTTGGTATGGATCTGCTTTTGTTGATTTTGTTGGAAGTTCTCTGTGCCTCCTGGATCTGGCTATCTCTTCCTTCCCCAGATCAGGGAGGTTTTCAGCTACTATTTCTTCAAATTTTCTGTCACCTTTTCTCTCTTCTTCTTCTGGAACTGTTATAATGTGAATTTTATAATGTTTGATGGAGCCACTGACTTTCTTAAGCCTATTCTCATTTTGCACAATTCTTTTTTATCTCTTTTGTTCAACTTGATTACGTTCCATTACTCTGTCTTCTAGGTCATTAACTTATTTCTCTGCTTCTTCCAGCCTTCTGTTCATGAAGTATTTTTCTCATTTCATTTACTGAATCCTTTACCTCTGCCATATTATTCCTTATCTCTGTGTTAAAGATCTCACTCATGTTTTCCACTCTTTTCTCAAGTCCAGTGAGTATCCTTATCATCATTGTCTTAACTACTCCATCAAGTAAGTTTTTTATATATGTTTCACTTACATTTCTGGGTGTGGCCTTGTCCTTTCATTTGGGACAAATTCCTCTGTCTTTTTTTTTTTTTTTCTTCTGAGTCTCTGTGCCTGTTTCTCTGTGTTAGGAAATTCAGCTATGTCTCCTGATCTTGAGGGAATGAACTTATAAAGAAGAGGTCTGTAGTTCCCTGTGGTGCAGTGTCCCCTTTCCTCAGGATCTGGTGTTTCTGGAGGTGTCTCCAAAGGGTGCTATGTGTGCTCTGCTGTTTTTTCCTGGCCACTTTATCCTACAGGGGAATCATGTGCAGAGGCTTTGTATGTTATGGGCTGTGTTTGTTCCCTTGCCTGAATGTGCTCTGTTTTACTAGCTGTCCTCTGGTCTGCTTGTGCAATAAGACCTGTTGCCATTGCAACATGAATTGAGGTCTTGCAAGACTCCTGAGTCAAGAGAGAAGGTGTGAGCAAGGGTTTGGGCTGGTCTTCTGTGGGAGGGGGCCTTATGTGGTGGGTCTGAGGCAAGAGTGACTGAGAAGGGCAGTTTCAGCACAGTGTATGAATGGGGCTTGGTGTAGCAAGTTAAATAATAAGTGTTGGATCTGTACTGCTTCTCACAGGTGGTGTATCCTTGTGCAAAAGTGTGGGCAAGGGAAATGGCTTCTGCCAATTTCTTCTTTCCTAGATGGATCTTTCCATAAATGCTATCTCTCTGGGACATGTTCTGAGATGAGCTGATAACTTCCACACTGTGTATACCAGGAACTCTTCAGCTCACTGTTTCCAAATTGTATGTACCTGGGCTGTTTTCCCTACCTTCTCCCAACAGCAGCTGCTCCATTGCCTGTGGGATCTCCCTGAGGCAAGACCCCTGTCCTTTAAAACTCCATCTTTAAGGCCCAGTGGTGGCAAAAACTCACAAAATTTGGCCCCTCTGGCTTTCTAAGTCAACTGCTATGGTGATTTGTCTTCCTTGTGGGGGATCCCCTGTGTGCTTGCCTGTCTCTATCTGTTCTACATGAGCTGCAACTCCCTCCCCACTGTTTTAGCTATTTTAGCTATGATCTGTTTCTCTCTGAAGCCATATCTCCATACTTCCTACCTTTTTCAATGTGGCTTCTTCTCTACCTTTAGTTGTGGAGTTTGTTCTGGGGTATTCAGGATGATTTAATGGTTGTCTAGTTCTATTCATGGGACAAGGTGAGCCTAGGGTCTTACTACTCATCACCATCCTAACCCCATCCCCAAAAGTTTGAATGAAGTCTTATGAAAAATATGGGACATGAATTAGTTCCTCCACAGAAATAGTAATGATAACCTAGAACAAGACAAGATAGGTGAATGGTCCATTCAGAAATAGGGTGGTTGGAGGAATTTACAACCAGACCTTACCCATGGTTGGAGGAATTTACAACCAGAGAGCAAAATATTTAACTATAAATTCGTGTCACAAAAAAAAAAAAAAAAAAAAAAAAAAAAAAAAAAAAAAAGTGGAGAAAGGATTGAAAAAGGCAACCCATAATGTAATAGATTTGTAGACTACTTTACCTTAAAAATTCCACAGTAGTACTTTTCTTGACCATGGTTGTTCAAGGATTTGCATTGTCCAGACTCTCACTGATAATATGCTTTTTTCCCATTCTTCAAAATCAGAAGAACATAACTCCAACAAAGAACAATATACTTTTCGCATACCTCCACTCTTCTTTTCTGTTGGGTGAATAGTAATAAAGAAAGGGAAGAAGAATAAAAACATATCGTAGGTACAAGACCATTGGCTTTGTGATAGTTCATGTTTATGTGGACTTCAGACAAAATTTTGTGCTATTAAGAAAATAAACATACTTTAATTGATGTTTTAAAATTCAAATCAATAACAGTGTTCCAAGATGTGATCTACTTATTCAGTTCTGCTGAAATTTCAAGTCATAAGTGGATGGAGAAAACAAGGATGGGCATAAAAATCAGAAACATTAAGAGAAGCATTCTCAGGAGCATAATGAGGAGTAGGAAAACCAAATTGCAGGGGTAATTGAATGAATGGATGGTGAGTCTGGAAATGTAATGAATTTAAGTCTCTGCTTCCAAAAAAATAGAGGAATGCATATCTAGAGGTCTGTAGGGATGAGAAGAAATTCTAATATATATTTTTTAAAAGTATCTCTTTTTAGAGTAACATACATTAGAAGTAATAAAGATCAAATATGGATTGTTTGTTGGATTATGAAGATTTGTCTCAAAGAAAGTGAAAAAAAAATGAGATTACAAGCTTGGAGTTCCAGATCTAGATAGATTATCAGCTGAGAAGGAAGAGCAGTAGATATTTAGAAGAGATAGAATTAAGCATGAATCTACTCAAATAATATACCATAAATATTTATTTAATATATAAATCTTGTTAAGGAACATTCAATTACATAAGCATATGCTTCCCACAGACCATGGTTTTATCAGAATTTATCATCTAGAAGGGTCATAATATCTTGAAAGATTAAATAATATGAGGTGGTCAAACCAAACTCTATATTGAGGTGAGGTGAGGTGAGATGAGGTGGTCAAACCAAAAAACTCTATTAGTCATTATAGGCCGGGGTTCTGTTGATATAATATGTCAATTCAGATTGTCAAGAGTTTAATATGAAACGTAAATAAAACCCTGGGAAATTCCCATCTGTCACAATAAATAAGAAATTACTTCATTAGGGGACAAAAGGTGGTTTGGTTGGCCCTGATTGTCCCTGCCACACAACCACACAAAAATTTTTCTAAAAGTAAAATGTATATACAAAAACATATATATTTATGTAATCTAAAAATATATGGGTATGTATAGGTGTGTATATGTGTGTATATATGTGTATACACATATGTGTGTGTGTGTATGAGGTATATAAAACACATGTGTACATACCAGTTAACGTGAACAAATATTAAGAACATTAGGAATTTAGAGAATGGATAGCATGTTCTCAGTATTAATTAAGAACCATCTATCAAAGGCACATTTGTTGGTTCTGGAGATGTAGCAGTTAATAAAACAAAATAAAACCCCTTCCTTGGGGTGCCTGGGTGGCTTAGTCATTGGGGGTCTGCGTTGGGCTCAGGTCATGATCCCAGGGTCCTAGGATCAAGCCCTGCATCAGGCTCCCTGCTCTGCGGGAGGCCTGCTTCTCTCTCTCTCCCACTGCCCCTGCTTGTGTTCATTCTCTTGCTGTTTCTCTCTCTGTCAAACAAATAAATAAAATAAGATAAAATAAAACTCCCTTCCTTAATAAAGTTTATGTTACTGCGAATAAGCTCTTCATTGCATAAGACCTTTAAGAAATGATGAGATTGGCATTATCGTCAACTGTCCTACAGAAAATTGTCCCAAAATGAATATAATTCTAGTAATAATCAAAGCCGATGATGAAGACTTTGGAAAAATCTGTCTGGGTTTTTTACTATGTTCTTGCTTCTATTTTACCATTACTTTTTGGGTTAAGCTATATAAGAATTTGAGGTTTTCATTTTGGTTTGTTTTTTTAATTGCTTTGTTTTTTCTCCCTTATTTCTCTTGCTAAACATGCCTCTCAATTTTTTTCTGTAATAGCTACCATAAAACTTTTAATTAAGACTTTCAACTCAACATGCTATCAGCATATGAGTAGATTCAATTCTATTCACTCTGTAGAGTCAATACAATGTTTATTCTATGGCTCCAGACAGTAATACTTTTTTAAAAAAACTAAGCAAATACTGAATGCTGTTCTGTATGTCTCTATATTTTTATGAGTTGTGTAACTGAATATTATAGTCTCACAAATGCTTATACACCTTCACTATACAACATCTTCACAAGGTACTTTTCTCATCATTATTGGTTATGGGAAAAAGCAAAACTCATAATGATGAGTACTTTGCACAGCTCAAAATTTGATGTTTGTTAAATAAATAAGTTGTGTATCAGCCAAATAATTATCCATGAAAAGTATATAGTGAGGATGTTGAAGAAAGAATAAAGATATGTGGAATCTTTATAGCTGGAAGATATAAAGAATGTAATTTTGCTAAGTAACCTGATTTCTCAGTTTTATGTGTATACGTGATCACTATTTCTATCACTTCTACATCTTTACTTTTTAAAAATTTTTCCTTGATGCAGTCATTTTTTTTCTGAGTTTGTGTGCTGATAATCTGATAATTAATGCTTGATGACTAGTAACACAAATCAACCTTTCTGAATATGAAACAAATATTCACAAGTAATTTAAGCACTTTAGTTAATACCTGAGGGAAAAATACAAGAGAGATTTTAATCACTCATTCCCAAATGGTTCTCAGAAAGTCTCCAGTAAAGGGTACCAAACTATCCCTTGCATGAAGACAGCATAATAAGCAAATAGATACTGCCACAGCTGTATATTTTGAAGAAAATTTTTACATTTTAAGAACAAATGAGCTGTCTTTAGGTAGAAATCAACCTACCGTCATAATTGAAAAACACCACCCTTTGTACCAACCATGTATTAATAGCAGCCCACTCTTACATTGAAATTATGCTCTGCTTTAAAAATGCAGTATAAAGTTATATTAGTTAGAGGCCTAGTACAAATCCCCAGAAAATTATAATGTTCAAAAAAGGTGCAAATCTACATTAAAGGTTTGTAAATAATTGTAGGTGCTTATTCCCTACTGTGTCTTATAAATATTTTATATATGGTATTATAAAGAAAGAGGTAGATTTACATGCTACATTAAACAGTCTAAAGTACAATATGAATGCAAAGACCATTTCTACGTATACACCATGTTTCAACAACTGCATTGTGTTCATTGATCCTGGCCCAACCTCTCTATTAGTGATTCTTAAGTCCACAAGCACAAGAGAAAGAAGGACAAAAAGATCTGCTTCCAACAGGCCAAATCCTTCCAGGAACTGTTTTTGCATTTCTCATGAGCAGAAATGTTTTCTGTTTTTACAATTTTAAATTGAAAAAACGAAAAGAGTAGAACCTAAGACATTTATGGCTCAAAAAACCTAAAATATTTAGTATTTGACTAGATACAGAAAAAGTTTTCTGATCTCTGCTTCAATGGGGGAAAATTCTCTACTATTATCTCAATGAAAATTTGTATCTGAAAGGTCCAGGAAAATGGCTAACATATACAATTTAATCCAACATAGTTTAATAAAATTTAATTCAATGTAGCATACTAGTTTCAGTTACTTACTATTTGCAAGGCACCTGGGAAATCTAGAAACTACAGTAAATGCCAAAATGAGTAGACTACATTTACCATTCATTTCCTTTAGAAAAGAGAAATGAGACAAATAAAATGATAGTAATAAAATAATAGGTACAACATAATTCATAACAATAGACATATTTAAGTAGCGATTGGCGAAAAGATAATGGGAAAAAAGAATAATCTATATTCAGAGATATAAGAAAAGTCACCTGGGATTGAGATATTACTTGAGACAAATGTGGTAAAAAGTGTAATTTTAGTCTACAAGAGATGAGGCAGAAGTAGAGCTTCCCTGCAGAGGAAATTATGGGTGAAAGGCAAAAATGTGATAAACTTCCATTAGGGCAAATATGGATAGTAGAGTTCTGAATAATGGATTAGTGCTACACTGAACAATAGGGGTTAGGAAACGTTTTCTGTTAAGACACAGAATGTTTTGGGCTTTGTAAGCCATAATACTGCCTCCATTGCAGTGATTCAACTCTGTAGTTACATCATGAATGTTACCACTAACAGCATGAAATTAATAGGAATTCTGTGCTCCAGTAAAATATTATTTACAGGAAAAGTGATATGGCTTTGATCTATGGTTCATAGTTTGATGATTATTGATGTGCAGAACCAAAAATGAAAACAGATTCATTAGGTAATAAGGATCTTTTGAACATTTGTGATCAGAGCCATAATACACATTAAAGATGCATATTGTCAGTGATGCTTAAAATTGGGAATACAGATACATAGTTCTGTGCTTTCTTACCTTGTTTTTACACAGGAGTTTTTTCATAAATTACACAAGACATGATGTAATTTGGTGTTAATGTAATCAACAATTGTTAACCATACAATGGGTGCTATGTGTGTTCAGAAACAAGAAAAATCATTGTGATGATTAATATTATGTGTTGTCTTGGCAAGACTATGGTGCCCAGTTGGTCAAACACTAATCTGAATATTGCTGTGAAGTTATTTTTAGATGTGATTAGCATTTAAATCAGCAGACTTTGAGCAAAAGCAGATTATCCTCTATAATATGAGTGAGCCTCGTCCAGTCAGTTGAAGGTCTTGAAAACAAAGATTGAGGTTTTCCAAAGTACAAGAAATTTCACTTCAAGATTCCAGCATAGAAATCCTATGGGTTTCAAATCCTGTGGAATCTGGATTCAAGCCTGTACTATGAACTCCTTTGAAGTTTCAAACTTCCAGCTTTCCCTGTGAATTTCAGACTTGCCGGATGCTACACAATTCCATGATCCAATCCCTTAAAAATAAATCTCTCAAGGGGCTCCTGGGTGGCTCAGAAGGTTAAGCTAGGTCATGATATCAGTGTTGTGGGATCAAGTCCCACATCAGGCTCTGCACTCAGCAAGGAGTCTGCTTGTCCCTCTCCTCTCGCTCTCTTTCTCATAAACAAATAAATAAATAAATAAATAATCTCTAGTTATACGGATGGATAGATGATAGATATGGATGGATGAGCAGACGTAGGTATACCAACAGGTACAGGTAGAGATAGAGACAGAGACATGGATGTAGATATCAATATCTTTTACTGTTTCTCTTTCCCTGGAGAGCCTTGGCTAACAAATACCATCACCATGCACTGAATAAGATTCAAAGATGGAAGGAGACTCTGGTATGGAGGGTAAAGGACCCTATTAGGGAAGTAAAAAGATAGTTCACAGAATGAGAGAAAATAATGATAATCATATACCTGATAAGGAACTTACCTAGAATTTAAAAAGAACTAATACAATTCAAAAGTAAAAAGACACCTAATTAGAAAATGGGCATAGATTCTGAATACTCATGTCTCCAAAGAAAGAAAAACAAATGACGAAAAAACATGAAAAGATGCCCCACCTCCCTAATCATTAGGAATCTGCACACCAAAAACACAATATGATATTATTTTGAACCCACTAGGATGGCTAGAATCACAAGCCAGATAATCACAGCAGATAGGAAGAGACTTATAGGTGAACACTTCTGCTTACACTTCAACTTCCCCAAATTTAAACAGAGAGGAAATAAAATTATAGTCACTTCCTGCTGCAAGAACCAAAAACTAAATTTATCCAACCACTGCCTTAGTTAGAATCTGAGGGAAGAAATAATCATGCAGTCAGAATCTGTGCCGAGCCACCCAGTGACTTAGGAAGTGAATTACTTGTAATTCCATCATTTGAGTCTGTGTCTTCAGTGGAGACCTGGGGTTGAATTAGGAACGTTGATGGGGAAAGGGTCAGGGAAGTCTGAACCTGGAGAAAGGGTGAAAAATCCATCACACACACACACACACACACACACGAAGACCCTAATCAAGATGAAATTGTAGACTAAAATTTCAAAATGTTAGGAAAGTTACATTATGAAAAGTCTGTAAATTCAACAATGAATACATTTTGTTCTGAAGGAATTGAAGAAAAATACTTTAAAACACGTATATTTAAAATGCTCAGACATGTCTGCCAACCCTTTTTTCCCTCTGTACAGTGGCCAAGCAGCAGATGCAGACTTTCAAGCACATGGATCTTCCCAAAGGTTCTAGAAGGCAACAGAATGGAAGAACACTCCCCATATTCCATATTGTGGACACAGTAATCCAACACAAGGCTGGGTTACCTCTATGGACCAGATGTGTGTTCTTGACAGCCAACAATTTTGTAGCTGAACTAACATGCGTTCTCCCCTTAGTCTCCCGTAGAGACTATGCCAGGTGATGGTATTACACAAAGGAAACCTTATTTGCAGTAAATAAGATCACAGGGAACACTTCCAAAACCCTGATTCCCCTTCTTGAGAGCAGGAGTGAATGGGTTACTTTTCTTTAGGGTCATGATAAATATTCAGAAAGAGGCTTTGTTATCACAGGTAAATGCACACATAAAGTTGCACAGGTACTTAGAAAACAGGTCTATACAGGCATCTCATTACGGTGATGAAGCTTGTGCCTCTCCTGGGGCAGAGACTTTAACACTGCACCATCCAACCGAAAGCAGAGGCTATAGGCATGCTCCAGTATAGACAGGTTGGGGTCTTGGCCTTTGGAGTCCTGGCCTCCTTATCTCAGCTAAGTGCCCTCCTGACTTTTGAAATGGCACTGGGAGTTTCCCCACTGATTTCTTGACCCTCATGTCCTTAGGTTACAGACTTGTTAGTTTCTGCATTTCTTTTGTTCCCTTAAAATCCTTAGCTCCTGAGGCTTTTGCATTTCTTTCTGATACTTCCTAGAAAGTTCTGCTAGATGTGTGCTCTGGCAAGTAGGGTAAAGATCACAGAAAACAGATGGGGACCTAAAATGACTTCTCTTGTACCAGGAGGCTGTATGGTATCTTTCTTTTTTTCTGGGGGAGCCCTAACTCTTTCTGCTTACAGATGGAGGTTGGCACCATGGTGACAGTCTACAGCTTCCAGAAAGAACTTAGTGCTACATCAGGCACTCTTTCTCAGGAAGGCCTCTCTGCAACCATTTTGCCTAGACTCATGTTTGTGACAGGTGATTTACACCCAATGTCACATACTCATTCTGCACTCATACCCACCCCCAAATTCTATAAAAAGGTGGATCTTCAAACTAATATTCCCATACCCCCCAAAAAAGAAAACATGAAATAAGGGCCCTCTTTACCTCTGTTTTATTTGCACATCAAAAAGGGACCTCATTCTTGTCCCCAAGCAATCTCAAAGTTTTTTCCATGAAATGTCTAGGAAAAGAGTCCTCAAAGAGATAGAGCAAAGGCAAGAAATCATACAATCACGTATGGGGGTTATAAATAAGAACAGTAGAATGTGAACAAGAAAAGCAAAAAAGAACACAAGAAACTGAAAATGTTGTCATTTAAATTAAAAGCTCATTACATTGATAAATTGGAGGATGCTTAGACAAGCCCATGTGTAAACCCAAAGCCCTGGCCGCCGCCCACCACAAAAGGCCACATAGCAGTGGATTTTGCTGTTCTAGTTGTCTTAGAGAATTTACATAATGCTCACAAAATGGAGTACCTGAAAGTATGAGGTACTTCAGAGATCTTATACTTTGTGCTGCCTCCTGAAAATACCACATGTGTTCTCTCTTGTATTATTTTTTTTTAAGACAAGGGAAACATGCTTTTTACTGTTCTAAGTATTAAAATGCAAAGTATACTTGCATGCCCTTCCTATCAGTCATTCCGGCAGTTTGTGGCAAAAGCAATGAAGATTGTCCTCGTGGAGCTGGATTGAGGACAACGCGTTTACACGTACAATGAAAAAGCAGGATGTTGGTGGGGTGTCTGGGAGAAGAAGATGGGATAAAATGGATTGCCTAGTTTTGCTCAAATATTTCAGATACTTGAAAAAGAAAGATCTCAGATCTCAGTACTAGAAGTCCAAGTAGGGCCAGTCTATTAGTTATTATTTAATAGAGTTTGAACATAAAGTAAAGGGTTTGTTATAGAAAACACTTTGACAAATGTTTCCCTCATAGAATTCTAAAATGTTTTCTTACTTTTTTATAAAAATTGTGAAGTTTTTACATTATACAGATTAATCTATTAATCTATTCAGTCATATTATGGGCTTGGCAAATGTTAAATTTTTGATGGTTGACCAAAGATTCAAAATATTTGAGTATTCTGGTGCATTCATCCACATGATATGTGTGCCCCCACCTACTCCTTTGAGCTCCAACCCTGGGTGTTATACTTCTATACCCTTCCCTCCTCTTGAGTGTTAGAGGGATCTCTAACTTGCTTCTAACAAGAATATGGCAAAGAAATGAGATTTTACTTCCATGAATATGTTACTTCATAAACATGTCAGATAGCTAACTCAATCTGGGGACCTCTCCCTAGCTAACTTTGGAGAAATAAGTCAGGATGTTGAAAGACCTACATGACAAGGAGCAGAGGCTGGCATCTAAGAGCTGGGAGCACTCTCCAGCTGACAATGTAAACAAATTAATGTGAGTTTGCCCCTTGGTGAGTCCCACGTAGAAACCACACCAGGGAGAGTTGTCTCACAAAGGAAATTTTATTTGTAGCAAATAAGGAGATCATAGGGAATAACTTCCAAAGTCCCGCGTGACTCCTCAAGCAAGGGTGAATGGGTTCCTTTTGGAGCCTTGTCATTGTATGTAGAAGTGGGTCTAAGGTTGTGCAGGTGCCTTAAGAAAACACACTTATACATACATTGCATGTTATGTAAATGAGGCTTGTGTTCCTCCTTGGGTGCAGATTTTAGTAATATAGTGAGGTAAAGGTATCGTCAGTCATTCTAGAGATCACTTCCTGGTCTGTCTGTGCAAACCCAAGTCGGGAGCTAATCTCAAATTGATCTGGGTGGCCTGGGCTGCTAGAGCTCTCTGTCCAGATAGTTATTGCTTGAAGGGTGGTTTCTATTTCCATCATGGGATGCTATGCCCCTCATGTCTTTTGCCTGAGTTAAGAGCTTGGCTAGAAAAAGGAGCTTAAGGAAAAATGGGAGGCAAAGATCAGTGGGTGAGCAGAAAAGGTCAGGTCAGTGGCCAGGGGGTCCAGCTGGTGACAACAACCAGCAGAAAACTGGTGTTTTCAGTATACTGCCACTGGCAGGAAATGAATTCCACCCTCGAGCTGAGACAACGTGGAAGGGGGTTTTCCCCAGCGGAGACTTCACATGAGATGGAGTCCAGCTGACACGTTGGTTGCTGCTTTCTGATACCCTCCACAGAAGACACAGCCAGGCCGTGATCGGACTCCTGACACGGTGTTATAAGATAAAAATTGTGTGTTGTGAGAGAAGCAGAATCCTAACAGACTTTTGAATAAATGTGAAATTAGCCTTTTTGTGAATAAAAAGTGTTTCTTTCAAATGTAACTGATAATTTAGTTCTTTCTTGTTACTTTTCTGTGTGTTGTTTTGTTGTTCTAAAAATGTAATATGTTCCAAAAGGTCTTTGGGATTCCAAAAATCTAAAGAAACTGTTCAATTTTCCCTTAGCCAAAACTTCCAAGAGTAATATTTAAATAAAATGTACTTATTATTAGTCAACTATGGAATCACACTCAGAATTTTTTTTAAAGTTGTAAATAAAAAGCTCAATATTTCACATGCTGGGTTTGAGGTTGGGATCACAGCATATCACACATGAAGAATCACATTGGTTCCAAGAAAGCTGAGTTACATGGAACAACTTCAGCAACACACACGTGGCACTTAAAAAGATTTTCAAAATGTGGCCATGAAGAAACATCTAATTATCTTGCCTTTGCTGAATCAGTTATATTTAAACATAAAAGACAGTCGAAAATGCAAAATGCAACATAAGCAATATTTGCAACTTTGAAGGGAAGAAGGTAGAAAAGTAAGGTGGGTTTTTTATCAGGAGAATGAATCCCAGCAGAGGATGTTGTATGTGAAAACTGGAACACATATTTAAAGGTCTTTCCTCCTTGGGAATTAGAGCTGGTCTCTGGTAAGACAGAGAGGTCAGACTCTGCTCCTTCTTTCCTTTTAGGTGTTTGGACAGATGTATTTAAGCTTTGCTAAAGAGTCACATTATTCTGTCCAAATATGGACGTGATGATGGATGAGAAACTTCGGAAGAAAGGCTACCACAGATAATTCACAAAAGACAAGGGAAAAAAAATTGAACCTCAGTGAGGAACCCTTGCTTTGGCTTCAATGTAAAAGTAAACGTGATTTGGGCACCTGGGTGGCTCAGTGGGTTAAGCCTCTGCCTTCGGCTCAGGTCATGATCTCAGGGTCCTGGTATCGAGTCCCACATCGGGCTCTCTGCTCAGCAGGGAGCCTGCTTCCCGCCCCTCTCTCTGTCTGCCATTCTGCCTACTTGTGATCTCTCTGTGTTAAATAAATAAAATATTAAAAAACAAAGTAAACGTGATTTAAAAGCATGATTGTACAAAGAGACATGACTGAAAGATAAAAGGAAGAAGAAAACTTAGATTGAAATGGTAGCAAGGAAACTTCATGGGATCATTGCCCAAGAGATTAATAAACCCTGTTTTTATGAGGAAGAAGCCTGGAAGGGGAGTAAGAAGGAAAACTGATCATGGAACACTATGAAGACCAGATCAGGGAAGTTCGAACAAAGGATTTCCAGGCTCTTTTCTATTTTCCAGGTCACAACTGTGCTAAAACTATTTCTTGATACTGTTCCCCCAAATTAACCTATTTTCTAAAAGAGAATGTTATTTTAATGGTTAAAGAAAAACACTTCAAAGCCAGTGCAACGCTCTTCTGTTGCAGGAAATGCTCAGGATAGTCATGCTATTTGGACGATTAGAATCATATTTTGTGAAGCCCTTAAAGAATGGACTTGCCAAATGACAAACTGTAGGGATCCTATATTGTACCACACAAGAATGGGAAATACTGTTAGATTCCACAAGTGTGCAAAATCATAGAAGGATATTGAGTAGGAGTGACTGGGAGTGGTCTGTTTCATATTTTATGTCTTCTCATATTTTATGTCATATTGACTAGTCCATAAGGTAGATAAGACATAGAGGTTCTAGTCGTCAACCTGCCTAATATAGTTTTATAAATTCTGCAATGTATAGATGCATGGTAGTCAGGGATTTTTTTTTTTTTCTATTGGGACCAGAAATTTTGCCTTCACTGTCCTGCTAAAGACACGTTATCATTGTATTGTGTCCCCCTGAAAAGGTATGTTGAAATCCTAACTCACATATCTCAGAATGTGACCTTGTTTATAAATAAGGTTGTTGCATAGGTAATTAGTTAAATTAAGATGAAGTGATAGGAGGCCACATGAAAACCCAGACACTGGGTGCGAAGATGAAGGTAAGAAGCTGCTAGTCAAGGAACATCAAATGCTATTTGTGACATTAGAAGCTAAAGGAAAGCGTGAAACATATTCCCCCCACTGATCTCTTTGAGAGATCATAGACCTGTCAGCCCCTTGATTTTGAACTTCTAGCCTCCAGAAATAGGAGACAATAAGTTTTCATTGTTTTCAGCCACCTAGTTTGTGGTCCTTTGTTACAGAGCCCTAAGAAATTAACACAAATTGCGGTGCAAAGGATGCTGGTCATGCTGTACCAAGTAGCTGAAATGTGGAAGATAGTTTGGAATTAGGTAACGGGTAGAGGCTGGAAGAATTTTGAGGTGCTTGATAGAAGTCTATATTGCATTGAAAAGAATGTTGGTAGAAATATGGATATCACAGTCAATCCTGGAGAAGAGTCAAAAAGAAAAGAGGAGAGCTGTACAGAAAGCTTCTCTTATTATAGAAAATAGATGTATCATCATGGACAGACTGTTGTTAGAAATGAATGTTAAAGCTGCTTCTGGTGAGGTCTCAGATGGAAATAAGGACCGTGTTACTGGAACCTGAATTAAAGATGTTTCTTATTATAAAGTGAAAAAGAACTTGGCTAAATCATGTTCTACTCTACCGTGGTAGAAAGTGGGACTTGTAAGTTATCAATATGGATATTTAGCTGAGGAAATCTCAAGAAAAATGTAGAAAGTGTTGCCTGGTTTCTCTTTCCTGCTTATAGTAAACTGTGAGAAGAAATAGATAAAGTGAAGAAGGAACTACTGAGTAAAAGGAAACTGACACACAGTGATCGAAAAGTCTGTTATCCAGAATACTTCCTCTGGAAACAGGGTCATGCTGTGGCTGGAGAAACTAGAAATATTGCCAACCTGGGCATAAAGAACCGAGATGAGTCTCTCTGGTCACAGAGCTACCGAGGTCAAGGTCTGGGCTGACAGGAAATCCTTGGCTCCAGAGGTTGTGGTGACGTGCTTTATTCTACAGGGCCTGGACATTGCCCCAGAGCCGAGGAGGCAAGACCAGCCCCTCAGGCCAGAAGCAGACCATCAAGCTACAGAGAATCATCCTCAGGCTTTGGAACATATGGGGGTTTGCTCTACTGAATAGTGAACTTGCATTAGACTAAGGACCCTTGTTTTGTCATTTGAAAGTCTCTTTTTTGGAATGGGGGTGTCTACCTCGTGCCTGTCCTACCACTTTATCTTGGAAGCAGATAACTTGTTTTGTAAGTCTCACAGATTTATAGATAGAAAGAAATTGTTCCTCAGGATAAGCCACAAACATTTGATTTAGATGACTTAGAAAACAAAATTTGGACTTTTTAAAGTGGTTATATTTAGATGAGATCTTGGATGTAGGACTGAGGTTGGGATGGTTATGAATCTGGGAATTGGAGATGAGGCGGAAGCATTGTGCCTGTGGGAAGGGTATGCATTTGGGGGAGGGGAAAAAGAGGAGACTGCGATGGCTTAAATTGCGTCCTCTAAAAAAGATATGTTTAAATCCTAATCATTGTACCTCAGAATGTAATTTTATTGAGAATGAGGCCCATTGCAGATGTAATTAGTAACTAGAATACTGTGAGTCCCTGAACCGCCACGACTGGGGAGCCTTCTAAGAAGGTGTTCTGTGATGACACGGTGACAAAGGGAAATGACATGTGATGAAAGAGACAGGGAGGGGAGTTTTGCAGCTGTAAGTGAGGACATACCAAGGTTAAACACCACAAACTAAGAGAAAGTCCTGAAGCCAGTTCTAGCTCAGAGACCCCAGGAGAGCCTGGACCTGTTTGAATCTTGACTTCTTATTTTTGCTGCTATCTTAAGCTACCCAGTACTTTGTGGTGGTAATTCAAGAAAACATAAAAGGAATATTAATATTTTTTCCTAAATATCATAGCGTAGCTGCAACAGAATTCATAAAGGACCCTGAACACTGTACTTTAGAAGCCAGACAGGCTCAGAAAAAGACTGGCTATGAAAAGATTAAGACCACTCAGTTTCTTGAATTTAAGAAACTTTACTTAGTTCTGTTTTCCAATTTGGTCCTCCAATTCTGTTCTTTCTGATGATAGCTATTAATGCTTATAGTTGTATTCAAATTATTTTTTTTTTTTCCTGAGTGGCTCCAACCAGTGAATGTGTGTGATTTGAAATTCATAAGTTATGGTAAATACACACTTGCTGGACATCAAATAATGCTGCATCCAGCTGTCTGGACCAACAGGTATCTCCCATGGTAGGAGACACTTCATTAAGAGGCTGTCCATGTTCACCTTTTATTATTTATTATTCTTCCAAATAATTAAATTAAATTAGTAAAAATGATATTGAAGAAATAATTGTATATAATACATAGTGGGTTCCTAACGGCCAGTTACACTTAGAGTGCTTTATGTGACATGTTTGCATATGCTTAAAATTTATGATAGCATCATAAGGCATGTTTACACCATTTTTGAAATTAAGAAACTGAGGCACAGAAAGTTTTGATAACTTACCCAACATCACTGATCTGAAAAGCAGCAGACCTGGGAATTGATCCAGGTACAATAACTCCAGAGCCCAGTTTTTCAATCATTAAATTTTACTCTATAATGAAGTTGACCTCTGGGTCAGTACATGAGATATAGTGGGTTTACTTTCACGGCTTAACCCAAAGGATGTAGACTTCTGTACATGGCAGGCCCTAGAAAATTATCTGGCTTCATCTTAAGAGACAATGAGTGACATACTGGCTCACTGCACTGATATGAGTAAATAATGAACAATTCTAATACTAGGTCAAAAATGGTTTGTCATTTTAATTAAGCCCGCTATACTTACTATTAATTCTTCTGAAAGGACTATGGCCTACAAAGCTATGGAGATTCTATAGCAGTCTTTATTTATTTGTTTAATGAAATGGTGCTCTCATAAAGGGTGAGAGTATGGTCCTGTGGCTCAGTGAGAGTGATGTGCTTAGTTTCTAGCTCATGTTAATCTAGAACTACCTGACATGGCATCTTTCTTATTGTGCTCTAGGATATGTCAATCTGAGGGGAGGCCATGGAATGGTATATTATATGAACCTACCAACAGTGCAAATGCAAATTAATAACAAATTTAATACTGTGGATGGCAGGCTTGGAGCTGTAAACATAAAAACACCCATTTCTGGAAACTGAGGCCTTCATATTCAGAATTCGTGTCAGTATTTTCCTGAATTATGTGGTTGCTGAACCTGAAGGGAACATCTCCTTCTTTCATTTTATCTTCCATAATGGTAAGGCAGGAGGGTTTCTATTACATAAAGAAAATCTCTATAACCCTTAATGAGAAGTGTTTCCAAAACATCTGTTCCCAGTTGGGAGGAAAAAATTAAAGAGTGAAATTTTCCACCTGTGAACAACTCCACATAGAAGAAAAACCCTCATCTATTTGACATGTGAAAATGTGAACAGACAGTGAGTGCATAGCACATAGAAGCTTAAGCAAGTCCTAATCGCATGAGTTAACTTGTGCACATTTAAGAAAGAAACTAAAACATAAGCTCTTCTGTATTCTGTCTTACAATAACTAATAAAAAAAAATTTGTCACGTGTGTCATGTTCTACTATCTCACTTGGGCCTGCCTCACCTTGTACTGAATGAGAAATAAAAAAGTTATTACTGGAATGTAATACTACCAAGGAATCCCTGTTATCTGCTGCTACATTCCATAACATTTCAAAACTTCCTGGCATATAACAGCAATGAGTTATCGTTTCTTGACATCCAGTGGTACTGACTGTGGTCAGATGAACTGCGCTCCCACTCCATGTGGAATTGCCAAAGTCACGTGCATCCACATTCAGTTAGGTGCTCAGTGGGGGACAGAACATCTAAGAAGACATTTAAAACCAAGATTTGTCTATAGTCTCTCATTACGGAGTAATTGAGTTCAAGCTTCTTTACAAGATGGCAACTGCCATCTAAGAAGAAGTCTTCTAAGAGAACAAATCTCAGTTCACAAACACCTGTCAGTCTTGCTAATATCAAATTTGCCAAAGTAAGTCTCATGGTCAACCCTATAGTCAAGGTGGGTAAGGACTGTTCGGGGGCACAGATATAGGAAAGCATGGCTCACTGGGGGTCACCAGTGTCGTGGTCTGTACTAAGGAGAAAAGCAATGGCCTGATCATATACAGACTTTGACAGTTAATCAACTTTTTTTGGCTTCTCTTCTTTTGGAGGAGGGGGCTCTCTCAGTTCTACTTAGACTTTGAAAACAGTTGAGGAAGATCTTAGCAGTAAGGAGTCACAAAGTAGTATAAGTTTATCTAATTATATTTTAATGTAATTTTAAATAGAAAATAAATGAACTATTTCAAAAGTGCTTCAACTGGTTTGTGACTCTTGGCATTTTAAATCTTTCCTTAGAAGACATGAGAGAGAGAGAGAAGGAAAGAAAGAAAGGAAGAAAGAAAAGAAAGAAAGAAGAAAGAAAGAAAGAAAGAAAGAAAGAAAGAAAGAAAGAAAGAAAAGAAAGAAAGAAAGAAAAGAAAGAAAGAAAGAAAGAAAGAAAGAAAGAAAGAAAGAAAGAAAGTATAATTAATTTGTAAACCTTAAAGGAGACAAGATTCTTACCTAATATTGTCCAATAATCCCTATGACAGGAAGAATAATGTTTCCCCCAAAGGTATCAATATTCTAATCCCTGATCTGGTGAACTAATTCCTTTACCTGGCAAAAGAGAAACTTCACAGATGTGATTAAATTAAGGATTAAGATCCTTAATTCATCATCAGCCAGATGATCAGGCTGGCTCTTATGTAATCACATAACTTTATGAGGGAAGAGAGAGGCAGGAGAATGAGAGACAGAGATGTCATAATGGAAGCAGAAGGCTGGGTGATACAATTGCTGTCTTTGAAGATGGAAGAAAAGTCATGAACCAAAAGGAATTCGGGTGATCTCTGAAGGTTAGGAAAAGACAGGGAAGAGTATCCCCCCGGAATTTCCAGAAGAACTAGCTACGTGTATATCTTGAGTTTAACTCTGTGAAACCCCTTTTGGACTTTGTCCTCTAGAATTTAATTTAATTTTATTTTTTAAAATATTTATTAATTTATTTTGGAGGGAGGGGCGAGAGAGAGACTCTCAGCACGACTCCCTACTGGGTTTGGAGCCTGATGAAGAGCTCTATCTCACAAACCTGAGATCATGACCCTGAGATCATGACATGAGACAAAATCAAGAATCAGACACTTAACCAACTGAGCCACCCAAGACCTCTGTCCTCCAGAATTTTATTTTATATTTTATTTTAAAGATTTTATTTATTTGACAGAGAAAGAGAGAGATGGAGAGGAAGCATGAGCAGGAGGAGGGGCAGAGGGAGAAGCAGGCTCCCCATTGAGCAGGAAGCCTGACGTGAGGCTCCGTCCCAAGCCCCTGGGATCATGACTTGAACCGAAGGCAGACTCTTAACTGACTGAGCCACCCAGACATCCCCAGAATTTTAAATAATACAGTTGTGTTGTGGGAAGCCATTACATTTCTGGTAATTTGTTACAACTATAAGAAACTAATCCAGTTCGCATGGAGCAATCAGTCCAGTGATAATCTGGACACAGGTATCAGTATTACTCAGTTGGTAACAGCACTGAATTAAGCATTCACAATGCACTTCACACAAATGAAGACATGGAAATATATTTTAAAAAAGGAAAAAAGATATTTAGGGACATGGAAGTGAGTGGGACAACTGTACCATACTTCTCAACAAAGTTTTTTGCAATGCGGGACTGATAGAATGACAGAAAAAAAGATAATTCAAGAGAAATTTAGACTACCAATTAACCAAACACAATTTAAAAATACATGAATCAACACAAGTTATAGCCCAGTGAACCTGTAGAACAATAAAGATGAAGCGAATATCTTATGAGACTAGAACAGTAGAGACATATCTATGAATGATCTAAAATTTAGCCAAAACTAGATTTCTCAATAGCTGTAGGAAAGATTCTAGGGAATAATTTGGCAAGAAGTAAAGTAAGCTCAATGGAAGAAAGAGGATACAAAATAGTATTTAATAGGATTTTGACCAAATGCTTTGTTAACCGATTGAATTAAAAAGACGTAACAAAATTTAAAAATTATTAAAAGTATTGTTATAATAAATGTGAATTAAAGTTAATCCTGTATGAAAAGTGGGGATTTGGAGAAAAGACAAATCAGGCTACATTTGTCTTACTTATGAGAAGCGTAGATAATTGTACCTATCTGTAGACTATGCAAATGTGAAAACATATATGGAATTTTGTTTTTGTAACATTTGACCAGATTATAACATTTGATGATTTTGAATATGACTATTTAATGATGGTATGTGCTAGTAGTAGCTCTCGTGGCAGAGACGGGGGGGAGTATGACTACCACACCAAACTAAAATCCAGATGAATCTAGTCCATTGTCACCCAGTAAATATTCCTTGAGTATTACCTGTATGCCAGACAATTTATTGTAGTCAGAGATACAAGAAATAGTTTCTACTACATGTCACATAATTAGAAAGAGCATTAACTATACTAATATGATACAATACAACGGTATGCTATGACAAGGAAGTATTGTTGTGTACCATGAACAAAAATCAAGCAACTTTAGATGCAAGGAAATGGTTGGGCATGTTACCTTGGACTGGGTGTTCAGGAATATTCTCTATAGTGGGAGACAGTTAATCAGATACTAGAATAAAATGGTGAATAGAATGATGGAATGATTCTGAGAAAGAGCATTCCTGGCAGAAGACACAGATTTGCATGAACCCTGAGGTGAAAATAAACCTGAAATATTCAGTGGAAACAAGAGATCTGTGTGCAGAGACAGGTGGGTGAGAGGATTTGTGGAGAACATGGGACGGGCTTCTGCTATAACCCACCTGACCAGGGTGGGTTCCTATGGGGGCTTGTATTTTCGTCAGTATGATAAGGGTAGGCACTAGAGGATTCTGAGAAGAGCAGTGATTTGTCAGAATCTCTTTATGTATTTTTCCCAGTGACATTGTACACTGTTCTTGGTTCTAGGGGGTTTCTCCGATTAGACGCTCTCCTTCCTCCAGGTGTAAACTCTGTCTTCCATCAAAACCCAGCCCAGATAAATTCTATAACTTACAACCCAGGCATCAGAAAAGGGCTGCTAAGACAACCAATATCTTTGCCACAAATTTCCCCTTAGAAATGTATGCTCTGAATGTGCTTCTAATTTCCAAAAAGAGTTCTCTTTTTAACTTATTTTCATCTCAACCATACATTTAATAATCTCTGTACATATGTATATCATATGTGTCACTATGTGTTAAACCAAGATCTTTTTTAGAAAAGTGTTATATTCAATCCTCTTATCTCCATTAAAAATAAGACAATTAGAATGATATCTTAGTATCAAAGTGTTTATATCATTACTAAATTAAAAAATAAGTTGAAATATACTTTTGTTGTTGGAGATAGATTTTGCATGATTTAAAATGATTTACTATATTAGAGCAGTGGTTCATACACATATATACATATATGTATAGATATGCATGTATACATGTATATCTATACAGATGTATATACATGGAACATGGAAAAATGAGGTCAATAGATTTTACATAATTTATCATGTGTACAGATATACTCTGAGGAGCAAAACCCACTAAACTAGGGCAGGGATATTCTCTTTGGGAGTAATTGAAAATGAATCTGCTTTGCCTTTCACAGTTTCAGAGACATTGTGAGGTGTTCCTCTTCCGTGGGCCGTAACTCTCATGGCCGTGCTGGAGGTTCTGATGTGTCTCACTTCACCTGGCTCTCTGCAGGAGCGCTGCCAAGGACTCTATATGCCCCCCAGCCATATGTTTCAGTATGTCTCTATTGCTGTTGAAGCCAAACTCTGATGTGGTTCATAAATTTTTGGATGAACTTGCAGAATGTGAATTCAAAAATTAATGAGCATGGATTAACACTCTCCCTGGGCAGTCTTTGTTTATGTGCTTAACACATTAGACCTATGACCCATTCAAATCATTTTCATTGCATTATTGCAAACCTATGATCCAGACAGGTGCAGTGCAATCGGAGAGCGTACCATAATAAATAACACTATTGTCCTAGAGGTTTCATTTCACCCTTTGAAAATATCTGAAACTCTGAGGCTATATATAAATAGAAGCTTACCAACTTTTATCAGGGAAAACTAAATAAATCCGTGCAAAATTTGTTAGAACATCAACTACAAAAATTATATTTAAAGTGATTACAAGATATAGAAAATGTACACTTTAGCAATTTTAATTAAATGAAACAAAGTGAATTAAACAAAATGAAACTGGGAGGAAAGTAAGCAAACCTTTTAAATGGGATATGGATGTGATAAATCTTTTTTTTTTTTTTTATGTCTAGGGTTTGGGAGGAGAAGGGAAAAATACACACAGCTGCAGAGTAAGAAAACTTGGAAAAAGACACGTAGCTGGACCTAGACAACTATGCAGAAGTGATTATGCGGTGGCCTTCATACGTAAACCATGGAATTGTCTGACTGCGCAGGCCTTATCTAAATCTTGCAAAGGAAAGCTGCAGCCAGAGCTATGTGGTTCGTTTTTTTGTATGTCTGTTTCAAGAAATTTGCATAAGTCCACAAGTTATCTGCAAACTATTGTGATATGCAGTTTATTTGAATTTTAACAAGATAATTTTTCAAGATCCCGAGGGATTTATTTGTGGTCATATTGGTAGTGATGGTAATAAAGAATGGGTTGAGAAAACGCAGTAATGCGTAAGAAAAATGACATCCAACTAAGGGGGTTCCCTATGGAATGGTTTATGTCCTCATCTTTAGTTTTATTCTGTTCGCCATTGTATAAAACCAGAGATGGTATAGATGACATGCTTATCCAACTGTCGGAGGCCCACCTGAAATGTACGGCTTAACATACCTAAACAGTGGGCGATGATGTTTAAATGAACAAGCTCTTAATTTTCAGCAGAATATTCCTTCCTCCCCTCAACACCACCATACGGCTCTAAATACCAATCATGTTTTACAGACAGGAAATAGAGCTATGTGATAAAATCTGAGTGCAACAAAAAACATAACTCTTTGATTTTTACATTGCACTAATTACACTGCAAATTTTTGAAAAGTGATTATTTATTACAAGACCTCCAAGAGAAATCATACAAGACAATTCATGCTGTTAAAGCATATATTTAATATCATAAATACAGACTACTAAGAAGGTTTTAATGATTGAACCCCCATGTGTTTATGTGATAATGATATTATTCCTTAAACTTCTTATTCTTAGAAAATGTTTGTTTCTATGTTTACAAGGTTATTGACTTGATGAATCTTCCGATGTGGTGCCCTAAGAGTATGGTTTTTAAATAAATGGCAATTGTACTTTTGTTAAGTTTGGTTGTTTTGTAGATATGCATTTCCAACTGGAAACAGTAGATGCTTGAAATAAAGTCTGCCTCTAGGGCCCCTTATTTTCCTACATACACCTCTCCCTGTGTAAATCATTCCATATACAAATGTTCAGTTTCCGGCCACCGTTTTAAGATGTCACAGTGAAAATAACATTTTTATTTTAATTTTCCTAAAAAGTTACCTACCTTTTCTAATGCTTGGATGAATATCAAAATACAGAACTCCATTTAAGTAGTGACATAAAACAATTGCTTTCTAAATTTTTATTATAGAGGGGAATATCAAAATTGTTAGTGCTTTTTTTTTTCTTCCTTCAGGGTAAATGGAGGAAGAGAAGTATATTAGTTTTTTATTGTATAAGAAATTACTACAAAGTCAGTGGGTACAACATCCACTTATTATTGAATAGTTTCTATAGGTCAGAAGCCAGGCACAGGTCAGAATCTCCTTAGGACTTAGGACTTCAAAAGTTTGAAAGCAAGGTGTCTGTCAGCCATGTTCTCATCAGAAACATGATGTCTTCTTCTTGGTTCAGTCAGGTTGGGGAAGAATTCAGTCCTTGAAGTTGTAGAAATGAGATCCATATCTTCTTGCTGCCTAAATTTCCTCCCAGAGTCTCCCCTCATGTCCTAGATAAATGGCCTTCTCACCTACGGTAGCTTACTTCTTGAAAGCCATAGGAAAGTCCCACTCCAGTCTGCTAAATGGAGTCTTATGCTATCTGATGGGAGTGACTATCCTGTCACCTTCATCTTACAATGTAACCTAATCAGGGGAGCTATCTTATCATACATGCAGTCTTGCCACACTCAAAGCAGATGACACATACACTAGTGGACTGAAATCTTGGTGACCACCTTAGAAATAGGCCTACAACAAGAAAAAAATATATATCACATATATAGTCTAAAAATAAATAAAAGTAAAACAAATGAAAATTATATAAAATACAAATGCATATTAAAATTAAATGTATATAAAATAGAAATAAAATAATAATTATTTTTTAAGGATTTTATTTATTTATTGGTGGAGGGAGGAGCAGAAGGAGGGGGCGAGAGAGAGAGAGATCTCAAGCAGAAATAGAGCTGAGCATGGAGCCTGACTCGGGGTCGATCTCACCACCCCAAGATTATGACCTGAGCCAAAATCGGGAGTCAGATGCATAACTAACTGAAACACCCAGGTGCCCTGAAATAAAATAAAGTTAAATATACATAAAGAGGGAGGGAGTTTGCTTCAAGATTTTTATTCTCTATGAAAAGTTTAGAGGGTCCATTTTTCAATTCATTCATGCATTTCTTCAGCAAAAACTTTAAAGTGTCTCTGCAATACTGCAGTGAAATTCTGATATTAACTACCTGGAGTTGGGACAGACTCCACAGGTTAAAAACAATAGTCACCAGCAGGGGTGCACTAACTGTGGACACTAGCTACCTTTTGGGGATCTCCAGGCCACCCTCATGTCTGATCACTGACTACAAATTCTGGGAGTTCATGACTATATTAGGTTTGAAAATTGTCAGAATTTCCGGAGAGAACTCAGGAAAACATTATATTGATTATCAAAATTTTGTTATAAAAGATATAAGTCAGTACCAAACAAATGAGATACATAGGGTAAGATCTGGGAGGGTATCACCCAGAGCTTTAAAGTCCTGTCTCCATGAGATCAAGGCATATCATTCTCCCAGCGCACGGATGTGTTCTTCAACCAGGAACCTCACACAAGCCTCGATGTTTTAAATTTGGATTTTACTTTGCAGGCATGATAGGTTGAATCATTAGCCCCAAGAGTGAACTCGATCTGTTGCCCCCTCCCTTCCCAGGAGGTTGGGCAAATATTTGTGGCTCAGAGCTTCCGTATCATAATCACATAATTAAGTTTTTCTGGTATGAGCAGTCCCCATCCTGAGTCATCTCCTGAGCATAAATTCAGGTGTTTTCTCTGATCTTTCATGAATAACAGAGACATTCCCACAACGTTGGCAATGTAAGAGTTTAGAAGCTCCTTCCAAAAAACTCAGGATGAATATCAGATGTTTTATTAAAAATTATTATTATTTAATAGCCTTTTGTTATTAACTGACCTAGGCTCTATGGCTGCTATGATGAACATGGTGAACCAAGCTTTTGCCCTCACAAGGCTAACATCTGATGAGAGAATCACAAAAATCAAACAAGTCCTGAAAAAGAAGAAATAATGGAAGTAGATGGAATGAAGAAAAAGGGAAATGATGAAGATACATTAGGGGAGACTGAGCTCTTTAAAAAAAAAAAAAAAAAAGCTAAAGCTTTCCTTGACTAGTGGTATGTAAGCCAAGGTTAAGGAGTAATGAAGAGTGAAAAAGTATGAGGTAAAATAGGCGTGTTCCAGTAAATGAATCACCATATATAAAGTTTTCATGCCAAGTAAAGCATGGGGCAGGAGAGGAACTGAACACCGGTGCCTAATTAAAAATACACTTTGAAGTTCAGAGTTGTTAGATGTAGCTTGGATAGTTAACAAAGCAGAACACCATGGAGAACCTTATGGAGACATTAGAGTAATTAGGAATGTAACCAGAAAATAGGATACCACTGCAGGATTTTCAGCGGCAATCTGACCCTGATCACCAATGTGAATTTTGGAAACTCTTCTAGTTCTGAAAGCAAAACTGGAGTGGAGACGAGAAAGACTTTGAGGCTCATTAGTCTGTTACAGTTGCAGTGAGAAGTGATGCGGTCTGCACTGTCTGTGATCCCCCAAAAGGAGGCTGTGTCAGAAAGGTACGTAAAAATAAAATTAGTAGTGTGCCATTTTGAATAAAATTAAAGATACAGAAGGAAAGGGAAGAAACAATTCTCACTTTTCTGATCTAAGTACTAGAGAAAATGGGGGCTACTGTAGGAGAAACTAGGAAAACAGACTATGAATGTAAGTTGGAAATGCAGAGTTTGAGCTACCTGTTGGGAGCCCCTGTAACTACATCGGGTGACAGTTGAGTACACCTTGGTAAACCTCAGGAGATAAACAAGCAACAGAGAGATTTGGAAGAATCATCTGCATATACATGACAATGAAAGTCTTTGCAATGGATAAACTCATGAAGAAAGAATGAAATGGATCTAGAAATGAGGCAGAGGGCATGCTAAAACTTAATGGAAAAGTAGAAACAGGAAAGCCTGCAAAGTTGGTTTAGAAATAATATCTAGAGAGATAGAGAGAGAATTAGAGATTGTGGTGTTATGAAATGCAAGAATACTTAACCGAAATATTTTCATCAGGTGAAGTGACTCTGTGAGATAGATTTGTTCGACTGGTGGACTCTTCATTGATACATGAAATTGAATATTATTTTTCTTGTCTTGGGGCAGAGAAATTGTAACGAGAAAGAAGAATAGAAATCATTTGTCCATTTTTTTTTGTTATTTATTAGTGAGCATTTTTTTTTAAATCCATCAAGACATTAGTTGGAGAAAGAATGAGAAGTATGAAAAGAAGGACTTTACCCCAAACAAAGCTTCTGATTTTTAATTATATGGCTACATGATATCCAGAGTTAATCATTTGAGACTCCTTTCTTAATCATTTCCAAATTCTGATAAACCATACGAAGATCTCTAAATTAAAATTGATAGATGCATCCAAAGAGCTGTAGAGACCTACTATGTGAAAAAAGCAAAAGGAAAAGGATTTCCACAAACAGAATAAAGAGAAGCTAAAATCGAAATAATATTGAGTAGCAAGAATATAAGCTAATTCTCAATTATATGTGTTCATCCCTTTGTACTCATCTCTGTTTGCCTTTATGTTTTAGCACAAATAAAATGGATTTTTGTAAGCTATAGCATAATACATGTACAAGTGTATTTGCAGCAAGTGGATTGTAAAACACAAGCAATGCAATTCAGAAGAATCTAAGAGGTAAGAGTGAAGAGTCTAAAAGACGACCCCCACTCATGATACAGAAGAGGTGATTTGACAAGGGAAGGTACATATTTATTAAGGCTATCAGGGAAATTGTATGGTCCTAAAATGAATGGTTTCTTTTAAGAAATCTAACTACCTCTGAGGAAGAAAAATATTGAATATATACTTGTACTGCAGACAATTCTCTACAGAACCCTCAGTAAGGAATAATAGCTTTCACTGGAGTCTGGGTTGTTAGCCTCTCTGGTCTATAGATGCTGCTCTCTGTCTTCTTCACAGGTAGACAGTGAGTCATGGTGGAGCTTCTTCTCTGTATAACCCTCCTCTCCATCTGAACAATACACTGAATGTATTAGTGATTTAACAACTTCTCAAAATGAAGAATGTTTGGATTTTAATTCCAGTTTGCTTATGCCTGATTAGTAATCCATAATAACTAGATTGCCTAATACCTAATAGTGTTTTAACTAAAACAAAGTGAAATTGAGATATATTGTCTCAAAGGAGACCACAACTTATATTCTGTAAGCCTCCTCTCATGTTATTTCACCTCGATGAGAAAGTACATTGCTTTTATGAGACAGTGAATGTTCTAGCATGACTCTAACCACTGGAAGAAAATCAGTAAATGGGATGTATACACACATACTGAATGTCACAAGCCCATCATCTTTTTCTTGCCATCTTTTATTTCTTACAAATTCGCAAAAATTATTTTCTGAGTCATTCTGTGCTCATATTATAAATATGGCATGTGAAAGTGATTTAGCTAGGTGAACTTTCTTCAGAATATGTATTAACCTCAATCACAAACTTTACTGAGTATCATGGTGATGTGTCTGGCAACTCATTCTTATTGCTTCCCATCTGTTTTAATGAAAAAGCAGAAATGACAAATGATAATAGACCAGGAATTGAAGTTAAATGTGTCATAACTTGTCATCAGCATGGAGATTGGTTTCATAATTTTGGGAAAGCAATAATAACCCATACTATATATATGAAGATCTTTTTGCTCAATATCCTTTCTTTAAAATGTATTAATTAAAAAAATAAACCTCTCTATATATACACATAAATTATTCTGCCTAAAACATGTCATTGATCTAATATGTCTACATGCCCTTTATAAATGATTCAACACAGTGCTGATTATCATAAAGGCAGCTAGGAAGATGAGGAGTTTCTCTTATCTTCACGGGAGAGAATTTATAGCTCTAATGTCTTAAAACTGCCAGAGTGGTTCTGTTGAGAGATGCAACAAATAAGATAGTGTCACTGGCATTTTTCCATAATGTGCATAAAATTATAAATTTATCTATCTCAAAATCCAAACTTCAGGTTTATATGACTGAGACAAAGAAATGGGCAGTTGAAAAGATATACTGTATGGGTAACATCTAATTTATTCTAGGGAATTCTTACGACTCTTGGTTTTGTAATTTATCTGATCAGAGATACTTAATAACTTATATTTTCATAAGCTCCCTTTTTACATTGAAAACATCTTGGTAATTCCACTGGCTTGTGTTTTATCAAAAGCTTTTCCTTGGACACTGTTCTGACCATCTGTGCATAATGCTCTAACCTTATTATTTTATTTTCAAGATATTTGAAGTTGCTTAACAGCTTATAGCTAACATCTGGAAAGCATCTACATTTAACTTTAGCCAATTTGAAGCACTGACAGAGGTAGGAATTGAAACTTGTTTCACACCATACAAGCAAGTATTTACCTTAGCTTAGTCAGACTTAGTTTTAATGTAAAGGAACTCCATCTAAAAATTACCAATGCCAAACAATAAAGCAAATCAGTAAAGTGTCATCTCCAAAGGCATTTGAACAGAGGCAGAATGGCTACAAAAACTATAAAAGAGGTCATAGGGGCAACTCCTTTCCTTGAGCAACTGTTCAAATAAGTTTTCTTCTAGTATCAATTTCAGGTATACCTTGAATCGATCAAGATTTTAAACTGTGGTGAGGTAAATAAGAAGCATTAGTTGATTATCAAAGCAATATATTAGAATGAAAGCTAGTGCTGTTTCCTCGTTTGCTTATTTTAAATTTAGCTAGGTTAGAGAGATAAGAAAAATAATTTTTAACTTACTTTTAGAAAATGGAATACAAAATCATTACATGACACTAATAATCAAAAACAATAATTTTATAATGGAAGTTTGGGGAAATAAACACATTTTTTACAATTATGAAAGAATATCTGGGTTTCTGTAATATAATGAACTCAAACACACTTATATGGAAATATTAGTGCCATGATAATTTCAAAAGGATGCATATTTCAAAATTTGCTTGTGTTACTACAAAAAGAATGGTTATATGATATTTAATACAGTTAAGGGTCCAGCACATGAATCATCTAATTCTTTTTCAGAGATCTCTTCCCTAAGGTTACTTCTGAGTTTACTCATCACACAGACTTTGAGCCAGTTTCTTGGTTAAGAATTGCACTTTTACCTTAAAATGTAATCTCTGTCAGTCTGGGGTCTCCTACCAGTAGACTGTGAAATAAAGATGAATTGAAAAAGTTTATTTAGGAAGTACAAATAACATCATTTGGAAAATAAAAGGGGAAACAATAATATAGTGTTCCAAATAAAACATAAGAACAATTTTGGAAAAAAATAAACATAATTTATTATCTATATTTTCTCTACTTTGCCATCTGTAACTAAAATTATAGTATATACTGCTATTATGGGGGTGAAGGAAATTATTCCCACTTCATATTTCAATTGATTTAAATGGACCTTTCTAAACTTTTTATTTTATACTCATCTCCTTAAACTTACAGTTTATAATTCAGGATATATATGCATGCATATATATAAAACTTTCAAACATAATTGAATAGAATTTAAAACATAGTTTCAAAATATTTCCTGAAAGAAAATAAAAAGTACTTCAATTTAGTCACCAGAGAATAGAAGAAAATGAGCAAGAGAAGTTTTTTAACTACTGAAATAACTTTTTTACTTGACCATTTAAGATAATAAAGTAAACATTGTTAAGACAAAACTACATCTCGAAGAAGATCAGTTTCCCAGAGACTGGATGTGTTTCTGGAGCTAAATAATTTATATGAATATTTTCATCTTTAAATGTGAATGCTAACAAATGAATCACCTTGGACATAATTCAATTATTAAAATCACATGCTGTTTTAACAATTTGTCTAAAGTTATTTGTCCTCTACTATTTTTTAACTTAGAGAATATTGATTATGATACTTGTACTTTTCCAAACCTAACCAGTATATATCATAACACTGGAATTCAAGAAATGTGTATAACACAATATTTATTATAAAAATCAGATGCATGATTTGGATTAATGTTAAACATTTGTTGAAGAAAATCTGCAATATTTTTAGTGTATCTGGACTTATTTCCTTTCCTTCCTTTTTCCTTATTTTTGTCTGCTTCAATTTCTTTCATCACTGTTTTGTAATTTTCAGTGCAGTGCATTCCAAAGCAGATGTTTCAACTCCTTGGCTAACGTTATTCCTAAGTATTTTATTTCACTTGATACTATTTTAAATGGGATCATTTCCTTGATTTCCTTTTCATATAGACTATTGCTTGTGTAAAGAAATGCTATAGATTTTTGTATGTTGGATTTTGACTTTGTATCCTACAACTTTACTGATATATTAGCTCTAACAGTCTTTTATGGACTATTAAAGTTTTTCTACATGTAGGATCATGTCTTCTCCAAACAGAGATTTTACTTCTTCTTTTCCTATTTGGATGCCTTTTATTTCTTTTTTGTTGACTGATTACTTCTGCCAGTATTTCTAGTACTCTGTGAATAGAATTGGTGAGAGAGGGCATTTTGCCTTGTACTAGATGTCAAAGGAAAACTTCTCAATTTTTCTCCACTGATTTTGATGTTATCTGTGCACTTTTCATACAGGGTCTTTGTTATGTTGAGTTAAGTTCCTTCTATACATACATTTTTAAGAAAAGTTTTTTAAAAAGTTGCCTTAGGTATATATTGACAAGAAGTGTTTCTGTTGTAAGGAGAATAATGAGTCTTTAACTTAACAATTGTAAGGGATAGATTTTATGTAAATAAGCAAGAAGACCTGATATCTAGAATTAAGCAATAAAGGCAAGAGGAGATTTTGATTAATCAGAATACAGGTGTAATAATGGTGAATTTATTCAGAATTGGAAGCAAGGAAGTAGCTCTGTTTATCTGTAAAGATATTTTACAAACTCCATTTAACTGTAAAGATATTTCTTACTCTTATTTAAAAATAAGATTTATTTTGTCTTCCTTACATCTATTATATATTTTATTATGGGATCTAAGAAACCACCAAAAATACAAGTTTATATTTGTTTTACTTTTGCAAGCAAAAATTATTTTTCTATTCGTACTCTCCTGATAAATATAGAAGTGTATGTTATATGTTGCCTAACATATTTTATATAACAAGTATCTGCTCTTGTTTCAAAGAGTAGAAATTATTGGTTTATGCTTATTCTTTTGATAAGCAGAGAAATATGTCATATCACACAATGTTTTAAATGAATTCTGGAGGATTAGAGATCACTTTCCAATGGACATATGGTAAAGGGTTTATCAAGACCTATTTCCCGTTGAGTGGCCCTGCTGATAGCATCATGGCTAAACAGGCAGGAGAAATGCACTCAGCCTCACAGGGTGGTCAGCCTTATGGATTACCAACAGACACGTCGTGAAAACAATAAAAGGACACTCCATCTGTCCATTGCAGCAGTAACGGGAATACCAAATTCTTTAAAATGCCTAAATGTCCAACAAAAGAGGAATGGTTTGATATTGTAGTCTGTGTGTTAGGTGAGATAATATTCTGTTTAAACACAGTGAATAAGAAATAATTTAAAAATGTGTCTTCTCATCTTACATGAGGAAATTGAGTGGCATAAACACCACTAAATCTGTAAAAATACGTAATATAGAAGGAGTAAGAAGTAATGTATCTTAATTACACTAGGGACAGTGAGTCTTTGGCAATTTATTATTATTATTATTATTATAAATAAGTGGTCATAGACTTCATCAGAGTAGGTGACATTTGGGTAGTTGTTAGCCTTGCGACCTCTCCACCAAGGCCACAGCTGGCCAAGTCACCTAAAACTACATTTACATGTACTCACCCTCATTAGTAAAAACCTCCATACTGAGACCCTCAACTGACTGAGACTTCAAATGTCTCTTCCAGATGGCATAAGCGGATTTGGAGACACCAGGGGCTGGCATGGGATGTCGAATGCGGGTCACAGTAGGTTAAAGATTATGTCAGATTAATGGTGACATCTTAGAAAGAAGGTACGTTATCTCTTCCTACTAAGATTCCTGGAATTATTTATTTATTCATTTGTTCGTTGCTCTTTACTTTCATGGACCATCTATATATTCCTTGGTTTTCTTGATCTACAATAATATCCCCAAATAACCTGCAAAGTGTATTAGTTTGCTAAAGCTGCCGTAACACGGTAGCACTCTGAGTGGCTGAAGCAACAGAAATGGACTTTCTCACAGTTCCAGACCAGAAAGTTGGGATGAAGGTGTAGGCAAGTGTTGACTCTTCTGAGGCCCCTCTCCGGCTGTCTCGTTTTCTCCAGGTCTTCATGTAGTCTTCCTCCTGTACTCTAATTTCCTCTTCTTATAAGGCCGCCAGTCAGATTAGGGAGCACCCCAGCATCCTCATTTTAATTAAAGCACCTCCTTTAAGACCCTATCTTGAAATACAGTCACATTCTGAGATCCAGAGGTTAGAACTTCAACATAAGAATGAGGTGGGGGGAGGCACAGCTCAACCCATAGCACCAAACAAAGTCTTTTAACTTGCATAATTTATAAGCATATAATAACCAAAAGGAAAAGAAGGTTTTAAGAAAATCTCAGTATAAAGGGAGTGTTCTGGATAAGCAACAGAACAGCAAAAAGCATCTAACATGATCTTTACATCCAATAGGAGTAATTTTAGAAGCAGGAAGATGTGAGAACTATATTCAAATATACTGTTCAAAAAATGCACACACACATACACACAGCTCTCTTAATTAAACTGGATCAGTGCACAAAATGGCACAGACAAATGCATCTGCAAAGGTTAGCATATATACACTGGAGACTGAGGAAACTTTTTTTCTTTTCTCCAAGCATTATCTTAATAACCTTAATCCAGTATATTTTCACATTTCAGTCTTTGATTTTCAAAGAAAATCAATTTATGGATTTCAGACTATATGCCTGGAAAAATAGAGAAAACTCATTATAGATAGAATCACATACTTTTCTTTTTTTCATAAAATGAATGCATATCACTCATATTCAAAGTTGCCTGAATCCTTTGGGTGATGCTTTAAGAATAAGATAATCCCAATCTTCTACCGCCTTGGTTAAAAGCATGTTATATCAGCTGAATATGCTTAAACCAATTATGTAATATGCAAAAAATAATTTTAATACAAATATGTTTGAATAAGTAAGGATTATTTAACTTGAAAGACAAGAAACTTTGATATAAATCTCTGATCTTGATTGAAAAAAATTTAAAAGTCATTATTTTAAAATAAAACAAAATGATAAAAACATTATTTTATAGCATCAGGTTGAGCAATAGTTTTAGTTATATCTAATAACCTATAAATGAAAGATTGATTAACTTCCATTGCAATAATAAATCAGCATGAAGACAAGTATTATGAAGCAAGCAGAAAAATGAAAAGCTAATTCAGAACAAAAAATAGACAATGCCTGTTATATACAAAGGAATAACTTCTCTAATTCACAATGTGTTTCTGCAAATTAATTTGTTTTTTTCTGCAAATTAACTTGAAAAATGTCTATCTGAAAAATGTGTAAAAATACGAAAATAAGGAAAATAGATTATAGTGATATAGTATTTTTCTTCAATTAGGTTGACAGAGACCCTAACACTTAGCAATAGACTATATTGAGATGTCAGAGAAAAGGCTTTGGAATAAACATTATTTGATCCTGGTAGGAGTATCCTTTGATATAACTTCTGTGGAGAGTTATTTGTTAAAATGCACAAAAAGTAAAATCCGATAATTATATTTCTAAAATTTGTTTCATGGATATGTATATACATTTGTAAAATGACTTATGTTAAAAATAATTCACTAGAGCATTGTTTATAATAACAAAAGTATAGTCTCAAATGCTCCTGAACAGGGGGTTGGTAATATTAGGATATATGGTATTTCATGCTTAAGTCAAAATAAGGAGTCTCACTATTTACTGACATAAAATTATAGTCAAAATGTCAATCGTTGAGCTAAAAAACAAAGTGCATAATATTGTGTATATTATGCTGTCACTTGTAAGAAAGAGAAAGAATGTTATCTCTGAATTTGCTGTTACATGCATGATATCTACCTGGAAAAATAAATAAATAAATTTTAACAGTGGTTATTTGTGTAAAAGGAAATTATGAATGATAGATGTGTTGTCTTTATACTTTTTATATTTTTGAATCATGTGATATTAAAGTTTTAAAAGAACTATGACTATGTATGCTAGATTATAATTTTCATACTGTACTAGCCTGAAAAAATGATTTTTCTATAGATCCATAGTTTACTCATTAAGTTAAATAAGGCTATCTATTCACCTATAGAATTCTATGATTTTATGGTATGATTCCATGACTACACACTCTATTAAAAAGTATGTCTATGCAGAATTATTTTATTCCTAATAATAATAACAGTAATAGCAGAGTTATGACATCAAACGTGAATCATTCCACAGCAGAAGGAAAACAGGAAACATTGAACAAATTCAATTTAGCTTCACGAAGAACACTTGGATGATTCAGAGCTGAAAGGTCATTCTGCTAAAATTATAATGGCCATTAGTTTATACCTTGCTCCCACGTACATTCTCTCACCATTTTATTCCATCATTTATAAAAGTGGGAAGACAGCAAACCCAAGAGGACTACAAAGAGTCCATCAGACCTGGCAGAAAAAAAAGAAGACTTGACAAGATTGACAATTATGGATTGAGCTAAAACTCATATAAGTAAAGTTATAAAATACACTGCTCTAATTAGAAAAAATGTACATAATAATTATAAGTAATTTGGGAACTATAAGATTGACAATTATAGATTGAGCTAAAAACTCATAAAAGTAAAATTATAAAATACACTGCTCTAATTAGAAAAAATGCATATAATAATTAAAAGTAATTCAGGAACTATAGAAAAATAACAAAGAAAAATAACATTCCTAAACCTGTCATTGATGAATAAGTATAAGCAAATAGCATATATAAGAACCATAAATTGATCAATCATGGTAATATCTATTACCTTTTTAAATTAAAATTATGAAGTATTTTCTAGTATAACTGTTTTTTAAATTGTAATGTAAATATTCTTTTGCCATATGTGTATAATTGTAATTGAAATAACCAATCCTCTATTTTAGACACTCATATTCTTTTTAGTTTTCCTTATTATAAATAAAGCTGTGATATCTCTCCACAATTGCATTCCTAACAATCAAATTTTCATGTTCAAATAATATAAATGTTTCTGAAAATTTTTATATAATCAGGATACTGCAGATTTTTAAAAATAATTGTTTTAGTATAGACTTTAAAGAACAGTTTTAGGTTCACTGCAAAATTCCGCCAGACACTAAAATTAGAGTATATTCCTGACTACATGCATGTACACAATCCCCACTGTCAGCATCCTGCACTATTGGGGCATTTTTGTTAAACTTGATGAGCTATAACTGACACTTAATTATTACCCAAAGTTCATAATGAACAATAGGGTTTACTCTTGGTGTGTATATTCTGTGGGTCATGACAAATGCATAATGCCATATATCCATCATTACATCATTCCAAATAGTTTCTTTTCTCTAAAATTTCTCTGTGCTCTTGAAAGTATCTTTTGCAGAACAGAAATTATTAATTTTAATGAAGTCAAACATCAGTCATTTATTTCATGAGTTGTGCTTTTGATGTGGTATCTCAAAAGTTATCATCAAACCTAAGGTTAGTTTGGTTTTCTCTTCTGTGATATTCTTGGATTTTTTTATAGTTTAACTTTTATATTTATGACTATATTTTGAATTAAGTTTGAATTAACTTTGGTGAAAGGTATAAGGTCTGTATTTAGATTCATTTATTTGCATGTGGATATCCAGTTGTTCCACCACCATTTGTTGCAAAGGCAACACTTTATCCACCAAATCATCTTTGATTTTTAGTCAATGATCAGTTGACTATTTGCATGGGTCTATTTCTAGACACTTTATTTTGTCTCATTCATGTATTTGTCATTCTTTCACCAATATCACACTGTTTTGGTGACTATAACTTTAAAATAAGTCTTGAATTAATATAATATCAGTTTTTTAAATTATGTTTTGTTCAATGTTGTGTTGGCTATCCTGGTTTTCTTTTTTTCCTTCTCCATGTAATTTTTAGAACAAGTTTTTGTATATCCACCCAATAATGGACTTTGGGATTGCATTAAATATATAGATCAATTTGGGAAAACTGACATCTTGACAATATTGAGTCTTTTTTTATGTTCTTTTTAAAGATTTTACTTATTGATTGATTTATTTGATTTAATTTATTATTTATTTAGTTATTTATGAGAGGGAGAACAGGGGGAGACAGAGGAGTGGGAAAGGGAGAGAGAGAGAGAGAGAGAGAACCTCAAGCAGACTCTAAGCTGAGCATGGAGCCCGACACAGGCTCAGTCTCATGACCCTGAGATCATGACCTCAGCCAAAACCAAGAGTTAGACACTTAACCAACTAAGTCACCTGGTGCCTCTGCATTTTTATTTGAATTCCAGTTGGTTAAGATACAGTGTAATATTAGTTTCAGGTGTGCAATATAGCGATTCAATACATCCATGCAACATGCAGTGCTCATCACAAGAAATGGACTCCTTAATCCCCATCACCTATTTAAACCATTCCCCTATTCACCTCTTTTGTGGTAACCATGTTTATTGTCTATAGCTAAGTCTCTTTATTGATTTGTGTCACTCTCTTTTTCCCTTTGTTCATTTGTTTTCTTTCTTAAATTCCACATATGAGTGAAATCATATGGTAATTGTCTTCCTATGACTGACTTATTTTGCTTAGCATAATACTCTCTAGCTCCATCTATGTTGTTACAACTGATAAAATTTTATTCTTTTTTATGGTCAGTAATATCCCATTTTATCAAGTCTTCTTATCCATAAACATGGAATAACTCTCCATTTTCATTTTCATTTGGTTCTTCCACTAGATTTTTAAAGTTTTACTCAAAAGATCTTGTATAAATTTCACTAGATTTATACATTTCATTTAAGAGATGCTAACGTATGATATTGTGATTTTAATATCAAATTCCATTTGTTATAGAATGTGTGTATATATATATGTGTGTGTGTATGTGTATATATATACACACATATATATATACATGGTATATAGGATTTTCTAGTTATATTATAGTTTATAGGAAAATGAGTATTTTAATATAAACTTGTATCATGCAACCTTGTTATGATTTTTTATTATGGAAGGTTCTTATAAATTCTTTTGAATTTTTTTATAGACTCTCATATCTGTAAAGAAAGTTTTATTTTTATCCTTCTCAACCTGTGTACCTATTATTTCCTTTTCATGTCTTTTTGCATTCTCTAGGACTTCTAGTATGATATTGAAAAAAGTTAATGAGAGAAAGTGTACTTGCTTTGTTCCTAAGCAAAAGGAGTTTTGCTTTTAATTTCCCTAGAATGCTTGCTTACACTTGATATAATATTGTTCTAATCTCTAGTTAGAGACATTAATAATACATTTTAACCTGTTTTTTATTTCCTGAGTTACCACTGAAGTTAGAGATTACCATATATTTATATTTCTAAATTATATCATACTGTTTGTAGTAACTGCATCCATCGGACTTATTAAGGATTAAAAAAAAAAAAACTTGTAGGGGCGCCTGGGTGGCTCAGAGGGTTGGGGCCCCTGCCTTCGGCTCAGGTCATGATCCCGGGGTCCTGGGATCGAGCCCCGCATTGGGCTCTCTGCTCCCTGGGGAGCCTGCTTCCTCCTCTCTCTCTGCCTGCCTCTCTGTCTACTTGTGATCTCTGTCTGTCAAATTAAAAAAAAAAAAAAAAAAACTTGTAAAAGCAGATATAAACTCTATTGCATAATTTTAGTATACAAGCAATTATAAGTAAGTATACCACAATTTTACTCTTCAGAGTAACCATCATTTCTAGTATGTTTTATGTTAATACATATATATATGAACATTTTTACTATTATACAATATTTACATCATATATACCTATTTAATATAACTAATTTTATATACAAATATATGACAACTAAACAACCTCATGTATCCCTATGTTATTTAAATTGTAAATCAAACAGAGAGATTCCAGCAGTATGGTAAATAATAACGCAAGGTTATTTCAATATTTAATATTAATTTGCTATAAATAATTACATAATTAAATTAAAGAAAATAATTATTCATCACGAATCATCCTTATTGATGCCCAAACATAATATTCTTCTATTTCTAATTTTAAAAATCCATAGTAGTTATGAAATAGAAGCACCCTTCATAAATTCCATAAAAAGTAACAATTTCTAAGGAAGATCCAAATTAAGGATCCTCAGTATCTGATACAATGTTTGGTACATAAGAGGCACTTGACAAATTCACAAATGTTTGAATAAGCAATATATTAATTGATAGAAATGTGATATATTCTTATTAAAATCCAGACATGACTGCTCTCTATCACTACACTGATTAAATTTATTCTGATATTTTTCCAATACAGTAAGTTGAAGAAAAGGTGAGATATAAAATTCAGATATTATGCAGTAATATTATTTTCTCATGTTGAAATTCTCATTGAAAAATCCAAAAGAAGTAAGAAAGTATTATATTAATTATATGTATAAACATAATGTATAACACATATAAGTTATAAATAATTTTATATATTAATTACAAGTATATATATTACAATATTATAGATTTCAGTATATTGACAGTTTATGTAAATGAATGATGAATAAATAAGAAATTGATCAAATATAATATTTAACATTTATATTTAATTTATATTTAATAATATTATTTAAATTTATATATTTAATACTATTTAATAATATTTAATATTTAATAAATATTAAAATATTTAATTAAAATTATTTATGGGAATATAAATTACTTTAGTAAATAGAACAAAGGACAGCTATAGCCAAAATGAGTCTTCTTACAAAGTTAAAGACTTGTATAAATTCCTGCCTAAACATATAGAGAAAATATTTTGTGGTGTCTGTGGATCATAATTTTGTGCACTGATCATCAACCAACTCTGTGCTGTTATTCCTCCCCATCTTTCTTTCTTTCTTTTCATTTATTTATTTATTTATCCCCCCCCCATCTTTCCTAGGTTATAATAAGCATAAATAACAAGGTCATTAAAATAGATACTCTTCATATTTTGAGACTTTTATTTGGAAAACAAAGTGATCTCCTTTGAAATCCGAGCAAAACCCTTTTTGTATATAAGAAGTTGATATGTATTTTAGATATTAATGAGTGAAGTCAGGGAAATACTTCTATCCACCTTTTGCTACCAAACTCATAGCTCACACCTACTATGGTATTCAATTGGCCAGGAAGAAAAGTATATTTTTACAGAACCAGACCTGTTAGAGAGGAGGGAGTAGATGAGATTAGTTTTGTTGAAGCTTCAAAATATTAGCAATATGCATAAAGAACATTTCATGCTTCATATACCATTTATTCAAAAATCTCTTTTGTCCTTTTCATCCCCTTAATTATAACATTTGAGCTATACCAATCTTTAATTGTTTTTCTGTGCCATCAGTTAGAATCCATCACAAAGGTCTGCTACAAAATTGGAATCACAGAAAAAAAAAAAAAAAAAAGGAAAAGGGTAGTCATATCCTTGCTTTCCTTGCACCTACAGAGAGATGGTATCATTCTTTGGGATGAAATTAATGCAGAGCATCTTCAATTAAATGTTAACTCCATAAGAGTACACAGTACACGTTCAATAAATGAATAACAACATAAAATGTCACATTGAGGACATTCACAAGAAACATTCATATTTCCTTCTCTAGAATAGACTATTGTGTAAAAACAGATCACCTAGCAGTGTCATGTTGACAATTAGGACACTGACAGTATCTGCCTTATATTGTTGTCATAAAGATTAAAGCAGTTAGCATTATCATTATTAAGGGAAGGGAGTGATGTCCTCCTCTACAAGACACTTGTTCCCTATTCCCTGTAAAGGAAGAGCAATATAAAAAAGAGAAGGGACAGGGCGTCTGGGTGGCTCAGTGGGTTAAGCCACTGCCTTCAGCTCAGGTCATGGTCCCAGGGTCCTGGGATTGAGTCCCACATCGGGCTCTCTGCTCAGCAGGGAGCCTGCTTCCCTCCCTCTCTCTGCCTGCCTCTCTGTCTACTTGTGATCTCTGTCTGTCAAATAAATAAATAAAAATATTTATTAAAAAAAAACGAGAAGGGACATTGAACTGTTACTATAGAGAAAGAGAAAAGGGTTTTAACTAAGTAAAACAAAGACCTTCAAACTTTTTGTTTGAATTGAGACTCCAACAAAGAGATGGTTTTTATACTTCCATGCATAGAGGGAAAGCAGAGAAAAAAGTGAAAAAGCAATTGTACAATTATATATATACGGGTATATATATATATATTTTTTTTTAAAGAAATGTCAAGTAGTCTTACATTATCAGAATAGCACTATCAAGCAAAACAACCAATTAAAATTAAAGACTTTTTAAAGATTCAAGATAACTGTGCAGATAATAGCAACAATAGCTGAGTCTTAAGAGATTCTTACTATAAATAAGTTTCTTCAGCATAATTTTGCAGACTTTCAAACACATACACACAGTTGGAAGGTGTAGTTAAAATTATGGTCCTGTCATTATTCTAAGTCTCAATATCTCCCTCTCTTTTTCTCTCTCAAACTATTTCTCTCTCATACGATTGTTTAGCTATCATCACTGGTTGGTTGGTTGGTTTTGAAGAAAATTTATAATCATATCCCCCCAAAAATATTCATGGATTTTGGAAGTAAATTATTTAACATTAATAAGTTAATTTTCAAAAACTGTTTTTTATCACTTTTTTTTTTTACTCTTTAAATTTTAGCTTTGAAATACAATTGACAAATAAAATTATGGCATCAGTGCTCTTTATAACTCTCAAAAATTATATTTAGAAAACTTTCATATTTTTTGTTAAACTTCTTTCTGATAATTTTTTTCCTCTGTGATAAAAATATTTTTCTTTTTTATTTTCATATTATTTCTACCTAATCTTTCCAGTTATAGATAAGCTATTGGCTTTCATATATTAATTTTTATTTGGTCCTAAATCTTAAAAGGTTTTTATATGTTTTGTTGCCTTTAAAAATAATTTACTTAGGGGCTACAAGATAGTAGGGTTACAATAATAGTAGACAAATCTGCAAAATAAAAAAAAAATATTATTCTTTTGATAGGAACCTTGATTCAAATAAGGTTTGTTATATGTTTTTAAATGAGTAACTCTGAAAAGGGATCACTGTATTATTTATTTTTGTTTTAATGTATTATTGCCTAGACTAAGAATCAGAGAAAACTTGTTTCACTATATTAATTTCAATATTTTTATTTTTTCAGCTCTTAAATATTTTGCATAAATTATCTATATCCTCAAATTCTAATGAAATCATGAAATGAAGTTTTAGAAACTTTAAGATATCTCTTATGGCTATTGGTCATTTGTAATTTCCTAACATCATTGATATGGGTTGAATTATGTCCCAATGAAATTCATATCTTGAAATCTGCAAATTTGGTACAACAGAATGTGACTGTATTTGGAGATAAGGCCTTTAAAAAGGTCATTAAATTAAAATGAGATGGTTAAGGTAGAACCCCAATTGAGGGTAACTAGTGTCCTTATAAGAAGAGGAAGAGACACCATTGATGTCCCTACATAGAGAAAAGACCATGTGGAGACACAACATGAAGGGACCATCTGCAAGCCAAGGAGAGAGGTCTTAGCAAAGAATTATCTTGGGCTTCTAGCCTCCTGAGAAAACATATCTCTGTTGTGTAAGTCATTCAGTCACTGGTAGCAAACTAATATAATCATTGCATGTTCTCTTAGAGATATATACTATGTTGCCTTTTATTTTTTTTTTTTTTTAACTTTTATTTCTTAGAGAGAGAGCCTGTGTGCACAAGCAAGAGCAGGAAGAGACAGAAGGCAAGGGGGAGAGAGAATCTTAAAAAGGCTCCAGACACTGCATGGAGGCCCACACAGGGCTCGATCTCATATCCCAGAGATCATGACCTGAGCCAAAATCAAGAGCTAGACACTTAACGGAGCCACCCAAGCACTCCTCACATATCTTTTAAATAGTAATTCTTTATTTGTTGTTAATCCCATATCCTGGTATCAAGACTTGAATAAAAGGTAAATTCTGAGAGTGAGCAGTCTGACAGGATTCATAGTCACTGAATGATTTCATAATGAGCACTATAGGAACAATGCCTTTGTTCACATATTTTGGTAATGTGAATATGAACTTTGGTAATTACCAAATTCACATTCAGAAGAATTATGAACCCACTGGTAATGGGTTCTCTGGGTTGGTTGTCTGGGGTTCATCTTGGAAGCCTCTCCATGATCATTAATCGTCTGCTTCCTAGGGTAGAATCTATATCATGAAGACACTCCAAAGATACTTCTTATCATGGAGGGTTCCAGAAGCTACAGATTTATGGTTCTAAGACAGATTCCACTATGGCCTCTTACCAGATCCTAAGTCATCATTACATCCAGTCCCTAAGACTCTCAATTACTATGTTTCACTGGGGTTCTCCTTCAATTTCCTTCCAGTTATCTCCTGGGCTAGGCTTTATTTTCTAGACAGGATATTATTTGCTTTCACTGATTTTTTTTTTTTCTATCCATGAATTTTGTTTTTCCCTTTAAATGGGAAAAATAAGAAAGCAAAAGCCAGAGCCTGGGATTATATTATAACATATAAAAATGTTAGACCGGGGCGCCTGGGTGGCTCAGTGGATTGAAGCCTCAGCCTTTGGCTTGGGTCATGATCCCAGGGTCCTGGAATGGAGCCCTGCATTGGGCTCTCTGCTCAGCGGGGAGCCTGCTTCCTCCTCTCTCTCTCTCTGCCTGCCTCTGCTTACTTGTGATCTCTGTCTGTCAAATAAATAAATAAATAAAAATTTAAAAAAAAAATGTAAGACCGTTATTTTAGAAGTTTTTTTTCTTAAACAAAATGATATTGGTCCTTAGTGCTATTAAGAACTATGACAGGACTTCTCACTTTACTTTTAAAATCTATGCCAGAGTATTATCTTTATTTTATGTATTCTAATATTATAAATCTGTGTCCATACTATTTTGCTTCTTCATTTGCTGCATGGCCTGGCTTATTTCTAGAATTACTTATTCTAGTTTTTCTATAGCCCTGCTCCAAAAGAAATAATCATGTTAAGTTTTTATAGGATACAATTCAATGATAAAATTTGTCATCTATTAAATATAACAAAATAAGGCTCAAGTTGTATATTTTGGCAAAACAAAACATTTTATGTTGAGTTTTAGAATATAAACTTTTATCATCATCCTACTGTATTTCCTTTAAGTGATAAATTGTGTGTTATGTCACATGAAAGATTTTGTTTCTGCTGCTTCTTAAATAAAATGGATAAAAGCAATACTTTAAAACTATACAAGGAGAGAGATGGAGGTGATGGTGGTGTTTTCTAAGGGGAGTCCAGACTGGGGATATAAGCTTTCCAAACATGTCCTCTCAAATTTGCTGGATTATCAGAGTCCTTAAAGCTATTATCTTGACTTGTTAACATGCATCTGAGGCTGGGATTGACATCTATGAGAGACATGATTTACAACAATCAAAAAGTGTCTTGGGAATCTATATATGTGAAGACAGTGTTATATTTGTGTTATTTTCTGTAAGAAGAACTGGCTATAATATCACTCCCTCCAGAAAAATGTGTTTTGAAGATAGTTTCAAAACCAGAATACTTGGATGTCCCAAATATTTAATGGCTTTCTTTATATCCATTTCATAGAACAGATGGCCTGGATAACAGTCCATTCACCTTTTCCCTATGGGAAAATTTTACATTGAGGCTGGAATTAAGTCTTACCTGTGTGTGTGTGTGTGTGTGTGTGTGCGCGCGCGCACATGTGCATGGGTTAGTGTCTGTGTAACCCATGTTGACCTGTAATTCATTACAGTTAGTTTCAAAAAGATTAGTAGTTTTACTAGTTTATTCTAAAATGATTTAGTTTTCTTTGAATAACAGCCCAAAATAATAAAACATATTACATCATTAAGGCAATTCAAGATTATGCTATTTTTAGTTGAATATACAATGTTCAGCCTCGTGGATGTCATTCTTTTAGTTATTTTCCATCAGGTAGATATTCCAGTTCATCAAACAAACAAACAAAAATATCTTTATTACCGGGACATAGGTGACAGAATAATTTCCCTATAGGGGTTACATAACTAAGTCTATGGGACTAATCAGGAAGCTTCCGTGTGAAAGCTTCCTCAAATCAGAAGCTTCTATAGACTCAGTTGTTGTTATGACAATTACCTGTTTTAGCATAACAAAACCTACTTGAAGATTTTAATTTGGTTCTTTTAAATCTCTGATTATTTCAAGTGCCCTTCTTCCCAATATAAATTTAGTGGATCTGATTACAAAGCTTCGATTAATAATGTTGCAGCTTTCTAAAACATAATACATATGTAGGTTGCAAACATACCTACATCTATTCTACAACTTGTTTCATCCCTCTGGTTCTCACATCCTAAGCCTATGTACTCTAATTAGCATTATTAAATTAAATATTATATTATCTATTAAGTAGTAACAATAGTAAAAATAAATGGGAGTGTATATTAATTTCATAGGTGAGTGTATATTTTTGTTACATTAAGTATATAATAATCATGTGCATAAATACATATGTGTATATATATATATTATATTCTTGTAGAAAAGTTATGTGGAGGAAAACTAGATTCTAGTACTAAAACTGACACCTGTTTGCATGTATTAGTATCTAGGATTTAGTTTCTAAGTCTTTGAGATGAGCATAGTTGCATCTGCCTAATTTTTTTCTCAGTGCTTATGAGGTTATTATTGAAAATGTGTTTAAAAAGTATAAATTATTATTCAAATTCCTCTGATTTGAGGAACCTTTCATGTGGAATAATACTGGAATATTATTAGTTGAATACCATAGATGATACTGATGAGACTGAAGGGCATGCTGCAAATTACACAACTAGCTCATAATTTGCTAGATTTTCTCTCCCCTTTCTCAGAAGATATGCATAAGAACCATGGTAGTATGATCTATGTTTGCAAACCATATGTTACAAACATTTTGAATAGATAAGTGTAACCATTTTTAAAAAGGTAATGTAGAAAACATATTTCAAACTATGCTTTAAATATAATACCAAGATGGTCATTTAAAATATGTTTACTGATTTGAAGTATAAAATGACATTTATATCAGGAGTTCAGTGAGAATTTTTGAATACTGCAATAACCAGATTTCATAATACAGTCATATACAGATGGAAAAAGAGACAGAGATAGATGTATATTATCACTCTTGGGATTTGTAAGACACCAACAGAGTTAAGAAATCTTTAAAATGCTTCATGTGGAGTCTAACCCTTAATTAGCCAGTAATGTTACTGCAGCTTATCTAAAATTAATCAGCAAAAATCCCCATGGATGCCTGCTGATTCCTTTATAAATTCCATCCAGTAATATGGTTCTTTGGATAAAAAGAACAGAAAAAAAATGAACCTGTAAACTCCTTGAAAATGTGGCAATTCTGGATAATTTGAGCACTGATTTTTTACTGATTATATTCAGGAGGAAATGATTTTTCTGTTTTAGTTATTCCATCGTTCACCATTTCACTCCTATGGCTCATTGTTGATGTGAAATTGAACTAGAGATTTCCCTATTCTTCTTCAAATTTCTTTATCTATGCTACCATATAAGTACAGATTTAAGTAAACTAAATCAAAAGAACAAAAATCAATATTCTTTCATGCTACAAGATTTTCTTTTTGGTAACTGGAAGTCATTAATCACTGGAGAAGCAGTAAGGGGTATCTATGAACACACAAACTCTGAAGCCAGGAAAGATGAAGGGTGAACCGTAACTTTCACACTCACTATCTATGCTGAATCACAAAAGCCTGTAATCTCTAGTCAGCTGTCATTCTCTCATGCCCTCTGGGATGAGCCTTACTTCTACTAAATACATTAAGGACTCAAGTATATAAAAAAAACAACAACATAATGTCTAGTTATGTATAGTAAGGACTTGGTAAGAGGCAACCAGTACTACGACAATGTACTAGTACAACAACAATGCTAAAAACAAAATCAGTTACACATTAGACTATTAACTGTCAGTTGAGTTCATAAAAATAAATTAAATTGTTAACAAATAATTTTGATCTCATCCAAGTGGCTTTTTATATGAATGACCAGAAGAAAACTGACATATATATTAGCTGGTTAGAGGATAATAAAAGAAAATCTTAAATTGTTTAACATAAAGTAAGATAATATTTAGACAATATTTTATTATTAGAACTGAATATTTAAGAAAACAATGCATAATACAGAATTTATGTACAATATTCTATTTAGAAAGAAAAAGGATGTTGCCTTAAGCAGAACATATGTCCTTAAATTAAAAAAAAAGTGTGTGTGTGTGTGTGTGTGTGTGTGTGTGTGTATTCTCAAGGGCATTAAAAGTAAAATATATATCATACCTGGAAAGAATTTGAATAAAGGGAATGTCAACAAAGGAAAAATAATATGCAGCTTATGAAACATAAAATAAAGTAGTGCAAGGAGTCAAATCATACTCTCCCAGTTTGATATCAGACAAAATATATTTTAATATATTTAAGAAATAGAAAGTACAGTTGGCAGAAGCTAAGGGACTGTAACAAGTACCCTAGCAGGAGTCATTTCTAGAGTACAGAAAACCAACCCTTTTGCAACCACTGGAGGGATGGAATGGATTTGGAGACACTGAAGAGCCCATTCCAGATAATTTTCACCGTTTCACCTGACAGCAGAAACTCCTTTCTCAGAGATTGCTTGATTCAACTTGACCCAGAGATCCTTCAAAGTGAATGACCTTTACCTCAGGGTGTTTGTTCAACAACTTTGTTGCAATTGTCCAACATGACAGCTGTCTCAGGAGATGATAGAAGTTGGAGTAAACAAAGTGCTGATTTAAAAAGTAAATAAATAAAAGTTAAGCTAAGGTTTTTTGTTGTTTGTTTTGTATTGTTTTAAGGTTTATTTATTTATTTGACAGACACAGTGAACAGTGAGAGAGGGAACACAAGGAGAGGGAGTGGGAGAGGGAGACGCAGGTTTCCCACTGAGCAAGGAGCCCCTTGTGGGGCTCGATCCCAACCAGAGCCAGAGGCAGCCACCCAGGAAACCCTAAGCTAAGGTCTTTGATTTAAGGAGCATAGGAAGTTTTGTAAGGCTCTGAAATATTGCTGAGACTGTAGAACTCTAACGCATAAGGAATATATATGTGTGTGAGCGGAAAGAGACATTGTTCTAAGCACTCATGTTTGACTGACCTTGGGGATCAGTGCAAAGTAAATGTAAAGGCTCAGGTAGAATTAGAATGCCTGCAGAAGCATTAAAGATGTGCCCCAAACATTCACAGCTCCTTGGCACAGACTGAGAGACTTACTGGTCTCAGACATTTAGGAAAACTATCCAGTCATTAGCTGACCAACATGCCAAGGAAGAAGAAAATGTAGTGGAAATATATTTTTTAAAAAGTACAAAATTTACAGAATTATATCACAAAATTCATTATAAAACAACAATAAAAGCTACAACACAAAACTCCAAAGCAGTAGCATCAAGAGAAAGAACAGCACCAACAATGAACACTGTGGGGGTAGGAGGGGTGTGGTTCCAGAATTGCCATATTGTAGTGTTTTAATATTCAGTTTTCAACATATGAACAACAAAATTATGAGAACTTGTGAAGAAGCAGGGAAATTATGACTCAAAAAAGGGGGAAATGCAGTTAATAAAAACAGTTCCTGGGGCGCCTGGGTGGCTCAGTTGGTTAAGCGACTCCCTTCCGTTCAAGTCATGATCCTGGTGTCCTGGAATCAAACGCAGCATCTGGTTTCCTGCTCAGCAGGGAGTCTGCTTGTCCCTGTGACCCTCTTCCCTCTCATGCTCTCTCTCTCACTCTCTCTCAAGTAAATAAATAAGATCTGAAAACAAAACAAAACAAAACAATAGTTCCTGAGGAAGCCCAGAGATTAGAATTGCTAAACAAAGACTTGTAATTATCTATTAATCATATATTACAATAAATAAGCTCATAACTAAAGGAAACCATGTCTAAAGAACTAAAGTTTGAGAATGAAATATCTCTAAATAAAGTATGGATAATGATACAAAAATTATAAAAATAATCAAAGAAATTTCTTGAATTGAAAAGTACAATATCTAAATGAGAACAAACAAACAAACAAAAACACTATAAGAGATCATTAGGAGATTTGAGATGAGAGAAGAAAGAATCAATAAACTTGAAGATTGGTGAGTTGAGATTATGTAGTCTGAAAACAAGAAAAAAAAATGAAGTGAAGAAATATTAATAGGGCCTCAAAGACACATGAGAAAGTATAAGGCATAATAACTTACTTAAAATAGGTATTCCAAAGAGGATAAAGAGAGAGGGCACAAAAAATATTTAAATAAATAATGTTTCCAAATTAATGAAAAACAGCAAACTACCTACCCTGAAACTCAACATACACCAAAAAAGGGAATCTCAGAGATGCATGCCTAAAAACATAATAATAAAACTATTTAGAGCCAAAGACAACATTTAAACAATAAGAATGAATCACCTAGTTATTTACAAGGGATACTCAGTAAGAATAGTAGCTGAGTTATGTAATCAGTAATTTTATGGAGGACAAAAGTTAGTGGGAAGATATTTTCAAACAGTTGAAATTAAAGACTGTAAAGGAATTGTAAATTCAGTAAAACTATCCTTCAAAAATGAAAGCTAATTAAGATGTTAACTAAAAAAATCAATTTCTAGTAGGCATACCAAAGGAGTTCTTCAATTTTAAATGAAAATACACTGTACTGAATCTATTCCATAGAAAAACTTAAATCCACACAGAAGAAATAAAAATCACTGTACTTATTTTTAAAAGACAGTGTGTATGTTTATTTGTGATTCTTTCCTTCTGTCTAAATTTTAAAAACTGCATCATGTAATAATGTCTCTGTGTTTGTAAGCTTATGATATATACAGAAGTGACGTATATGAGAATATTGTCACAAAGAAAAGGGGAAATGGAGAAAGATTCTTATATACTTTTGAAGTTAAGTTGGTATTAATCTGAATTATATTGCTTTAGTTTAAGATGTTAATTAGAGCAACACTAAAAAATTATGTAAACAAATAGAAAAAATAGAAAAAGAAACAAAAAGAGAATTAAGATGCCCACTAGAAAATATCTATTTAACACAAAAGCAGGGAGTAGTAGAAGGGCAGAAGTTAATAAAAGACTTGACATAACCAAAATGAATTATAGGTGGCAGACATAAGTCCTCCCTTGTCAGTAATTACATTAAATGAAAATGGATTCAACCACAATGAGATACCATTTTATATCCACTAGTAAGGCTGTAATTGAAAAAGAAAGAAAAAAGAAAGAAAATAACAAGTGTTGGTAAGGATGTGGATAAATTAGAATCCATATTCATTACTGATGGGAATGTAAAGTAGGATAGCCCCTGTGGAAAATAATTTACATGTTCCTCAAAAATTTATACAGAATTTCCACATGATCAATCAATTACTTTTCCAATTATATTCAAGAGAATTAAAATCATGTATTCTAATATAAACCCATGCACGAGTATTAACTATTAGCAATAGTTTAAAGTAGAAATAACCAAAAGTCCATCACCTGATGAATGAATAAATAAAATGTGGCACATCTGTACAATGGATGTACAATGTATTCAGCCAAAAAATAGAATGATACATTCATACGTGCTGACATTTATCACCTAGCAAAGATGAACATTGAAAATATTTGCTAAGTGGAAAAAAAAAAAAAGAGTCACCTATTGTAAGACTCCATTTACATGAAACACTCAAAATAGACAAATCAAGATAGACAGCAAATTTGTGGTTGGCAGGGCCTATGGGAGGAATGAATGGGGAATAACTACTTAATGGGCATGAATTTTTCTTCTTTGGTGATGACAATGTTCTGGAACTAAATAGCTATGAATCTTGTAAATATCCATGGCATATCTACTTAAAAAAAATTAAAATGGTAAATTTTATGTTATAAGTATTTTATAACTATAAAATCATGTATATGGATTAAATACTCCAACCAAAAGACAGATTTTAACAGAGTGGATTAAACAATATGATACAACTATATGCTGTTGAAAGGAAACACACTTTAAATTAAAAAACAAAAACAAAAACAAAAAGGTTGAAATTTTAGAAATGGAGAAACGTATATGATCCTAACAGTAACCAAAAGTAGCTACATGTCTATACTAAATACTGAACAAAATAAAGTTTAAGACAACTTTTATTATCAAGAAAGAAGAACATTTTATAATAATAAAAAATAATCCATCAAAGAAAAATAGTAAGTGTAAAGAAAAGGTACCTAAGAACTGAGCCTTAAAATTTATGAAGCAAAACTGACTAAAGTTAAGGGAGAAATAGACAATAAAACAATAATATGGAATAAAGCAATACCTAACGTTCAATGATGGATCGAAAACTAGGTAAGGGGAGCATAGGTGCTTCAGTTGGTTAAGCATCTGCCTTCCGCTCAGGTCATGATCCCAGGGTCCTGGAATCAAGCTCTCCATTGGGCTCCCTGCTCAGCGGGAAGCCTGCTTCTCCCTCTGCCACTCTCCCTTCTTGTGCTCTCTCTCTAAGAAATAAATAAAATCGTAAAAAACAAAACAAAACAAAACAAACAAACAAAAAAAACAACACCAAAAAACCCTAGGTAAAATTATCAATAAGGAATAGATTTGTATAACAATACCTAACCAAGACCTGAGATTTCCAGGAAACACTCATTCAAGAACAGCAGGATATATATTCTCCTTCTTCTTTTTAAGATTTAATTTATTTGAGAGAAAGTGAATGAGAGAGAGCAAGCATGAGCAGGAGTCGGGGGAGAAGCAGAGAAACAGGGAAAAGAAGTAGACTCCCCACTGATTAGGGAACCTGAGATGGGCTTGATCCTGGGATTCCAGGATCATGACCTGAGCAGAAGACAGACACTTTATCAACTGTGCCACCCAGGACCCTGCTGGATATATATTCTTCATAAGCACACATAGACCATGGCTGGACAAACTATATGTTAGGCCATGAAATATGTTTCTATAAATTGAAAGGGATTAAAATCATACAAAGTGTGTATCTTGCCACAATAGAATGAGATATAAAGAAGTCAATAACAAAATAAAATTTGGGAATGTCACAAATAGTGGAAAATTAACAATGAGTCAAACTGAAAATTATAAGAAAATATTGAAAATATTTTGGTATAATTGAATATAAAATCACAGCATATTAAAATTTAGGAAATATAACAAAAGAAGAGCCAAGAGAAAAACTTATAGTTGTAAATGCATACCTTAAAAATTAAAAAATAAAAAGGATATCAAATAAAAAACCTAACTTTCTACCACAAGAAACTAGAAAAAGAGGATCAAATTAATTCAAAATCGACTAATGGAAAGGAAGAAATATGACAGGAACAGAAATAAATGACATAAACCATAGAAAAATGAGAGAAAATCAGTGAAGCCCAAAGTCTATTCTTTGAAATAATTAACAAAATTCACATATTTTAGGTAGACTGTTTGACAGTATGAAAATTAAGAATGAAAAAGGAGTCATTGTTATTAATATTACAGAAATTTAAAAAGATATAGGAGAATGCTATGTGTAATTTATACCAACAAATTAAACAACATAGATCAAATGTATAAATTCTTATATAGGCAAAAACTACCAAAACTGATTCAGGAAGAAATAAAGAACCAGAATAGACCTACAACAAGTAGAGATTGTATTAAATTGAAAACTCCCCAAAAGAAAACTCTAATCACTGGTGGACTCACTGGTGGACTCACTGGTGAATGTTATCAAAAGTTTCAAGAAGGGGCACCTGGGTGCCTCAGTGGGTTAAGCCTCTGCCTTCAGCTCAGGTCCTAATCTCAGGGTCCTGGGATGGAGCCGCACATCAGGCTCTCTGCTCAGCGGGGAGCCTGCTTTCCCCTCTCTCTCTGCCTGCCTCTCTGTCTGCTTGTGATCTCTCTCTCTGTCAAATAAATAAATTTAATTTAATTTAATTTAAAAAAAAAGTTTCAAGAAAAAATTAACATTATTTTTCCACAAAATATTTCCCAAAAATATAAGTTGAGGGAACACTTTCCACCTCACTTTATTAATTCAGTGTGACCCTTTTACAAAAACTCTAACAATATAGCAAACTCACACAAAGAAAAACAGATTATCTGTGTAGGTCCATGTCTATTGAATAACTTGAACCACTAATAACTTCCAAAACAGAAAGTGCACAGGCCAGATAGTTTCACTGGTGAATTCTACCAAACAAATAATTATACCAATTCTCTACAATTTCTCTCAGAAAATAGAAACAAAGGGAACACTTCCTAACTCATTCTATGATACCAGTATTATTCTAATAACAAAAAGCAGCAAAGTATTTCAAAAAGAAAAAAATACACAAATCAATATGTTGCATGAATATAGATGCAAAATACTCAACAAAATATTAACAGATGGAATCCAACAATTTATAAAAAAAGAGTTATACAAAATGTTCAAGTTGGATTTATTTCAGATATTTGAGTGATTCAACAATTCAAAAATTGATTAAGCATTCCACCTACCAAAAGGCTAAAAAAGAAAAAATCATATTATCATAAATAAATGCAGAAAAAGCGTTTGACAAAATGGTAACTCCAACTCATGCTAAAACCTCTCCGTAAATTAGGAATCGGGGGGGAATTTCCTCAACTTGGAGAAGAATATTTACAAAGACTCCTACAGCTAACATAGTAAATGGCAAGAAACTGGAGAATTTTGCCCTGAGGTTGGAAAAGTGTAAGAATGTCCCATCTCATGTGTCTATTAAATATCACACTAGAAGTCATAGCTAGTACATTAAGACAAGAAAAGAAAATGACAGTTATACATATTAAGGAGGAAAAACTAAATCATCTTTCTTTGCAGATGCATGAATGTGTAGAAAATCCCAAAGAGTCAACCAAAAACTCATGAAATAAACAATTTCAGCAAGGTTGAATGACACAAGATTAGTGCACACACACACACACACACACACACACACACACACACACACCAATTTGCTTTCATATGTACTAACAATGAACAACTGAAATTTCAAGTTAAAATACAGTATCATTCACACTATCAACAAATTAGAAATTATATGCTTGGGTGTAAATGTAAAATGCTTATTATAGCATCTAGATGCAGAAAATTACAAATTTCTGATGACATCAAAAGTGATCTAAATAAATGGCAAGGTGATACATGATCATGGATTCAAAGATGCAGTATTATTAAGATGCCATTTCTTGCCAACTTGATCTATCAATTCAAGGAAATTTAAAACAAAAGCTTTTTTGTAGATAGCTATTATGTGTATGTTGACAAACTAATTCTAAAATGTCATGGCATAGCAAATGTCCTAGATTAGCCAACACCATCAGGTACAAAACAAACAAACAAACAAAGTTGGATTCCCGTGCTATTTTAAGACTTGCTATAAAGCTACAGTACTAAACACAGAACAGTTTAGTGAAACAAACAAACAAACAAATAGATCTATGGAACATAATAAAGAAACTGGAAATAGAACCACACAAATTGAGTCAGATGATTTGTGACAAATGTGCACTATCAACTAGAAGAAGATTAATGTTTTCAGCAAAGGGTACTAGGACAATTGGACCTCCTGAAAAATTATACAAAATTGGATCATTAAAGCAAATAGAAAATGCAAAACTATAGAACTTCTAGAGAAAACACGGGAAAAATATGTGAGACTTTGTGTTTGGTAATGAGTTTTACATAAAACACACAAAAAAGATGTATTTTTTAAGTTAGTATTTATTGAAATAAAAATCTACAGTGCAAAAGACACTGCTAAGAGAATAAAAAGATATGTCATGGACTGAGAGAAAGTATTTGCAAACCACATATGTGATAAAAGACTTAAATCTAAAATATATGTAGAACTTTTCAAAGCCAAGAAAGCAAAGAAATTTAGAAATAGGGAGAAGTACCGGACAGACCCTCATTGCAGATATACATCACAATTAAGCATATGAAATAATATTAAACTTTATTTGTCATTAGGGTATTGCAGAAATAAACCATGAGTTATTAGGTATCAAAATGGCTAAAATCCAAAACTTAATGCCAATTGCCAACAAAAATACAGAGTGATAGAAACTTTCTTTCATTACTGCTGAAATGCAATATGGCATGGTATTTGAAATGCCCTACACACTTGAAGGAGATATAAGGTCAAATAATACACGGCAACTATTTCAATGTGTTTGCAATATTATTAAAGTCAAGTCATGCTGACTCATAGAGGGATATACTGGGGTCTGCTGAGATAAGTCAGCATTCCACAACTAAACTGAGGGAGTCATGGGACGATTTCCTAACTTCCTTTGAAAAGGAAATTTTCTTTAATTTTGAACTAAGAAATATCTAGATATGATTAAGAGGAATGGAAGTGTTGGAAACTACACATGGATGGTATTCCCATACAAATGTAATAATACTGAGGAGGGAAAAAGTGAAAAAGACAGGCTATTGCCCAGGCTTGGGAAGGGGTTGACATGCTAATTTAGAGAAGTAATAGACTAGCAGAAGTGGGCATTTTCCCCAGGGTTCCAGCTGCTGGCCTGACAGTTATTGCCTTAATTGAACCTCCGGTTACTTAGAATCATTCCGGATTCATATTCCTTCTTCTTCAAAATGATTTTTAAAAATAACCTGGCTCCCAAGAAAGTAGAAGTTAAAATTAAAAGTGTAAAAGTTGAAGCAAATTTGATCACAATGATGATCTGAAGTTTTACATTTAAATTTATATTTTCTTGAAATGACAATAGTTTCTACGGTAAAAGTAGAACATTTCATTTTTCCAGAACCACTCTCTGTATTTTACAAATGAAAATGTCACTTGCTCATCCATTTAGAATGTGTCCTAACATCTTTCTTGGGTGTTAGGAGATATGAAATGAATGATATGAAATATAAATTCTGACTATTCATTACATTCTACCTAATAATGAATACAAAGTGCATTTATTTTCCAGCGCCATACTAATTTTAGTATCACTAAGACATTCTATTCTACAATGTTAGGAATAAATTTGAAGGGTTCCCCGTAGAATTCTAAAAGTATATGTTGTAAGTGAAAGCAGGAAGTATTTGCCAAAAAGTGTCTCCTAATGGCATTTTTAACCTTCTCCTGTTCATTGTGCCATGATGAACATAATGTGTCTTTTTCACGCTGTCAACTGATGGTCAATAATTCTTCCATTTCATTTCAAAGATACAAATTAACATTAAAAGAAAATACTGTTTATACAAATTATTTTCACAGCTATTACTTAGAGTATGATTCATTCATTGAAATAGAGTATCAGATTTGGAAAATAAACTAATTTTCACATAACTGAAGATTCATTGCTCTTACTAGCTCCAAAAGTTGTTATTCAAATTATATTAAATGACACTAACTACAAAGAATTTACTATTCCTGATCATTATAAATAACAGAGTGGCTTTGGAGAATAAAAATATGTCTGTCATGTCATATAAATATATTTTATATAAATATGATAATAGGGGCACCTGGGTGGCTCAGTGGGTTAAAGCCTCTGCCTTCGGCTCAGGTCATGATCCCAGGGTTCTGGGATCGAGCCCCGTATCGGGCTCTCTGCTCAGCAGGGAGCCTGCTTCCCTTCAGCTCTCTCTGCCTGCCTCTCTGCCTGCTTGTGATCTATCTCTCTGTCAAATAAATGAATAAAATCTTTAAAAAAAAATAAAAAAATAAATATGATAATAAACATAAATACAAATATTTAAATATAGTTTTGTGGTTTTCTTATGCTAATAGTTTCAACAAACATGGACTTCTTAAATGACTTTTGTTTGTTTGTTTGTTCCTTTCAAATCTGTATTTAAATTCTAGTTAGGGGGAGACAAGATGGCGGGGAAGTAGGAGGAGGCGCCTTTTCAACCTGCACCCTAAAGTGAGCTGATTACCTACCAAAGAACTCCGATCACCCATGAAATCAGCCTGAGATCAGAATTATACACGTCTGGATCTCTACGGGGGCCAGAAGACGCCAGTGGGCAGGTAAAGTGGAGTGGGAACGTCGGACTGATATCGGAAGATAAACAAAAGGGGGAGGGAGCCACCAGAGGCGACCGACTGGAAAATAATACCCCAATACGAGAGTGCCCTGCATCTGGGGACCAGCATTAACTTGGAGTCTTGTTGAAAGCACTCAAAAGAGCAAAGGATCGATCGCGCGGGGAAATTGTGGGAATCGGGGCGGCTAGGGACAGGGGCTTAAGTCCCCAGACCCAGGGCAGCCTCCCCTGGTGCTGAGCCGGAGAGTGCAGCGGAGAAACCTGGTCTTTGTCCCGGAGCCGCCAGTGCGCCCGAGAACGGGTGGAGTCCGGCTCCCGTGAGGGGCTGGGAGCCACACCAGACGGCAGAACGCGCACCTTACTGAAGATGGGCGCGTGCCTCACCCTCCCCTGAGAGAGGTGCACGAATGCCCAGCCTGGTGTTCTCGGACCCACGTGGCGATAGAGCCGATAGAGCCGATAGAGCTGGAGACACCGCGCCCCAAACCCTCCCCTGGGAGAGTTGCGCGCAAGCCCTGCGCTCTTAGCCCCGGCCGGCGGGAAAATCTCAGTGTGTGATCGCTGCTTGGAACCTCTCTGGCGGTCTGGAGCTGCCCAGACAGCCACAGCTGCCTTGGTTTTGCGTACAAGCAGGAGATCCTGCGTCCCCAGGGACCGTGACTCAGAACCTGCTCTGCCAGCGGCCCAGCGGCTGCAGCACCTGCAGGGGAGCAGACTGAGGCTTCTCTCTGAGAGGGAGGTTGGGGTGCAGTTTTCTTTCCTCTAAACCTCCAAAAACCATCAAAAGCTGTCAAGGCAAGAGAAAAGAAGTGAACAAACATAAAAACCTCCAGAGAACAAAAACCTGAAAAAACTGTTTTTCTCAGAGCCCACCCCCTTGAGGGGGTCGGGAGGACTTAACTCAGGGAACATCATTGACTGAAAACCCACGTGGCAGCCCCCTCCCCCAGAAAACAAATCAGGAAAGAAAAAAAAAAAAAAAAAGACTACAAGAGAACAACCACCACTACTTCATAGATACAACTTTTATTTTTAATTCTTTCCCACGATTCTGGTTCATTTTTTTTCTTTTTTTATATAGATAATTTTTTAACCTATTTACCATCACAGTGAGATGTCCAGTACATCAAATTCCATGATAAACTTCTAACCTGAATTTTTTCATACATACACATGTGTTTTTCTTTTGCTTTTCTATTTTCTTAATTTTTAAAAAAATTTTTAATTTAGTTTAGTCCAGTTTATTCCTTTTTTATTTTTATTTTCTAATATTCATATAGAGTTAAACTTCAAGGTAACCCCCTTTCTCCAAGCAATGCTACCCCTATAGGTGAACCAATTTTTAATCCCCCTTTTTCTTAGGAAAGTTGAGTCCTTTAACAAAGATATCAAGATACATCCAGGAAGAATCAAAATAACCTTCCTCGCCCACACCGAGAATCTATAACCATGCTCCCATCTTTTTCTTCTGCCAGTGTCTCTGTGTATTTATGTTTGTCCTGATAGTATATAAATCTTATGCTTGGGGTTCTTCTTGACAAGGCTCCTCCTTTTTTTTTGCATATATATATATATATATATATATATATATTTTCTCTCGTCATATACTTTTATCAGTCTTTTTGTTTGTCTGTTTTTGTTTGTATACGTCATAAATCTTACCCTGGGGCCCATTTGGGCTGAACCTTCTCTTTTATCTTCCCTTTTTTTCCTGTCTCTCTCTCTCCCTCTTTTTTCTTTTTCTTTTCTTTTTTCTCTCGTTTGGGTGGGGAATCCTGAGTGCTCAGAAGCGTTCCAGGGTGCACCTTGACTGCACCACGGTCGATACATCCAGCTACATCTGTCCAGGCATCTCTCACCACAATGACTAGGAGGAGGAATCCCCAACAGAAGAAAAATACAGAGGATGGGCCTTCTGCAACAGAGCTAACGGCTATCAACATAGACAATATGTCAGAAAGAGAATTCAGGCTAACAATTATCCAGGCAATAGCTAGGTTGGAGAAAGCCATGGATGACCAAGCGGAATTGATTAGGGCAGAATTGAAAGCGACCAGAGAGGAGGTTCATAATGTTAGGGCAGAGCTGAAGGCCACCAGGGATGAGGTTCACAACGCTCTCAATGAGTTCCAATCTAATCTAAATTCTCTAAAAGCTAGGGTAACTGAGACAGAAGATAGAATTAGTGATCTGGAGGACAAACAAATGGAGAGAAAGGATCAGGAGGAAGCCTGGAACAAACAGCTTAGAAGCCACGAAAACAGAATCAGGGAAATAAATGATGCCATGAAACGTTCCAACGTCAGAATTATTGGAATCCCTGAAGGGGAGGAGAAAGAAAGAAGTCTAGAAGATATAGTGGAACAAGTTTTTCATGAAAATTTTCCCAATCTTGCGAATGGAACAAGTGTTCATGTACTAGAAGTAGAAAGGTCCCCCCCCAAGATTATAAATTCAAAAAAAAACATCCAGGCACCTCATAGTAAAATTGAGGAATCATAATTGTAGATACAATCTCTTGAAAGCCGCTAGGACAAAGAAGCTCCTTACATACAGAGGAAAGCCCATCAGAATAATGTCAGACCTGTCCACAGAGACCTGGCAAGCCAGAAAGGGCTGGCAAGATATATTCAGGGCATTAAATGAGAAGAACATGCAGCCAAGAATACTTTATCCAGCAAGACTGACATTCAAAATGGATGGAGAGATAAAGAGTTTCCAAGACCGGCAAGGCTTGAAAGTCTATGCAACCACCAAGCCGACACTGCAGGAAATATTAAGGGGGGTTCTATAAAAGAGGAAAAATCCTAAGAATAGCATTGAACAGAAATATAGAGACAATCGACAGAAAGAAAGACTTCAAAGATAACACAATGTCAATAAAAACGTATCTCTCAATAATCACTCTCAATGTGAATGGCCTAAATGCACCCATAAAACGACACAGGGTTGCAGATTGGATAAAACGACAGGACCCATCCATATGTTGTCTACAAGAGACCCATTTTGAACCTAAAGATACACCCAGACTGAAAGTGAAGGGATGGAGAAGCATCTTTCACGCCAATGGGCCTCAAAAGAAGGCCGGGGTAGCGATTCTCATATCAGATAAATTAGATTTTAAACTAAAGACGGTAGTCAGAGATACAGAAGGACACTACATCATTCTTAAAGGGACTATCCACCAAGATGATCTAACAATTGTAAATATCTATGCCCCCAATATGGGAGCACCCAATTACATAAGAAAACTATTAATCAAGATAAAGAGTCATATTGATATGAATACATTAATAGTAGGAGATCTTAACACGCCTCTCTCAGAAATAGACAGATCATTGAAGCAGAAAATCAATAAAGAAATAAGAGCATTGAATGACACATTGGACCAGATGGACCTCATAGATATATACAGAACATTCCACCCTAAAACAACAGAATACTCATTCTTCTCAAGTGCACATGGAACCTTCTCCAGAATAGACCACATACTGGGTCACAAATCAGGGCTCAACCGATACCAAAAGACTGAGATGATTCCCTGCATATTCTCAGATCACAATGCTTTGAAACTGGAGCTCAATCACAAGGAAAAGTTCAGAAGGAACTCAAATACCTGGAAGCTAAAGACCACCTTGCTTAAGAATGCTTGGATCAACCAGGAGATCAAAGAAGAACTTAAACAATTTATGGAAACCAATGAGAACGAAGACACTTCACTCCAAAACCTATGGGATACAGCAAAGGCGGTCCTAAGGGGGAAATTCATAGCCATCCAAGCCTCCCTCAAAAAAATTGAAAAATCCAGAATACACCAGCTGTCTCTACACCTTAAAGAACTAGAGAATCAACAACAAATCAAACCAACTCCACACGTAAGAAGGGAAATAATCAAGATTAGAGCAGAGATCAACGAGGTAGAAACCAGAGATACAGTAGAACGTATCAACGAAACTAGAAGCTGGTTTTTTGAAAGAATCAATAAGATCGATAAACCATTGGCCACACTAATCCAAAAGAAAAGAGAGAAAGCCCAAATTAATAAAATTATGAATGAAAAGGGAGAGATCACAACTAACACCAAGGAAGTAGAAACAATCATCAGAAGCTATTATCAACAGTTATATGCCAATAAGCTAAGCAACCTAGATGAAATGGATGCATTCCTGGAAAACTATAAACTCCCAAAATTGAACCAGGAAGAAATTGACAACCTGAATAGACCGATATCTAGTAACGAGATTGAAGCAGTGATCAAAAACCTCCCAAAAAACAAGAGCCCAGGACCTGACGGATTCCCTGGGGAATTCTATCAAACTTTCAAAGAAGAAATAATACCTATTCTCCTGAAGCTGTTTCAAAAAATTGAAGCAGAAGGAAAACTTCCAGACTCTTTTTATGAAGCCAGCATTACCCTGATCCCCAAACCAGGCAAAGACCCTACCAAAAAGGAGAATTTCAGACCGATATCACTGATGAATATGGATGCTAAGATTCTCAACAAGATCCTAGCAAACAGGATCCAACAGCACATTAAAAAGATTATCCACCATGACCAGGTGGGATTCATCCCTGGGTTACAAGGATGGTTCAACATTCGCAAATCAATCAATGTGATAGAACAAATCAATAAGAGAAGAGAGAAGAACCACATGATCCTCTCAATTGATGCAGAAAAAGCTTTTGACAAAATCCAGCATCTGTTCCTGATTAAAACGCTTCAAAGTATAGGGATAGAGGGAACATTCCTGAACTTCATCAAATCTATCTATGAAAAACCCACAGCAAATATCATCCTCAATGGGAAAAAGCTTGCAGCCTTCCCATTGAGATCAGGAACACGACAAGGATGCCCACTCTCACCACTCTTGTTCAACATAGTATTAGAAGTCCTAGCAACAGCAATCAGACAACAAAGAGAAATAAAAGGTATCCAAATTGGCAAGGAAGAAGTCAAATTCTCTCTCTTCGCAGATGACATGATTCTTTATATGGAAAACCCGAAAGACTCCACCCCCAAACTACTAGAACTCATACAGCAATTCAGTAATGTAGCAGGATACAAAGTCAATGTCCAGAAATCAGTGGCTTTCTTATACACTAACAATGAAAATACAGAAAGGCAAATTAGAGAATCGATTCCATTTACTATAGCACCAAAAACCATAAGATACCTCGGAATAAACCTAACCAAAGAGGTTAAAGATCTGTACTCGAGGAACTACAGAACACTCCTAAAAGAAATTGAAGAAGACACAAAAAGATGGAAGACCATTCCATGCTCTTGGATGGGAAGAATAAACATCGTTAAAATGTCTATACTGCCCAGAGCAATCTATACTTTTAATGCCATTCCGATCAAAATTCCACCAGTATTTTTCAAAGAGCTGGAGCAAATAATACTAAAATTTGTATGGAATCAGAAGAGACCCCGAGTTGCTAAGGAAATGTTGAAAAACAAAAATAAAACTGGTGGCATCACGTTACCTGATTTCAAGCTTTACTACAAAGCTGTGATCACCAAGACAGCATGGTACTGGCATAAAAACAGACACATGGACCAGTGGAACAGAGTAGAGAGCCCAGATATGGACCCTCAACTCTATGGTCAAATAATCTTTGACAAAACAGGAAAAAATATCCAGTGGAGAGAAGACAGTCTCTTCAATAAGTGGTGCTGGGAAAACTGGACAGCTATATGTAGAAGAATGAAACTTGACCATTCTCTTACACCGTACACAAAGATAAACTCAAAATGGATAAAAGACCTCAACGTGAGACAGGAATCCATCAGAATCCTCGAGGAGAACATAGGGAGTAACCTCTTTGATATCAGCCACAGCAACTTCTTTCAAGATATGTCTCCAAAGGCAAAGGAAACAAAGGCAAAGATGAACTTTTGGGACTTCATCAAGATCAAAAGCTTCTGCATAGCAAAAGAAACAGTCATCAAAACAAAGAGGCAACCCACGGAATGGGAGAAGATATTTGCAAATGACAGTACAGATAAAAGGTTGATATCCAAGATCTATAAAGAACTCCTCAAACTCAACACACACAAAACAGATAATCATATTAAAAAATGGGCAGAAGATATGAACAGACACTTCTCCAATGAAGACATACAAATGGCTACCAGACACATGAAAAAATGTTCATCATCACTAGCCATCAGGGAGATTCAAATCAAAACCACATTGAGATACCACCTTACACCAGTTAGAATGGCCAAAATTAGCAAGACAGGAAACAACGTGTGTTGGAGAGGATGTGGAGAAAGGGGAACCCTCTTACACTGTTGGTGGGAATGCAAGCTGGTGCAGCCACTTTGGAGAACAGTGTGGAGATTCCTCAGGAAATTAAAAATAGATCTTCCCTATGACCCTGCAATTGCACTGCTGGGTATTTACCCCAAAGATACAGATGTAGTGAAAAGAAGGGCCATCTGTACCCCAATGTTTATAGCAGCAATGGCCACGGTCGCCAAACTGTGGAAAGAACCAAGATGCCCTTCAACGGATGAATGGATAAGGAAGATGTGGTCCATATACACTATGGAGTATTATGCCTCCATCAGAAAGGACAAATACCCAACTTTTGTAGCAACATGGACAGGACTGGAAGAGATTATGCTGAGTGAAATAAGTCAAACAGAGAAAGTCAAGTATCATATGGTTTCACTTATTGGTGGAGCATAACAAATAATATAGAGGACAAGGGTAGATGGAGAGGAGAAGGGAGTTGAGGGAAATTGGAAGGGGAGGTGAACCATGAGAGACTATGGACTCTGACAAACAACCTGAGGGTTTTGAAGGGGCGGGGTGGGAGGGTGGGGGAACCAGGTGGTGGGTATTAGGGAGGGCACAGATTGCATGAAGCACTGGGTGTGGTGAAAAAACAATGAATACTGTTTTCTGAAAATAAATAAAAAATTTAATTAAAAAAAAATAAAAATAAATAAATAAAAATAAAAATAAATTCTAGTTAGTTAACATAGTGTAATAATGGTTTCAGGTGTAGAATTTATTGATTCATTATTTACATATAACACTCACTGTTCATCAAGGTGCCCCCCCTTTAATACCTATCACCCATCTAGCCCACCTCCCACCCAACTCCCCTCTATAATCCCTCAGTTTGCTCTCTACTGTTAAGAGTCTCTTATGGTTTGCTTCCCTCTCTCTTTTTTTCTTTTCCCCTTTCTGTATGTTCATCTGTTTTGTTGAACTCCACACATGAATAAAATCATATGGTATTTGTCTTTCTCTGACTGACTTATTTCAGTTAGCATAATGCATTCTAGCTGCATCCAGGTCATTGCAAATGGCAAGATTTCATTCTTTTTGATGGCTGAGTAATATTCCATTGTGTAGATACACACACCACACACACACACACACATATACCACATCTTCTCTATCCATTCATCAGTCAATGGACACTTGGGCTCTTTCCAAAGTTTAGCTAATGTTGAATCACATTTTTTCTTTTTGATTATCCCTGTATATAATGGTATTTACTGTTGCAAATTTGATATTTGAAATTGATCTTCTTTTCTTTTTTTTAAATTTTATTTTGTTTTATTTTATTTTTCAGTTCCAAAATTCATTGTTTATGCACCACACCCAGTGCACTAGGCAATAAGTGCCCTCCATAATACCCACCACTAGGCTCACCCAATCCCCCACCTCTCTCCCCTCCAAAACCCTCAGTTTGTTTCTCAGAGTCCACAGTCTCTCATGGTTCATCTCCCCCTCCAATTTCTCCAACTCACTTCTCCTCTCCATCTCACCATGTCCTCTGTGTTATTCCTTATGCTCCACAATAAGGAAACCTTATGATAATTGACTCCCTCCGCTTGACTTATTTCACTCAGCATAATCTCTTCCAGTCCCATCCATGTTGATACAAAAGTTGAGTATTCATCCTTTCTGATGGAGGCATAATACTCCATTGTACATATGCACCATATATTCTTTATCCATTCATCCTTTGAAGGGCATAATGCCTGTGGCCATTGCTGCTATGATCTTCTTTTCAATCTTCCACAGTTACCTTTTTTTTTTTTAACTTTTTAAAAAGATTTTAAGTATTTATTTGAGAGAGAGAGCTCATAAGAGAGGGGAGGGGCAGAGAGAGGAGGAAAAGCAGATTCCATCCCAGGACCCTGGGGTAATGACCTGAGCTGAAGACAGATGGGACATTTAAGTGACTGAGCCACCCAGGTGCCCCTCTGTAATTTGCTTTTTATTTTTATGAGACTATTCAATTTTCTTCTTGAGTTTTGAAAGTAATTTCCAGGGGGAGCTGGGTGGCTCAGTTGGTTAAGTTTCTGACTCTTGATTTTGGCTCAGGTCATGATCTCAGTGTTGTGGGATTGAGTCCTGTGTTGGACTCTGTGTTCAGCAGGGAGTCTGCTTCTCTTCCTCCCTCTGCCCACCCCCACTCATGCTCTCTCTAAAATAAATTTAAAAATATTTAAAATAATAAATAAAAGGAATTTCCAGGTTGTGGTTTCTTTCTTTCTTTCTTTCTTTCTTTCTTTCTTTCTTTCTTTCTTTCTTTCTTTCTTTCTTCTCTTTCTTTCCTTCTTTTTTTCTTTCTTTTCTTTTCTTTTTAAGATTTTATTTATTTAGAGAAAGAGTGTCTAAATAAATGCATGAGTGAGGGGGAGGGGTAAAGGGGGAGCAAGAGAGAGGATTTAAACCAGATTCTGTGTTGAGTCCTGATGTGGGGCTTTATCCCATGACCCTGAGATCATGACCCAAGCTGAAATCAAGGATTTCAGTTCAACTGACTGACCACTCAGGTGCTCCAACCAGACTGAGATTTCTGAATGCTTGCCTAGATCTTATGAATTCTTCTCATGGTAAAACACCCATTTTTGTTTTTATCATTGCTATACATAATTATTGAAATTTTTCTATTTTACCATATGTAATAAGGGTTTAAACCAAATCTGTGTTCACTTGAGTATTTAAGACCTGTCTATGTCTGGATCAGTTGGGAGTATTGTTTGGGGTATTTTCACTCTATATGAATGCCCATTTATTTAAAGGTCAAAGGGAAAATAATCCAGATATTTCTGACCACAACATCAAATGTTTGAGATTTCCTTGGGGCATAGTCACATGGATTCATGCCTGAGTCAGTGAGATGTCAAAAATAAAAGTCAGGTGAAAATTAAAAGAACATTAATTAAAACATTCTTAAAATTAAGAGTTAAATTTAACTCTACTAAATTGAAAGTTAAGTTTAAGCTTTATTTTTATAGACTTTGATACCACAAGAATTTGTTGGTATCTTGTTGGGGCATCTGGGTGGCTCAGTGGGTTAAGCATCTGCCTTTGGCTCAGGTCATGATCCTGGGGTCCTGGGATTGATCTCCATGGTGGGATCCCTGCACAGTGGGGAGTCTGCTTCTCCCTCTGCCTTCTCCCCATGCTTGTGCTCTCTCTCTCTCTTTCCTTCTCTACCATCAAAATAAATCTTAAACAAAAACAAACAAACAAACAAAAAACATAAAACCTCTATCTTGTTTAGTTCACTACTTTTGCCTTGAGTCTAAAACAAGGCTGGCAAATGCTTAATAAATGTGTGTTAAATAAATTAATAAATGATTTAATTAACTCATTAGTTCAGTGCTTACTTAAGATATTTGGAAAAGACCAATGCACTTTCCATGGGTATTTAATAACATGACATGGACTGTGGGAGTCATCACCTTGGTTGGCATCAGTAGCAGAGCATCTTCTTGGCCATTACCATGGTGGATGCCTTCACTCAACTTTAAGCACCTCACTATCCCTTCTGGCATTGCAGTAAGAAGAAAAAGCACTACAGTTATTGAATCAGAGAGAAAGCAAATGACAGATGCAACAGAGCGGTGAACAGAAAGAGTTCAAGAAACTTCTCAGAATTTGCAGAACTACAGTATTAACATTTCTAGCAGAAGTCCCATGATTCTACTCCAAGTCACTAAGACTCTTTAGAAAAGTTCCATAAATATTCAGTTTCTCTTTAGAGTCTCAAGCTCTGTGGGTGGCAGGTCTTTCTGGGACCGTATTCAGTGGAACCTTGTTAGTGTCCTACTTGGCTATCAGTAAATGTAGATGAGTTATTACTCAGACCAAATGTGTTAATATACCACATTGTAGCCCAAAAACAAAACAAAACACAAAACAAAAAAAAACAAACCCACACAAAACAAAAAACTCTTGTTTTATGTTTTTTAAATTTTGCATGTTATTTTAAAGCTCAGTTAACTATTTAATACAAAATAATATATGTATGTGCGTATACATATTTTTATGCATGTGTATATATATATGCAGCTGTGATTCTCAGACGTGGAATTTAAAAAAAGATCTGAGCTAGTTCTTTTTTTCTTTTGCCTTTCCCCCCCCCAGCATAATGCTAAATATTATGAACTATGATAGTGGAATGTTTCCTCCTGACCTAGCTGCCTTTCTGGTTGAATTTTATTACAGTGAACAGCTTTAGTAGGTATGATATTGGTAATTGGAAAAAATGAGACTTAAAACAAGTTTATAACCCATATTTTCTTTAAGTCTTTAGGAACTAAATGATGACTTTTCTCTAATAGGGAGAGTGGTTGAGGCTAAAGGTCTAGTGAAAGAAAGTTCAATTTTTTCTTATGGTTATCCCATTTTTAATGCCAAAATGGGGTTTTAGTGGAGGGCACATGTGATAACCCCATTAGTTATCTTTTTATTTTCTATTATTTTTATTGTAGTTTCAAGTGTTTATTTAAATTCCACTTAGTTAATGTACAGTATACTATTAGTTTCAGGTGACAATGTAGTGATTTATCACTACAACACCCAGTAACTATCACAAGTGCCTTCCTTAATCGCCAGCATCCACTTAACCCATTCCCTCACCTACCTCGTATATGGCAATCCTCAGTTTTTTCTCTCGACTTTAGTCTGCTCTAATATTTGGTTACTCTAAATAATTATGATATTAGATATTTATAATCCCTCTCCAAGTTCCCTTAGGGTCTCACTCTCATTGTGTCCATAATTTATTCTTGTGTCCTGCTTACTCAGTATGTTCTAGAAGTTTACCTTTTACCCCAAGTTTTCTTTGTTTTTGACATTATGGAGTTTATTTATTTATTTATCTGCATTGATTTGTTTAAACTAATCCTGCCTGATCTATGGCTGTTTCCATTTTGGTGAAATACAGAAAATAATGGGCAGATAAAATTTAATCTATAGAACTTTCAAAAGGTATTTTTGTTTGTCATTACAATTTTACTTTGATTCATATTACACTATGTGAATGAAAACTGAATGATAGTTGTTTTGTTTTTTAATCCAACATTTTATGGTAGTTTTTCTCTCTGTTTTCTCAAAAAGTATGAATTGCTCAGAGAGTAATTTTTGTATACAGTCAACATCATATAATCTTAATTACTTATTGCAAATGATTCTTAAAAATTCCAGACTACTCTAATTCCCTTCTAATCTTTTCTTGCTCCCCAGTTACCATGTTTTGTTATTTTCAACTTTTCCTGAGACATTTTTCACATTTTTCTCTTCTCATTTTTAAGAAAAATTTTATTGAAGAATAATTTATATATAGTAGAAAGCACACATTTTAATTAAAGGGTGTTGATGACTATCTATAACCATATATATACCATCTCAATAAATAGAACATTTCTGTCACCACAAAAAGTACCCTCATGTCCTTTTGTACTCCGTTTACCTCTCAGCCCTCAGTTGCACACTACCAAAATTCTACATTCTCTTTTGTGTCCATCTCATTCCTGTCAATATATATACATAGTTAGATTTATCCATGTTGTTAAATGAGTAAGTAATGCATTGTTTATACTGTTGAGCAGTATTTCATTATATGGTTATACCACCATTCATTTACCCATCCAAGTATTTATGGGCTTTAAGGCAGTTTCCAGTTTGCAGATATTAAGAATAAAGAATGCAATGAACAGGTATGTAAAATCTTTGTATGGACATGATTTCCACTTTCTTGAACACACAGCGTGGAACTGAAGGACATAATTGGAAATGCGAGGTCACCTTGCCAGAAACTGAAGAACAGTTTGTCCAAAATGATTGTCCCATTTTATACTCAAGAGACAAAAATATAAGCAATTGTTAATCTTTTCAATTATAACTATCATGGAAATTGTGTATATCAATGTGGATTTAATTTGCATCTTTCTAGTGACTAATGATATCTAACATATTTTCAAATGTTTATCAGCAATTCTTGTATCATCTTTTGTGAAGTGTGTTTAAATCTGCTTTTTTAAGGTGAGTTAATTTCCTACTTCTTAGTGAGTAGTGATTTTTTTTTAATATACTATCAGTATAAATTATTTGCATAAAATACACTTTACTAACAGTTTCTTTAAGATTGTGGCTTTTATTTCAATTATTCTGAGTAGAAATGTTTAATTTTGATAAAGTGTACTTTATCATACTTCTTGTCTAGGAAATATTTGGATATCTCAGGTTTCATAAATTTCTGTCTGTATTATCTTCTAGAATGGTTAGGATTTTAGCTGTTGTGTTCAGGTCTGTGATTTATTTTGAGTTATAGTTTAGATATGGCATCAAGTAATGGTTAAGGTTCATTTCTTTTTGTACAAAGATCCAGTTCTTCCAGTACTATTTGATGAAAATTATATTATTTTCTATTTGAATTAACATGGCATATTATTTGAAATTTGATTAACCATGTATGTGTCTTAACTTTCTGCTTTATTTCATGGGTTTACATGTCTATCTTTGGTCATTACTAATCTATCTTGCTTATGACTTTCTAGTCAGCCTTGAAATCAGGTTGTGTAAATTTTCCAACATTTTCTTTTTTTCTGAACTTGTTTTGGTTAACTATGTCATTTGCATTTTGATATAAACTTTAAAATTAACTCATTCATTGCTACCAAAAAAGCCTGCTGGAATTTTGTTTGGTGTTGTGTTGAATCTGTAGTTGATTTGAGAAGAATTTTCATATTGACAATGACAATATTAAGTATATCCATTAACATTACATAGCATTAGATAGACAGATCTAGGTAGATAGATAGATGATAGATAAATAGATAGATGATAGATAGATTATATAGATGTAGATTTTTGACTATTTTTTCAGGTTCTTCTACACAGATGATCATGATGTATAAGCATATAAAATTTGCTTTTATGTCTCTCTTTCCAATAAGTATGTATTTCATTTATTTTTCTTACCCTGTTGCAGTAATTACGGCTTCTAGTATGCTGGTAAATGTAGTAAATAAAACTTCTGAAGACAGATGTGTTTGCCTTATTCCCTATTGGGGTGGGGGGGGGAGTATTTTATTTTTGCCATTTAAATATGATGTTAGCTGTAAGTTTACCATAGTTGTCCTTTATGAGGATGAGGTAAATTACAAATGATTAATTTTCAATGCTAAATGTCCCTTGCATTCTTGGTATGGACACCAACTGGTTTTACTTTTATATCATTTTATATTTTGTAAGATTCCATTTCCTACATTTTTAAAGAATATTTTTAAAATGCCATCATGAAGGATAGAGATTTACAGTTTTCTTTTCTTCAATTTATTTGCTTTAGTAGATTAATGCTTGTGTCATCTTTCCAGTTCTGCCAGCCGGAAGCCAGGCAATATCTTCCTGTTCTCTATTTCACCCATTTTTGAGCTCTTACCTTTCTATTTCTATTTTACTCCTTACCCACAGGTGAGCTGGCCCTCCTCATACACCCCATTGACAGCACCAGTTTTTCCTACCCGGACTACTGCAATAGCATCCTCTATGTCTCCTGGCATCCATCTTATAACACAGTTATAGTTTAAAAGTGCGGTGATACCTCTCCTCTGATGAGATCATCCTGGTTTAAAGATGGAAAGGAACTGCACGTTCTTCTTCTTGCCATACCAACACTTTGGTCTGCTCTTCTTCTACTCTATTTCTCCACTTCTTGTGGTCCTCTTAATCTTGCCTTTTTTCTCAGTTCCTTAAAAAATGCTATGCTTCCTCTCACATCAGAGTAATGGAACAATGTTGTTTCCTCTCCTTGGAAGGTGCCTTATCATTAAAAACAAAACAAAACAAAACTTATTTGTGAGACAGAGAGGGAAAGAGGGAAGGCACAGAGGGAGAATGAGAGAGAGAAGCAGATTCCCTGGTGAGCAGAGAGCCTGATGAGGGGCTCAATCCCAGGACCCTGATATCATGACCTGATATGAAGGCCGACACTTCAGTGACTTAGCCACCCAGGTGCAACTGCCTTATCATTTTTAACCAAATACATTCTACTCAATTTGCAGAATCAAAAGAAATGTCCCTCTTTTAGGCATTATTTTCACTGTCACCCTCTTACCTGATTGACACATTACCTTTATGCATACCCTAATATGTATTGGTTATTTTAGTACTTACTCTACGATTGATTAAATAATGTTTGCTTTCACAATTTGCCAATAAACTTTATGAGAACAAGGATTATATCTACTTGTTAATTTTTTCACATACTTGTCATTTACTTAATATTTGGGAATGGAAGATGTAAAAGCAATGTCTCTAAACTTCTGTGATCACCATGAGAAGAGATAGTCATGCCTTAGACTAATCTAGCAGAAGGGTAAATGACTAAAGGAAAAAAAAAGAGAGAGAGAGCTTGAAAAGCTAAAAACAACGAGATTCAGTGATTTATTTATTATAAGTTTGAGAAGGAAAGAGGAGAAACCAAGGATTTGGGTTTGGATTACTATGTAGATGGTGTTGCCATTTTTTATTGCTTTATTTCTATTATTCTAAGTTATTTCTACCTATTCTTGAAATTTAAGAATTAAACAAATAGAGTATATGACTTTTCATATCAAGCTTCTTTAATTCAATACAATGTTTTTAAGATAAATTTTTGTACTTGTTTTTTATATCATTTTGGTTTAATTTGCTCTTCCTTCATTTGGTAAAGTGAAAACATTAGTTTTAATTTTTTTCTCCTTTTCTAACACTGGTACTTAAATGTAGATATTTTGCTTTTAGCAGTGCTTTAACATTCATAATTCATTTTGATTTTTTAGAAATTTTCACTATGATTTTTACCATGACTCATGAGTTAATTATCATATAGTTTAATTTTCAAATATTCAAGGACTTTTTAGTTTTTTTTTATTCATTTCTATTTTAGTTCCATTTATACAGAGACACAGTATTATAACCATTTGAAATTACTGTGATTTACTTTTTATGACTCCAGTTATTGTCATTTTAGTGCTCTTGATAAATATGTGTATTCTACAGTTACTGGGTGTATTGTTCTATAAATGTCAGTTTGGTTTGACTCATTGATTATCTTATTTAGATATTCTATATCCTAACTAAATCTTGTTTTCTTGTCTTATCAACTATTGAGAGAGAAAGATTAAGCTTGAATATTTATCTACTTCCCCATTTATTCTATCAGGTTTTGCTTCATTTTGAAATTCTTTCATTAGGTATAGAAGAATCTTATTGTAAAGACGAATTTACCTGTTTATCATTGTGAAATGTCCCTCTTTATCACTATGACTTTCTTATAGTGAAGTCTGTTTTTTGTCCAATTAATGTAGTCATCCTGAGTTCCTAGCCTTACAATTTGTGTGGCATATCATTTTTTTTTCTAAATTTTATTCCAAACTCTATCTATGCTTGTATTTAAAGTTTAGTTTTTAAATATAGCACATAGTTGGGTTATTTTTTTTTTACCCATTCTGGTAATCTTTTCCTTATAATGCACTGTTTAGTTTGTTTAGATTTAATGCAATCACTGATATAGTTGACTTCACTTACAGCACTCTGCTATTTGTTATCTCTTTATGTCATTTTCTCCTTTCGTTCCTACTTTTCTGTTGTGGCAGTTTAATTAAGCCTCAATTACATTCACTTCCTAATCCTTGGGACCTATCAATTTGACCTTATACGGCAAAGGGAACTTTGCAGACGTGAATGAGATAAGGATATTGACATGGGAAAATTATTACAGATTATGAAAATAAACCTGATGTAATCACAGAGCTCTTTTAAAGTGGTTGGAGGAAGAATCAGGAGACAGCTGTGTGACGACAGAAGCAGATAGTGATGTGGCCAAGAGCCAGGAGATGCTGCAGCCTCTGGGAGCTGAAAGCAATGAGAAACAGATTCTTCCCACAGAGACTCTGTCAGGAACACCCCTACAATACTGTAATTTGAAAAGCTCCTCAAAACTTATTTTGGACTACTGGGGCACCTGGTTGGCTCAGTGGGTTGGGTCTCTGATTTCAGCTTGGGTCATGATCTCAGGGTCCTGGGATCGAGCCTCACGGGGCTCTGTGCTCAACAGGGAACCTGCTTCTCTCTCTGATGGCCTACTTTGATCTCTCTCTCTCTCTCTCTGTCAAATCAATAAATAAAATCTTAAAAAAATAATAAAATAAAATAAAACTTATTTTGGATTATTGACCTGCAGAAACATGCATTTGTGTTATTTGAAGCCACTGAGTCTGTGGTAATTTATTGTGGCAGCAATTGTAACTCAATACACTCATTTTCATTTTTGATTGAGCATTTTTAGCATTCCAGTTAAAATTAAAATTAAAATTAATTCTTCATTTTTAGTTATAACTTGTTTGACTTTCAAGCATTGCTCTAAATAGTAAAATGGTTTCATTTAACTTATCATAGTTTGCTTAGAACCTAATACTGTACCACTTCACATAAAACACAAGAAACATGCAACAGTGTAATTCCTTTTATCTCCCATTTTTGTGTTATTATCGTGTGTTTTATATTTACATATGTTGTATATCTCACAGTGTTATGATTTTTGCTTTGAACTGTTAGTTGTGATTTTTAAAAGTTGAATATAAAAATAAACCCTGTTATATTTACAGCATGTTTTCCATTTCACGTTGTCTTCATTTCTTCAGATCCAAATCCTATCAGTTGTCATTTTCCTTCTGTCAGAAAAATCTCTTTTACTATGGATTTTAATACAGCTAATGCGTTCTGTCACTTTGGCTTTATCTAAAATGTCTGTTTTGCCTTCATTTTCTAAAGACAGGATGAAGAATTATAGATTGCTATTTTTTTTCTCACTTTCAGCTATTTAAACATTTTGCTACAGTGTCTTCTGGCTCCCACTGTTTCCGAATAGAACACAAATGAATTCTATTCAAACTAGCGTTCCTTTAAATGCAATGCACACTTGTTTTCTGTGATGGATTTTCAGATATTCTCCTGCAATGTTGATTTACAAAAGTTTGACCATGATGTGGCTGTTGGAGTCCCCTGTTTCCCACTTAGAGTTTACTGTCTCTGGGATTTTTTAGGCTGATTTAAAAAAAAAAAAATTGAAACTTTTAACTATTTCATCTATTATTTCTTCAGGATTTTTTTTCTTTCCTACTTTCTCACCCTCTGGTTTCTGAGACTAAAATTATAGTCATGGAAACTTTTTGAAACACTGTTAAAAGCCATTAGCTGTAGAAAATTGTAAGAAAATGCTTATACAGGCAGGCTAAATATCCACATAAGTTCTCATTATGAATAGATATATATTTTGCAGTCATAATTTTTAACAAAGATAAGGACTATTCAATAATTAAGAATAACTTTGAACATTTGAGGAGGTTTTTTGTTTATTTATTTATTTATTTATTTATTTTGGGGTTGACCTTTTCAACGGTGGCATTTGCTATAAGAAGTTATTTGTTTGTTTGTTTTCACCTTAGTTGTGTCTAGTAAGAAATTAGACAAAGGTGCTAGGAATGTGTGTTCTAACATAATAACCATGTTAAATAATATACATAAAAGACATTTTCTAAATAACAGTGACATAAGGACCACACACTATTATAATGGATGTAGAGCACTGAACTCTTGGGAGCTTTTCTAAAATGCTGAATTTTGCCTAATGCTCTTTCTACTTTAAAAACAGTTGTTAAGAAGTTCTGTGTTTATTTTGACTAACCCCATAGCATGCAGTTTAAACTGTATACTATTGATCCTTGTGATATTGTTCTCATGGTACCAAACATGTTCAAACCAAACCCATCATTAAATGAGAAGTCTCATTTATTTATTCTTTTCCACAAATCTTTTGAACAACTAGTGTGCACCAGTGTGACATAGAAACAAGGCCAAGAAGACACTTTATTGCTTTCATAATTTGCAATGAAGACTCAAAAGCATTAAAAACTCATAAATAAATCAAGATATACCTTCAAATGTAAATGACATGATTCTAATCTCAGTTTCACTTATCAGTGACTTCTCATTATTGACACCAAAAAAACCACAATTTTTTTAGTGGAATATACATTCCATTTTCTATAGTCCCATCAACATCTATAGACTCTTCAATCTCTTAAACTCTTTCTCACTACTGTGCTCATGCCACATGAACACCTGGAAATTTCCAAGTGTATTAAATTCTCTCCTCAATTTTGGACATTTTCCCAAATGACAGGAACATGTTTCTTCCTTATTTTCCACTTGACCAACTAACTGCATCATGGCACAGTGAATGCTGAGCTATGCCCACCAGATATTCCTACAGGAATGAAAGATGAATCCCCCCAGTTATTGGAAACACTTTTAGCAGAAAGCCCTCAGCTGCCAGCCCCCTGCAGGTTTGCCCCAGCTGGGGTATTAGGCCTCACCCAAAGCTATGCCTTCTTATAGGATGGCCCACATCTAATGACTAAACTATATGAGAAGCAAGATCCTAGCCCCTTTGCTCCAACTCAGGAATATTGTTTACAACTGATTACTTAGTAAGAGCAGATTCATAGATCAGTTTTATTTGTAATTCCCTTTCACAGGTGTTAATTCTAAAAATATTCCTGAATAAACTTCTTGATGTTAATCATCTCAAAATCATCTTCTGAGAGAGTACAAATTGCAAACCAAAGCATTATCAAGGTGCACTGCTGTTTTTCCTTTACTTAATTTTCTTAACTCTATATTCTTGGCTCTATGTGTTTTTGAATCTCAAAACATGTGATGTATCTAGTTTTTTTTTTTAACAATAATTCATACTTTACTTCCTTTCCACTTCTAGCATACAAAGACTTTGAATTTATGAGATGAGACGAAACTGGAGGAATGTAGTAAATATTTTTTTAAGAAAAGCAAGTGTCTGGGGGCACCTGGGTGGCTCAGTGGGTTAAACCTCTGCCTTCGGCTCAGGTCATGATCCCAGGGTCCTGGGATCGAGCCCCGCGTCGGGCTCTCTGCTCAGCGGGAAGCCTGCTTCCTCCTCTCTCTCTGCCTGCCTCTCTGCCTACTTATAATCTCTACCAAATAAATAAATAAAATCTTTAAAAAAAGAAAAAGAAAAAGAAAAGCAAGTGTCTGAAACTCCCTACTTTGTGTTTGACATTGTGTGACATTGTGGGAACAAACTTAAAAGAAATCTCTACCATACTTGAAGGGAGGTGTGATTTGAAAATGTTGGTTATTTGGGTGAGGTATACAGAGGGGCAGGCTTTGTGATTTTCCAGATATATCATGATTGGAGACTGAAATAAGCTGGTAACATGGGAATAAGTAAAATTAAGAAATTCCCATATTTTAAAAGCAAAATGATCAGAAAACATCATTAAAAATGAAGTCATGATTATCCCAGCTCCCTATTTGTGACGTGAAGAAATACCATAATTAATTATAATCCATGTGCAGCTGGCTTACCTTCATCTAAATTTGAAAGAAAAATGCATTCTGTTTTAGATGAAAATACAAAATTATTAGTGGGTATAAATATAAAACTAGTTTATGCTTCACCAGAACTTAGCCTCATCTGATAGACCCACGGCTATTTCTGAGAGTTTCCTAGTCTGTTGTCCTTTGTACCCTTTGTAGAAAGCTCTGCTTTCTTTTTTTCTTACTGCTTGCCTTCTTCCGATGTTTAGGCTATTCACAAGAGTCTCCCTCTCCTGGATTCAAGGGCTGTCTGTACAATACAATCATTGAACGTGGTGGCCTACAGGAAGTCCCTCTTCTCCCCGTATCGGTTGTCTTTATAGTTCACTAGTGGAGCAGAAAATCAGACCATCCAGCAAATCTCTCCTTCTTGAGCTTGAAATGATTCATTCCCAGTGCCCAAAAAGGCTGGTAATTTGCTTCATTTCATGCTACAAATATGGTTTTGCCTCCTGATTAACCTCTAGGTAACAATGGATAAGCCATGAACGGAGGCTTCCTAAGACAAAGTATGTCAATCACCACAGATGAGACATTCCCCAACCCTAGACTGGATGCATTCTCCCTCCAACAAGGTGAAGTTCAGCCAAAGGCTTAAAGAAGCAATCATAAACAGATGTGAATACATTGCCTTTTCCATGTTGGTATATAACTTCCATGCTGATTCAGGTATGGCAAGGGAATGATGGGTTTAATGATCTCAATCCTACTTTTCATATTATATAAATATATATGATTGAGGTGTCAATGGATCCAAGAATATACTTGAGTGGGGCATTATTTTTGTATAAGAATAAAGTTTTATGTACAATGGATGATACATAGTAATCAATTATGTATGTAGAATTAATAAAGTAATAAAATTAAAGGGCATTTACTGAGGACAAGAACAATGACTTTTTGATCCAGATACATTATTTAACAAATGACAATATATACATTAATTATAAAATATGTCTCTTAACCTTTGATTGTAGAGGCCCTGGGCCATGGGATCAATGTACCACAAGGAACAATGGGCAGGATCCTCTCCTTAAGAAAGGCGTAAGGGAGGAAATTGTGAGTAATTGATTAAATAATGACAAATCCAGCTAAAAGGCAGTTTAATTTTCATTATAACTGAGCATCAGCATTTCTAAATGATGTCAATGATAAAATATTCTTCCGTCAAAAAATCCTATAGTGAGGGGGGCCTGGGTGGCTCAGTTGTTAAGCATCTGTCTTCGGCTCAGGTCATGATCCCAGGGTCCTGGGATTGAGCCCTGCATCAGGCTCCCTGCTCGGTGGGAAGCCTGCTTCTCCCTCTCCCACTCCCCCTGCTAGTGTTCCCTCTCTCACTGTGTCTCTCTCAGTCAAATAAAGAAGTAAAATCTTTTAAAAAATCCTATAGTGGTTTAAATTTTAAACAAAGCTGTCATTATTGTTGAGTTTTAATAATATGTACAAGAACTTCAAAATGGCACATTTTTACTGTCCACTGAAGATTATATTCTATATAGAAGTTAATATGAGACCTTCCTCTACCTTGAATCTGTGATACCTCTGGTTGGAAAAGGGAACCCATGGAGACAACCAATACCTTCTCCAAATTATGGACATTATGGGAGCCCCTCTGATCTTGTACCACAAGTATTGCAGGGATATCTTTGGGGCTCATCCATTGGACCTCTGACTATGATGGCAGAGTGGGGAGAGGCTTAAAATGACCAGCAAACACATATTTGCAGACCAAATTCATACTGGCTCTTCCCAAGTAGTAACCCCAACCAGCAGTTTTGCTCATCTGCAAAACCAAGCTGGTGGTACACTCTGACAAGGGAAGTTGGCAGGATGTAGATCTGCCTCAATTAGATCCTCAAAACAAGGAATTTTGTTTTCCCTAGATCCCAGTTTGCTCACACCCAGGCAAAGAAGTAAGTCATAACCCCACCTACTGTGGAGAATGTCTCCCAACCATATCTGACCAGAGGCCCTGGTCGGAATACCTTAAAGCTATTCAGCTCAGAGCAGTTGAGTCAAGAGGTATACAGGGAGACCAGGACACCCTCAGAGCACCCTCAGTGCCAAACCAGGACTGTGCGTGGAAAGTTCCCCAGTTACTTACACCAAGAGAAATTAATTCATAACCAAAGATAGGGCTGCTCTTGGCCTCCCCCAATAGGAAATCTTATTTGGGAAACTGTCAGTTACCCGGAACAACCCCTCCCCTTCCTGCCCAGGTAAGGGACTGACACATAACCCCACCCACTGTGGCTGCTGGAACCATCTGACCAGAAGGCATGGCAAGAGTATCTAGAAGTTATGCAACCTAGCTGCACTCAAGCCAAGAGGAAGGCAGGCAGTGCTGACAGTTTGCAGAGCAAAGCCATTGGACCTATTTAATCAGGGCACTTGGGGGCACAGATCAGCTTGGGTTAAAACAAACAAATATGTTACCGACTTTAGAGCTGTTTCTCCTGCTGTATCTGGGCAGGGACACTAATTCATAGTTCACTCATTGCTGAATACAGACTTCAGCCTGCTGGACCAGGGAAGCTAACCAGAGCACATATGAAGCTGCATAGTCCATCTAACAGCCCTGACTCCAGTCGCACTTTAGCAGAGTAAGTAGCCTACAGCTTTCTCCATCTGCAGAGTAAAACCATTAGGATGACCAGGGAATTGAGTGCTCAGTCTTGCCAGATTTGGGTCACCAAACAGTGACCTCGACAGGGTCCTGTCCAGCTGCCCTGCCAGAGCAGGGAAGCTAATTCATAACTCTGTCTTCTACTGAATATAGTACCCAGTCCCGATCATTAACAAGCCTGGTTAGAGAATCCAGGAAACTGTGGATACCATCCTACAGCCTCACTTGAGCAGGGAACCAACCCAGCAATAATATTCAGCTGTTCTCAGCCAGGGCCATACCCACCACATCCTTGACCTCAGAGTTCAAACAGTTGCCTCACTCTGAAATAGGCATGATAGCAGTCCCCACCTTCCCAAAGATTACCAGCAGCTATGCCCTAAAACCCAAACTGAGCTGACCGGTGAAGATGTTTTGGCCAAAGCAAACCTGTAAAGTCTGAGGAGGAAACTAATTACTCAAAAGTGTAGATACCAATGTAACAAATCAAGGATCACAGACAAATAAACAGGTTTTCTACCAAAAGAAATTTTCTACCAAAAGAAATTAGTAAAGCTGTAATAATAAATCATAAAGAAATAAAGATCAATGGACTGTTAAAAGAAGCTTTAGAATAATCTTAAAGAAGTTTAGTCAACTACAAGAACACATAGACAACTAAAGAAAATTAAGAAAATGATGCATGAACAGAACAAGAGGCTTGATAAGGAATTAGCAACCATCAGTTAAAAGCAAACAGGAATCTTATAGCTGACATATACAATAACTGAACAGAAGAATTCAATAGAGAATTTGAAGAGTTGACTTGGCTATGTAGAAGAATCAGTGATCTAGAGGACAGGGCATTAGAAAGTACTAGGTCAAAGAAGCAAGAGATGGTGGGGGCGGGGATGGTTAAAAAAAGCAAAATAAAAAGCCTAAGGGACTTATAGGTCACAAGGAAAATAAGCAATATTTGCATTCTGGGAATTCAAAGAGAAGAGAAAGACAAAAGGACAGAAAGTATATTTAAAACAATAACTTTTGAAAACTTCCTGAATCTAGGGAGACTAATGAACATACAGATCTATGAGACCCAATGACCCCAAACACATGAATCCAAACATGACTACAAGACATATCATAAGTAAATTGTCAAAAATCAAAAGCAAAAAATTTTAAGCATAGTGAGAGGAAAGAGAGAAGTTACATATAAGGAAACTCTCATAAGTTATTAGCAGATTTCTCAATAGAAACATTTCAATATAGGAGAGAATGGAGTGCCATATATAAATTATTGAAAGAAAAAATAACTGTCAACAAAGAATACTATACCTGGGAAAGTTTTTACCAGAAACAAAGAGGGAATAAATATTTTCCCAAACAAAAGCTGAAGAAGTTTGTTACAACTAGACCTGCCTTACAAAAAATGCTAAAGGGAGTTATTTGAGTGGGAGTAAGAAGATGCCAATTAACATCATAAAAATATAAAAAGAGAGCAGAAAGCTCACTGGTAATGGTAAATATGTAATCAAAGTTAGATTCTATAATTTGGTAATGGTGGTGCATAATACGCTTAAAAATCTAGCTTAAAAACTAAAATATATTTCTATACCTATCATCTCTCTCTCTCTCTCTCTCTCTCTCTCTATATATATATATATATATATATAAAACATAATACAAATAACCATAATTGCAATGATCAGTTATTACACAATATTAAATATATATATATATATAATATATATATATATTAACAGCAATAACCTAAAATGTAAGGGGGAGGAGTACTAAAGTGTAAAGTGTAAAGTTTAGGAATTCATTAAAGTTAAGTTGTTATAGCTTGAAAAGAGTGTTATAATTTTAAGACTTTTTTTTGTAAGTCTCATTGTAAGTAGCAATTATACAAAGGAATCTGAAAAAGAAGTCAAAGCATACTGATGACCAAAAGTCATCAAAACACACAAAAAAGACAGCAGGATTAGAAACAAGAAACAATGCATCCTCTAACAGCTATAAAACAACTAACAAAACAGTAGTAGTGTCATTACTTATTAATAATTACATTAAGCATAAATTAAACTCTCCATTGGAAGCCATAGAATGGTTGAATAGATTAAATTAAAAAAATTAAAAAAACAACAAGATATAATAATATTCTACCTACAAGAGACTTATTTTAACTTTTAAAGACAAACACAAACTGAGAGTGCAGGATGGAAAAAGTCACTTGATATGATAATAATAGGAACAGAAAGTAGGGGTAGCTATCCTATATCAGACAAAATAGAGTTTAATCTATAAAAAAAAAATATCATTCTACAGTGATTAGTGGTTCAATCCATAAAAAGATATAACATTTGTAAATAGTCATGCATCCAACATTGCAGAACATGAATATATAAAGCAAAACTAACAAAACAGAAAGATGAAATAAACAGGAACATAATAATAGTTGGGGACTTTAACACCTCACTCTCAACAGTGGATATAGCATCCAGACAGACAATCAATAAACGAACAACAGATTTGAACACCCTTATAGACCAAATGTACCTAATGACATACACAGAATATTCTATCCAACAACAGCAGAATACGCATTATTTTCAAGAGTCCCTGGGACATTTTCTATGATAGACCATATGTTAGTCCACTAAACACGTCTTAGGAAATTTAAGAAGATTGAAATCATACCAAATGCCTTCACTGATATAAAACTAAAAATCAATAACAGGACGATAACTGGAAAATTCACAAACACATGGAAATTAAACAACACTCCCCTGAACAACCAATGGATCAAAGAAGAAACTAAAAGAAGAATTAAAAACAAAAACAAAACTAAAAAACAAACAAACACATTTCTGGAGACAAACAAAAAAGGAAACACAACATATCACAACTAATAAAAATTAGAACAGGGACGCCTGGGTGGCTCAGGGGGTTAAAGCCTCTGCCTTCGGCTCAGGTCATGAACCCTGGGGACCTGGGATTGAGCCCTGCATCTGGCTCTCTGCTCAGCGGGGAGCGTGCTTCCCCCTGCCCCCTGTCTGCCTCTCTGCCTACTTGTGATCTCCTTCTCTGTCAAATAAATAAATAAAATCTTTTTTTAAAAATTAGAGCAAAAATAAATTAAATCGAAAATAGAAAAACACAACAAAAAAGATTAACCGAACTAAGTTTTGGCTCTTTGAAAAGATAAGCACAATTAACAAATGCTTGGGTGGACTAAGCAAAGAAAAAAGGGAAAGGACCCCAGCCAACAAAATTGTAAATGAAAAAGAGAACACTACAATGTAGAGAAATACAGAAAATCAAAAGAGGTCGGTGTGACAACTATACACAAACAAACAGGACAATCTAGAAGAAATGGAACCATTTTTAGAAACATACAACTAACAAAGACTGAATCAAGAAAAAATACAAAATGTGGATAGTAAATAGATATAATCAGTAATCACACACATCCCAACAAAAGAAAACCCATGACCAGATCATTGCACTGATGAATTTTAGAACACGTAAACATTTAAATAATCAACACCAATCCTTTTCAAACTCTTTAAAAAAAACTGAAGAGGAAGGAACACTCTCAAACTCATTTTATAAGACCAGCATTGTACTAATATCAAAAGTGGGAGAGGGGCACCTGGGTGGCTCAGTGGGTTAAAGCCTCTGCCTTCGGCTCAGGTCATGATCTCAGGGTCCTGGGATCGAGCCCCGCATCGGGCTCTCTGCTCAGCAGGGAGCCTGCTTCTTCCTCTCTCTGCCTGCCTCTCTGCCTACTTGCGATCTCTATCTGTCAAATAAATAAATAAAATCTTAAAAAAAAAAAAAGTGGAAGAAAAAATACTAGAAATGAAAACTACAGGCTAATGTCCCTAATGATGCAAAAGTTATCTATAAAATACTAGCAAACTGAGTGCAACAGCACATTAATAGGATCATTCACCACATCAATTGAGATTTATCCCAGGACACAATAATGGTTCAACATATTCAAGTCAATCAATGTGATATATTATGATAGAATGAAAGAAAAGAATCATACAAGAATTTCAGTAAATGCTGAAGACACATTTGACAAAATTCAATACCCATTTGTTATAAAAATTTAACAAATTAGATATAGAATCTCAACATAGCAAAGTCCATACATGACAAGATCACGTCTAACATTATACTCAATGGTAAAAGATTGAAAGCTCTTCCTCTAAATTCAGGAACATTACATGGTGAACACTCTCACCACTCCTATGTTGAATAAGAGCAATGGGGAGCTGGGGGGAGGGAGGGAAGGCAGCAGTACTGAAATGAAGAAGTAAAATGGTCTCTTATTTGCAGTTGACGTGATTTTATATATGGAAAATCCTAAAAATCCAACCAAAAAACTTAGATCTTAGGAATTCAGTAAAGTTGTAGGATACAAAACTAGTGTAGAAAAATCAATAGCATTTCCATACACTAATAATGAATTTTTGAAAAAGAAACAAAGATATAAATCCCATTTATAATAACATCAAAAAGAATAACATACATAGGAATAAATTTAACCAATGAGGTAAAAGATCTCTACTCTGAAACGTACAAGACGCTGACACAAGAAATCGAAGAAGACATAAAAGAATGGAAAGGTATCCCATGTATATGAGTTGGAAAAATCAATATTCTTAAAATATCAATATCACAGAAAGTCATCTATAGATTCATTGCAATTCCTATCAAGAGTTCTATGACATCTTTTATAGAAATAGAAAAAAATAGTTCTAGAATTAACTTGAAGCCACAAAATACTCTAAATAGCCTAAGAAATTCTATAAAAGAAGAACAAAGCAGGAGACATCACAGTTCCTGATTTGAATCTATACTATAAAGCTACAGTAATTAAAACAGCATAGTACTGTCATAAGAACAGACAAATAGACTGATGGAATAGAATTTAAATACAAAAATAATCCCAAGCACATAGGGCCAACTAATATTTGACAAGGAAAGCAATAATATTCAATGGAGAAGAGTCTTTTTTTTAATGATGTTGAGATAATTGGACAATTGAGTGTAAAAGAATGAAACTGGGTCCTTATTTTATACCAGTCACAAAAATTATCTCAAAATGGATTAAAAGCTTAAATGTAAAATCTGAAACCATAAAACTCCCAGAGTTTTATGAAAATACACAGAAGAAAATATAGCAGTAAATATACAGAAGAAAATATAGCAGTAAATCTCCTTGACATGAGTCTTGGTAATTTTTTGAATGTGATCCCTGACACCCCAACAACAAAATCAAAACTAAATAACTGGGACCATATTAAACTAAAAAGCTCTGAACATCAAAAGAAACCATTAACAAAATGGAAAGACAATCTATAAAATTGGGGGGAAAATTGTTACTTATCTCATAAGGATTAATATCTAAAATATACAAAGAACTCATACAATTTAATAGCAATAAATACATGACCCAATTTAAAAATGGCCAAAGAACCTGAACAATTTTTTTTTTTTCCAAAGAAGGTATAGGGAAAGACAACAGGCACATTAAAAGATGCTCAACCTCGCTAGTAATTTGGGAAATGCAAATTAAATCCACAATGAGATATCACCTCATGCCTGTTAGGATGACCACATCAAAAAGACAAGAGATAACAAATGCTGATGGGGATGTAGAGAAAGGAGAGCTCCTGTGCACTGTTGGTGGGATTACAAATCAGTATGGCCATTATGGAAAACGGTATAATCCTCAACAAATTCAAACTGTACCTGCTATATGATCCATCGGTTCCACTTCTGGGAATATATCTAAAGCAAACAAAAGTACTAACTCAAAAAGATATCTGTACCCTCACGTTCCTAGTAGCATTATTTACAGTAGCCAAGACATGGAAATAGCCTAAGTGTCCATTAATAGATGGACAGATTAAAAAAGTTGAATATGAATATTATTCAAACCTAAAAAAATGAGGAAATCCTACCATTTACAACAACATGCATGAAACTTAAAGGCATTATGCTAAGTGAAATAAGTCAGAAAAAGACAAATGCTGTATGAATTAGAGGAAGGTAGTCAAAAGATATCAATAAGCACTAGGGACAACATAATCCTACAGTTAACACTGCTGCACACTATGTAGGAAAGTTGTTAGGAAGTAAATCCTAAGAGTTCTCATGACAAGGAATTTTTTTTTAAATTTTCTTCTTTTCTCTTTAAGTGATGATGTGTATTAGGGGAACCTATTGTGGTCTTGTAGTCCTTGTTTCACAATATATAAAAATCATCCCATGATGATGTTGTATGTTTTAAACTTATACAGTGAGGTATGTCAATTTTTCCTCAATAAAACTGAGAAAAAAAGAGAGGGAGAGAGAGAGACCTCCTTATTATACTGCCAATTCCCCCCAAACAAAGCCTGAGCTGCAATTATTGCTCAAGATGCATCATTAAGCCTTCCAAATAATTCAAGTTCACTTAATTCATGGCTTCAGCCCATGTGAGTAATTTATACATACTACATGAAGTGCAATAATACATATGTTAATATACATAATATGCATCAGCCCTTTATAAATGTATCTTTGTTTAGTATTTTTGTCAAATTTTGTTTATGTGTTACTTCACAGAAAATAAGATATTTTTGTTAATATTCAATCAACTAGGAAGGAGGAAATATTGACAACTTTGTCTATATTGTATATAGAACAAGAATATAAAAGATCAATTTTGACAGTCATTGACACATTGCAGAAAACTTAATAGAAATGATAAATATATCATTCATCGCAGTGACAGACTAAAATATAAGTATTAATGTTTTCCCATTTAAAATACATATATGAATGAAAGTATTATTTTAAAATTTTTGTGCTATGATATTTCCTTGCATTCTTCTGTTATTTATTGTAAACTTTATTATTATATATAATAATAAGCTCAATAAAATAAAATCTTCACCATCTGCATTTTTTCTTTAGTATCATTCATTTCATGATTACTGGAGTTAATTTAGCCATATGAGATAAGTAAGTGCTAAAAATTATGTGCACGTTCCAAGATTCATTGTTTATGCACCATACCCAGTGCTCCATGCAATGCATGCCCTCCTTATACCACCACCAGGCTCACCCACTGAAAAAATAAAATTAATTTTTTATTAATTAATTAATTAATTAAACCCTAGGAACTTTTCAGTTATCTCATGTTAGCTGTACCAGTCAGTGCTTAAGTAGAACTATAGGTTGTATAGGCTTTATTGTTTAATGCTGGTTTATGACCTTAATAAAGTATAATTATTTATTACCAAAAGCAATTACCTGCATGAGATCTCAAATACATAGTTATGTCACTACATTGAACAGAGTATTATTGAATGAGTTGATGATTTGAAGCTATGGGGGGAAATCAAGTTTGATATATTGCTTGTAGAAATGCAAAATAGAAGAGGTCTTTTTCTTGGAGGGGTTGTGTATTATGCAAGTATTCAGTATAACTATGTAGATATTTGTTCTGATAATGCCTTCTCTAGAAATCTACCCTAAAATAACATAAACCTGAATAGTCTATCTTGCATTTCTGTACTGTTTACCCTGTTTGACCTTCCCTGGAGATATCAGTACAATACATTTTTGGTTTTTTCCTTAAGTGCTATATATAACATGACACAACATAACATAGCATCATAACATAACAACATAACATAACATAACATAACATAACATAACATAACATAACTTAACATAATTTTGTGTGTGTTTGATGTCGGGTATGAATCTAATTTTATTTTGTTGACTTGTTAAGCTTGGTTCTAAATATATTTCATACTATTATTTTTCCTTCTATCTCTCTTGTATCTTTGTTATTTCTTCTTTTTCTAACTAGGCATGCTGTTGGAGCTTTTGTTCTTTTGATCTTACATTGTTATTCACTTAATTAATAAAGTCTTCCATTTCAGTGTATTCAACTATCACCTCTATATTAACATAAGCAATGTCCCCAGCCTTTCCCCTCATTTTTGATTCACTTCTATAATCTACGAGTCTACAGCTTGCTTGCTTTCTTTCTTTCTTTCTTTCTTTCTTTTCTTTGTTTATTTATGCCAGCTTTTTTTTTTTTTTTGGTATTATGTTAGTCACTATGAAGTACATCATTAGTTTTTGATGCAGTGTTCCAAGATTCATTGTTTATGTACAACACCCAATTACAGCACATTCTTTAGATGGGATTCTTAACTGTGCGTGTTATGAATTGCTCTCTACAACTGTTAATTTTTGTCCATGATGTCCATGTTCTTCCAGTATCACAACTGGAAACTAGTAGTTATCTTTGATTCTTTCCAATCTCAACATTCAAGAGAACCAACACACGTTTACTACTACTATTATGATATGACGTATATCAACATATATCAACATCTGTAAAACTTTCCTTATGATAATATTTCAATTATTTTTCCACCATTATTTATTATAAAAACTTTTCCACATTCAAATTGTCTCCTGCACTATACATATTTTTTCTCCTTCTTTAGCTTTTTCTGTGTTCTACACTGTCTTTCAAAGACACTGTTTTATTTTCTGTACCTTTCCTAAGTTATTACAGTCCAAATACATGTTTCTGTAAACATACAAACCCAAATGACAAATATCTCTCTGTTTTTCCCCTTTATATGAAAAATCACAACTCCCATTCTGTGCCTTTTTGGTTTTTTTTTCATAGTTTCGTCTCAGCTCAGCTTAAGATGGTTAAACAAAGTATGTTAGATTTGCTTCATCTAAGTGATTAGAGGCCAGGCTATTGCTTTTCTCTAGCAACTAACACGATTACGGGATGAGAAAAGTAGTTTAATAGATAAGTTTAATTGCATTCCTTCATCCTAATTATGTCAAGGCCAACAGCTGAGAATGTAGATTTAGTTTCAACTAGGCATTAAGTTTAAGTGTTTTGTTGCATTTTGTCAGTAATAACTTCTCTAGAACTATCGGTATTGTAGAATTGTATCGTGTTCTACAGGAAATTTTTCATTCTATGAATGTTTTAAAATATACCTATTTCTTTTTTCAAATTTCTTGTCTGGCTTATTTTTTAATCGGGGCATATAATATTGCTTCATTTTACCACTGATTTGAATATTTAACATAAATATTTTTTAACCATACTATTTTAGATTTTAGGAAGGATTTTCAGCAAGTTGAATTCGCTTTACTTTTGTCAAAGTTGTTTTAAAATGTAGGGTACCTGAACTGAATTTGACATCAAGAAAATTGCATTGTCTGGCAATTTAATAGAAAAAAGGATAAATGATCTATGCCCCTAACCTCAAGGAATTTAAAATTAGGAAGGAGAAATAGATACATACATAACTATATATACTTTAAAACAAATATGTTCCAGGACCAACATAAGTTTTTATTTATTTATTTAAAATTATGTGTTATGTAGCATCTCATTTCAAAAAAAATTTATATTTATTACAATGAAAGGAAAGTGGTAGGAAGGAATATATTATGAATGAAACTGGACATGAAGTCCATTTTTAAAAATAGCATTATTTTCATAGATGAGGAACAATGCATTAAAAATAGAAACAAGGATCATTTTCATAATGCACCCTGTTAAAAATAAATTAAAGCTACTTATTTTGAGTCATTATTAGTGTGGCCTGAAACATGAACCTCAGAAATGAATTTTGAAGCAGCTGGGTTATTTGAGAAGTTCTCCCAGGAAGCAAGAGAGTGAGGCAGAAAAGAGAACAAGCTAATGCAGAGAGACATTATTGAGATTGCTGCAGAGGGTTGGGGAGCCATTACCACACGATGACCTCTGATGAGGATGAGCATATGAATGTTTCTCAGTATCTGTTACCTGCAGATGAGGGACTGAGGCAGACCAAAGGGGAAGAAGAAAACCAAAAATCTGCAATATAGTCCACCCCTTGCCCTGTTCATAATTGTTTGCATTATGCATTATGTCTACATTGATACTTACTTTTTGAAGTGGCTGTGCATTATTTCTCTCTCTCTTTCTCTCTCTAATTTTTATCATGGGAAATTTATTGAAATTATTTATTATCTCCGCTGCAGCAAAGAGTTCCAAGGCCACAACTGATACCTATCATCTCCATTCTTCAAATTTATAATATCAACTGGTCTAGGTTCTCTGAGTGAGGAGAAACAGACCTTTACCCATGAGCAGTCAGATCCTTGGTTACCTTGCTCACATCAAGCCATGGTTAAGGAATTTTATTTTCACGGTGATGGGAAGCCTTGGAGTCACCTGGAAATGCCAAAGTCTTACAAATAAACTTCTCTGAGATCCTCTTATGCAGCAATAGCTCTGAGTCCTAATGGTAATCAAGGTTAATTTTCCCCATTAGTATACTGTCTTTAATTAATTAATTATCATTTTTTACCTGCTCTTCCATTATCATAAGATGAAATTAACTTAAAAAAAAAGATGAAATTAACTAGATAGTTGTAGCTTCAGACTTAGTGGAAAATTTTCAGATCACCCTATGTACATTTCCTCCCGTGAAGACGAATCCAGCGAAGATGACAAATGTGAGAAGAGAAAGCAAAAATTTCCCTACAGGGCACTCACAGGAAGAGTGTTGAGAGTGGCGACTCTGACTTCTATGTCTTTATCCCCAGTGCCATGCATTCTTACTTTTAAGACTCACAGCAGCACATATAGAACGTTGGTTCAGTGCATTCAACACTTTTTAGAAGCACTATCTCAACTCTAAAGGTGTGATGGCACCCTGGCTGAGCTTTCTATAGGCCTTTCTGATGTTCTCTTAGGTTAACTTCCAGTGAATGCCATGGGCGTAAGGAGGCAATGTTATACAGCATAGGGGTAAAATCGGAAAAATCACAGAGGGAAACAAATTCACACGTATGGGGTATATATGCAATCCATTCTGTATAAATCCAGATTCAAAGAGTTCCAAAAGGATCAAACTGCCACGCAGTGCCTATTTGGGTTCCTGAAGGGATAGTTGTGATAATGAACAAATTAGCTTTGATAAGGTAATGAACAAAGTAGTTTTGCTACAGGATTCCTATATCCTCTCACGGCTACTCCATTTTTGAACTCATCTGTAAGCACAAGGGTGGCCAAAGATATTGGCTAACATCTTCTGGACAGGATGACAACTTAGTGGTTGGGTTCCTATTCTTCATTGTTCTCCATCAGACATTAATTTGAGACCTAATAATTACTCCCTTTATACCCACAGTTCATGTCCAGCCACATGCCTCTTCTGTTCATCTGAGACCTTCACTAATCTTGCTCTTTCCAAGCCCTTGACCAAATGGCCAAGTTATCTGTCACATCCCAGAAGTCCATGCATATGATCATCTCAAATCATTTCTTGATCCATATAAAGGCAACAATCACTACGAACTGTTCACCATTTTAGCCATCAGGAGTATTTTCCCTCAAAACTAATGTTTAAATATTCTCTTTTCCTGTTGGGGGCTAGAATGGCATTAATCCGCAAACAGATCATCCAAGACATATTGAGCTGACCCCATACAGAAATCAAGCTGGGGTTTATGTCTCCTCTCTCAGTTGGCAATCACCAGAAGCAAGAGTTGTGACCTTAGTGTACTTATTGATGTAATAGGAGTAGGTCCTATGAGTTTAAGTGTCACATGTTTACAAACTTACCTGCACCTAGATATAATGCCCCTTAGGATTATCCATATGAAGAAAAGGAGACCGAAGCATTTATGACAAATAATTGTCTTCTCATTTTCAGACTGTGTCTGTAATATGTTGACCATGTCTCATGGATGGTTGGAGGTGGTTCTCAGACAAAAGTGAATGTCCATTAAGTAGGATGCTCTTACCCTGAATCTGGGAAAATTCACCACAGCTGAAATTGAACTCACAGTTGGCCTGAGAGGATTCAAAGGTATATGATGTAACTTACTACCTTTCCTCTGGAAAAATCTATTCAAATTACACTGCTTACTAGATTCATCTGAGTGAATGAAGTGTGGAGTGTAGAGAATCAGCAAATTGAAGGTTTGGAGTGAATTTTAAGAAAGATAAGCGTTGAAAAATACAAGAGGATTTAACCAGTGCAGAAAAAGATGCACACTGAGCATTGAAACAGGGTTGTAAACCCCACCAACCTTAAAAAAAAAAAAAAAAAAAAAAAAGCAAGCCCTAGAGAAATCTAAGTTTCCAGAATGAATGAATGACCAGGAAGTGGAATTATCAAATCTTTATCTGAAGGATGTCTGTGAGAATCCTGTCCTATATCAGTGTAAAACAGCCAAATTTGTCTAAGAACTTAAAGCAAAGAAATACTATTTAGGAAAATCCAGTTATCTACAAGGAAGAGAATAGGGCTCAGAGTTATAAGTTGATATTAAGATATCATATAAGATTGGCATTTGTTTACTCTTATGGGTACTCAAGTGTCTCTTCTACGATTTTAAATGTGTTTGTTGATTAGAATATATCCCTAAGATCTATCTTAATCACCCTTAAGTAAAAAGATTATTTATTTTCATAGTAAATGTTCTGAGACCCTTGACTAACCTATGTTTGCTTTCTTATTTCACATCTCCATAGCTGTAGATAATATCTTTGGAAAACATTACCATTGTAAAATTATGAGAGGCAATATCCACATCAACTAAAATACCCCAAACCTAGTTAACCTGACCCTGATTTGAACAAAATCCTTATAGTTTTGGGGTTGCTAGGAAGATCACTGTTTACAACAGAGAGCACTCACGAGCAAGTATTTCCTGGGGAAATGTCAGCACATGGTTCTCTGCCTGGGAGAATCTATTACCTTAGAGGATATGTTGTTGAATCCCACAGAGTTTGGAAGCTGGATTCAGACTGATGAAGTGTAAGAGGTTTATTTCAAGCAGAATGGCAAATTTGAGCAAAAATTCCTGCCTGGGGCGGTACATTTGACTTTGACCTATAAGTTAATGTATCATTTAATTTCCATGAATTAGGCCCAAGGGGTAATGGACCAAAAAAGTGGTTGGGCACTTGAAATTTAATCAGTTAGTATTTCACAGGAAGTTACTGGAATGCATCCTATTCAGACAAATTCTGGTTTATTTGCATTCATGGGAGATATCCAAGGGCTCTTAAGCCTTATGGATAAGGGTGGGAGCAAGAGAGAGGGAGTACTCAGGGGCCCCTAGAAATGAAAAGAATCTGTAGCAATGTGAACTAAAAGTTAAATTTTGTTATTAATTTTTTGAAACAGATTCAAGAAGCCAGAGTTTATCATATTAGCCCCACCACCTGGGAGACAACTATTCACTTTATGTACCAGAATAACCTTCTAAATACTTGAAATAGCAAAAGCTATTGGTGCAATTAACCTGACACTGTCTTACTGTGGAATAACATCATTGAGGACATGAAGTACAGAGACAAACAGCCTAGGATCGCAAAATCAAAGTACCACAAAATTTTTGAGAGCATTTGGCTAAAAGACTGATTAAAATACATATTTATACATTTACTATTATGTCAAACTCAACCATGAATAAGTTACACATTTCTGGTGCTTAACTACTTTTTTTCTTACAGAATGCATTAATATTGTTTTTGTATATTAAAACTCCTCATCAGCAAAATAAATAAATGAAATAAAAAATAAAGTTTCTCATTTGCTTTTCCAAAACTTACCCATATAAAAATATGTTTCTTTAAATCCAAACACACATGCATATCTATAGCATTTGTGTATATAATCAAACTTATGCACGTCATTAACCTACACGCATTGACTTAGAAACTATTTTTTAAATGAATATGCTTCTGGAATATGCTTGGCTTCTAGAAAGTTCTAGCTTCATAATTTGCGAGCCCAGTGCAAAATGAAAATCTAGGACTCCGGCGGCAGGGAGAGAAATTAACACTCCTGTGCTAGAAGACTATTGTCCCCACACATGGTGGACAGGTGACCTGGAGGCATCATAACTTCCCTGCCTGATGCTATCCATACTTAGATTGTGAGCTGGTGGGAGGTCATAGTAAATTTGCCATCAAATGTACCATGACCCTATCAACCTAGGATAGTTTGTCTACTTCTTCAACCTGCCCAGAGATTACGTGGGTTGTATGTACGACCCCAACCATTCCTGGAGAGCAGGTACCTATTGCAAGCCAGAAGGTGACAGCAGAATGTGTCCATCCCTCATGCTCCCCAAACTTTCTGGTCATTACTCCAGATGGAGGGCAGGAATGGTCATGGAACAGAAACTGGGAGGGGGAGGCAGGTAAGAAACCATGACAGGGAGGCAATGATAGTTGGTACTACACATGAACTGAAGTTCTTAGTCTCTACCCACATGCTCCAATTTCATACCATATTTAAGATACAAAACACAAATTCAAAGATAAAATCATTAAGAATTTCAAGACAGTTACCACAGAGCATTAAATCCATAAGCATGGAGTGGGGCTCTCAGCCTGGGTCCTCATGTGACTGCACTCGTAGCAACAGATGAAGCTTACCTTGCCTCTGGATTTATATTCTCCATTGTCTCAGAAAAGTTAAAACACGTTCCTCAAAGTTAATCTCCAGAGCATGGAAGTCAATTCAGCTATGAATGTCTTGGAGAGGTCTCACTACAAACTTAATCACATGACTGCTCCCATTCTGACGAATGTTGTCATAGAGTGGAGGTCTGATATTAATGCAAGCCATCAAAGGGTACTGGCACTGTTTCTCTGTATGTACAGATTAAGATCACGCTGTTGTCTTTGCCAAAACCAAATACAGATTTGAAATACCATTATATAAGTGCTCCTTGACCATTTTCAATGCCTTCAAACCATTTGCAATCCAGCACAATATTGTGAAATGCTGACGAGGCTGACTATATAACTATATAAGTTATTTCTCTATTGTCATAGCCCAGTCTTTGATTTGGGGGCTACTCTCCCGTGAGCTAAGACATCTTATTTCTAGACACTTCTGACCATTAGAAAGTACTTCAGTGTATCCAAGTGAAATTTTCTTATTTATAACTTTTGCTTTCTAATCCTGATTCTGCATGTAAAACCATAGAATAAGTTTATTTTCTCATGAAAGCTACTTAGGTATTTAAGTACGGTGAAAATGTCTTCTTTAGATTAATATATTTTATACATCCCAGCTGAGAAAAAATCAGTTTATTCATCCTACAAATAATTATTGAGTGTCTCCTCTTTGTCCCCGTGTAAAGATAAACATGATACAGGAAAGAAGCATTGCTCTTGCTCTCATGGAGATGGCAATATTGTCAGTTAAACATAACTCTTTAAACAGAACAAAATGATAAATGGGTCAAGGGAGATGTTGAGTGCTAGAGGGGCACAGAATGGGAGAGTCTAATGTACATACACTTGAATATCACTTAGGCAAACATGTCCATCCGTGAGCAGGGATCACTGAGAAGGAGTGAGAGAATGGGTAGGAGTATTCTAGGCAGATATAAAGTGTATAATAAATTCCAAAAACAAATGACAACATGACATACCAGAGAATTACACCAAGAGTTTGTTTTATCTGGGGATAGCATGGAGCGGATGCAAGGATGAGTAAAGTGTGAAATAAAAAGAAGCAGGGCATGTAGACCATTGTAAACCGTATCAACAAGTTTTAATTTGGGTTGAAATTTAAAGACATCATGACTGTTTTAAAAGTAACTTTTTCATGGGAACCTGGGTGGCTCAGTGGGTTAAAGCCTCTGCTTTCGGCTCAGGTCATGATCCCAGGGTCCTGGGATCGAGTCCCACATCGGGCTCTCTGCTCAGCAGGGAGCCTGCTTCCTCCTCTCTCTCTCTCTCTGCCTGCCTCTCTGCCTACTTGTGATCTCTGTCTGTCCAATAAATAAATAAAATCTTTTTAAAAAGTGACTTTTTCATATTTTAGTTAAAGATAGATCACTCTGGAGGCATTGTGAACCCAGAACAGAATGAGGGAAAGACTGGAGGCCAGGAGCTGGGTGTTGAGTGCGTTGAAGAAAATTAGGTAAGAGGTGGTGCTCTCTAAGGCAGGGCGAGTGTGGGGTGAGTAAAGAGGATGGGTATGAGCATTTTAGGTATAGAAAGTGCAACATGTGGTTTGAATGTGTAAACCAAGAGAAGAGTTAAACATAACACCTCCATTGCTAATTTGAGCAAATTGATAGATAACAATGCCTTTCATTACAATACGAAAGAGAAGAGTCAATTTTATTTATTTTTTAATACTTTATTTTTTTGTTTGAGAAAGGGAGTGAGCAAGAGAGAGCACAAGTTGGGGGAGCAGCAGAGGGAGAGGAAGGAGCAGACTCCCCGCTGAGCAGGGATCCTGATGTGGGACTGAATCCCAGGACTCTTGGATCATGACCTGAGCTGAAGGCAGATGCTTAACTGACCGAGCCACCCAGGTGCCCCAGAACGGTCAGTCTGAGAGAGAAGAATTCAGTTTCAGACCCTTTGAGGTGGATGTGACTCATTCAAGTAAGGAAACAGGTGTAAAGTGTTGATCAGAGGCTCTGTGGAGAAAGTGGCTAATGACAGGTATTGCAGAGGTATTACATAAAGATGGGAACTGAAGGAGGGACAAGGGTGAAACTACTCTAAGAAGAAAGTCAGCAAGAAGAGAAGCATGAATGTGGCAGAGAGTGGAGGGACCACTGATGTTGGTGGGACAAGCTGAGGATGTGGTGGTGAAGGGAAGCTGAGAAATACCAGCACAAAGGGCGCCTGGGGGGCTCAGCTGTCAAGAGTCTGCCTTTGGCTCAGGTCGTGGTCCCAGGGTCCTGGGATGGGGCCCTGCATTGGACTCCCTGCTGGGTGGGGAGCCTGCTTCTCCCTCTCCCACTCCCCCTACTTGTGTTCCCTCTCTTGCTGTGTCTCTCTCTGTCAAATAAATTAAAATAAAATCTTAAAAAAAGAAAAAAGAAATACCAGCACAAGGAGAATGAGTTAGCACCAAAAGTATGGTGCCACAAGGGCATGGCTCTGGCAAAATTAGGATAGAAGTAGATCCAAAGAGTAAAACAAAGGCTTAGCCTTGTATAAGAGACACTTTTATCTGTAATGGGCAGAAGGAGGTACTTAAAAGTGAACTTGCAGGTAATAGTGTAGCTTTGGATCTTTCACCTAAATATTCTGTTTTCACAGGAGAGAAATTAACATAATTTGTTAAGAGTAAAGAGAGAACAATTGAATGTGAGGAATAAAGAGGATATGCAAAGTAGCTACTATAGACAATGAGGGAGAGAACCGACTTGCAAAGTAAAGGTTTGACCAAGATGGCCCAGATGATATCATCATCATAAATTTATAGCAGCACAAGTGTAAGCTTTTAGGTGAAATTCTCCAAGAAGGCTCAGTAGAATCAGTCAGATCTACAGGATGGAGGTTTTGTCAGCATACTGCAGGTGTATCAGCAAAAACCTTAGGACAGAGGAAACGATGAAGTCAGACATTTGGAATCTCCATGGTTGTATAGGACAGGAAAATAGAAATAAGCAAGTAAAAAATAAATTTAAAAAAGTGTGTGTGTGTGTTTGTATATATAAAGAGTGTTGTGAAGATTAGAGAATTTGACTTTTATTTTTATTTCAGAAGTAGAAAAGATCTAGTGGATAAGATGCAGGTGTATCCACAGTAGTGACAAATTGAAATGGATCACTACAGGGTCACCGATAATGAGGAAGATACGTTTCCAAAGAAAATAGATTATCGATGAATTAACTAAAATTTCTTCAGTATCCACTCATCAATAATGCGATGTAGCAACACGATCTGATTTCCTCGTAGCAGTTCCCTCTGGGGCGGGGCTGAGAATAGATTGAGTGGGAAAAACATGTAGCAAAGCAAAAAATTCAGCTGAGAGTTCAGTCTTAACTGCAACAAGGCATGCTCCAACCAGAAACATAATAACAACAACCATAATAACAAGAGAGAAGCTAGAGTATATGAGCATATATTCAGGAACTACCAGGTATCAATTTTCTCAGTGAAGTTTAGGTTATCAACTGAGAAGCAGGGACAGGGGAAAGCAGTGTTGTAAACTGGAGGAAAACAGGTAAGATGTGAAATGTTGAGGAGGCAGAATAGGGCAATACAGCACAATTCTTGGACAGAAATAATGACTCAGCTCAGTATGGTGATTGTGAATTTAAAAGGATCTCTTCTGGCCTAGGTACCCATTGTTTATAGTCACAATAGCTGTCAGGGTATGGGGAATGGGATTATTAAGCATATGAATTTAACCACAGTTTGTATTGCCCTATGGAGGGCAAAAGATAGTCTTGACTGTAGGCACAGAAAGAGGTGTAAGTATTGATGATTGAATTTAAACTCAAGAAATAGCTGCAGAATTAAGGAGGTGGATGTTACAAATGCAGGGTTAATGCATTGGAAGTTATTTGGGGCTAATCTTTCATTGGAGTTGTAGTGCATAAGGAAGCTAATGCAGGGAGGAGAGCAAGCACCTTGGAGAAGACCCAGCACCTGAGGGGCTGGATTACAAAAGACCCTCTACCTGACACATTAGGAATTATAACTAGGACTGAAATAGTGATGGGGGCGGTGGTGAGTAAAGTGGGAGAGTAAATTATTCTCTATATTCACTTGAATATCCTGAGACATGGAGTAAAATGTCTCAATGTTATAAAATACCTATTTGTTCAGTTGAGAATTTTGTTTCACCTGATGTACTTTGGTTAATACAGGCTCATTTCTCACACTTGCCAAATCTGTGTAAGTTTCTCATTTGCTGAGATTGAGATAGCAGGGCACACTCTAAATCCAGGATGTTAATCAGATGTGACTACCTATTGATTGTAAGTTACTGCAGTGCAATGAAAGTGCACGGTTATAAAAGGAGACTGGCTTCTTCTAGCACTCTGAATTTCTTTCTGCACCAGAGACTATAAATTAATTTTGTCTGATTAACTGGGCAATCCATTAAATGAATTATTACCAACTCAGACTATGTTTCTAGAGGTCAACTTTAAATTAGCATCAAATGCTGCATATGTTTTCTTTCATCAGTGAAACATAAACACTGTGGAATGGAAGAACTTCTGGCCCAAAGTTAAAAAGTAAATAAGGGGCACCTGGGTGGCTCAGTGGGTTAAAGCCTCTGCCTTCAGCTCAGGTCATGATCCTGGGGTCCTGGGATCGAGCCCCGCATCAGGCTCTCCGCTCAGTGGGGAGCCTGCTTCCCCCTCTCTCTCTGCCTGCCTCTCTGCCTACTTGTGATCTCTGTCTGTCAAATAAATAAATAAAATCTTTAAAAAAAAAAAAAAAAAGTAAATAAAACTTTGCAAAAGTTCCACTTGCTAGGGGGTGTATTTCAATATTTAAGCTTAAAACAGTCAACAAATCAAGTTAAATGTAATAGTTTCTCCCTATTGGAGGTCACAGGAAAATTTAAAACATAGAATTCTCAAAGAAATAGTACCCTATCAAAAATAATATACATGATTAAAATTTAAGGGAAATAAAAGGACTATAGAAATTTGCCTGTATTCAATTTTTTTTACTTCTATTTATTCTTTCAATAATGTTTTATTTATCTGGATTTTATATTAATATATGTTCAATACAGAAAAGTTGGAAAATTATAAATGATTATTAAAACTGTGTATGATCATTCTAAAGTTACTGAAATGCCATGGGAATAAAACTAAAATGTTAACATTACTAAAAAAAGAGCAAAATATTTAAATATTTTGGAGACTATCCAACATGATACAGAGCCTAAGACTTAAGAAAAAGTTAATGAGTATATCACATAATTTTAAGACTCCTTCATGACCAAAAATATTAAAAATGATGTCTAAAACTAGAACATAGTGGAGAAAATATTTTCCACAGTTGTAGGCCTATTTCCATTCAATAAAAATTATCTTTATCAAACAATAATTTAAAAGATAATTAAAAATATATAAAAACTAGATATTTAACAACATTAAAATATTGGTCATAATTAAATACATACAAATAGTGGGAATATACTTATCAGTTTGGCCAAAAAGTTGAGAAAGTTCTTACACAGAATTCAGCAAGATTGTATGGATATTGGCAATCTCATTCATTACGCATTAGTGTAAATTAATATAATTCCCTTTAGAAAACAAGGTGATACTCTCATATTTATTACATACAAATTTTATCTAGTAACTCCACTTCTAAGAATGTATCTTCCAGATAGAAATGATTGCTTCTATATACATATAGACGGATATTATTGCAAGATTTTTTAATAAAATAAAACTACATATATATCAAATAATTAAAATTACACAGAAAATACTATATATAAAAGTGCATCCATAACATAGAATTTTAAGTAGGTGTTTTTAAACAATTATGAAGAATATATGAGATATTGACAAAGATATATTGAAAAGAAAAATATTCTACATAATGTGTATTATTTTTATAAAAAAATATGAAGCAGAATGTTCAACTAGGACCACCATGAGAAGCATACTGTCATTGAAGAAAACTGGGGAAAAAAAAAATCCTCACAAATTTGAAAATAAATGGAATCTATAGGGTAAGGCAAAAGAAACTACATAAGCACCATAGTTACATTGATAAAGTCATTCCAAAATGTATGAATTAATAATTTTGACACTCTAGCAGGTGCATCTTGGAATTTAACAGCTAAATAAAAAGCTGGTGCCTGGTGTAACAAGGTTTCTTATTGTTGGGTTGGAAGTTTCTGGACAAGAAAGATGAGAAGCCTAGAGTGGTCCATGTAGCAATGAATCAGAGTTGGAGACGTTAGTATGGATTCATATTTAGCTAAATATAGGCACAGATGACTACATGCAGAAATATTTTTAGCTATGCGTACATACACAGGTTAGTATACACACATAGATTTCCTTGCTTGTCATATGAGAGGGCCTAGAAAAAAAAAATGAAACCTCAATAATATGTGCTCATCCAGCAACTATATCAGGGTATCTATTACCATTCTCCAGTAAATAAAAGTAGGTCTCTTTGGGAAAATGGAGGATTCTAGAGGCTGAACAAGAAATATGCGGAATGAGCCTGGAAGATCTTGCAATCCCAGAAAGTAAGGAAGTGATTCTCATGCACATACACACACACACAGAATATAATGGAGTATGTTGAAAAGACATGAGAAGTCCCCAATGGTTAAAGCTGAAACAGTCTGAGTAGTAACATAAAGTACCAATGGATTATTAATAAAAATATGAAAAAATCATGAGTCCATACAGATATAAATAAATAATTGAATAAACAAAAAAAATGGGGAAAAAGCCAAAAATCTCCCTTACAGAATAATTCTGAATAATTTATGTAGATACTTCACTCTCAGAAGGTGAACCATAACTCCCCACTCCTTAAATATGAGCTGTGCATATGGAAAAGGAGGATGTTTACTTGGAAAAACACAACAAACACTACCTGAACCAGGTGATTGAAGCCGACGTCAACAGTGGTAAGTTGTCTTGATAATTTGTACTCTTGATATGATGCAATGAACATAGCACTTTACCTCTGTGATCTTTCTTTCAAAAACACAATAATAATAATAATAATGATAATGATAATGATAATTCATCTCACAAATCCCAACTGAGAATCATTCCGAAAAAGCCTAACTAATATTGGTCGAAATTGTCAAGGTCATAAAAAGAAATGAAGTCTGAGAAACCATCAGAGCCTGGAGTTGCCTAAGGAGACCCATTGACCAAATGTAATATGTTATCTTAAAACAGGAAAAAAAGTGACACTGGGAAAAACTAAGGAAATCTGAATAAAGTATGGACTGTAGTTACTAATGTATTAGTACATATTGTTTAATTTTACAAGTGTACCACAGTAATGTAAGTTGTTAATAACAGGGGCAATTGGGCGCAAGCTATAGGAGGACTTTCTTTATGTTCTTTGCAAATATTCTATAAATACAAAATTGTTCTGAAAATAAAGTTTATTAAAACTCTGCTTACCTGCATATCCATCTCAATAAGCCAAAAAAAATTAAATAGAAGATCTTAAATGCTAAATATAAGAGCAAAAAAGTAAAATTGTACAAGTATAATAAGCAAAAGCTAATGTTATTTGTCTTTGAAATAAGAATAGTGAAATATAAATAATTACGGTGAAGTTAACCCAAAACAACAAAGCAAACACTAAGAAAATAAAGAGAAAAAAAATGAGAGTAACAATAATAAGAATGATGACAACTGGGCTCTTTCTAGAATTTGGCTATTGAGGACATTGCTGCTATAAACATTGGGGTGCAGTTGCCCCTTCAGATCACTGTGTTTGTATCCTTTGGGTAAACACTTAGTAGTGTGATTGCTGGTCATAGAATAGATTTTTTTTTTTTCCTCAACTCTTTGAGGAACTTCCATACTGTTTTCCAAAGTAGATATAACACTTTCATTCCCATCAGCAGTGTAAGAGGGTTGCCCTTTCTCTGCATCATTACCAACGTTTGTTGTTTCCTGACATTAATTTTAGCTGTTCTGACTGGTGCGTGTATCTTATGATTTTGATCTGTGATCTGTTTTTCCCAGTTGTTGAGTGATGTTGAGCATTTTTTCTTATGTCTGTTGGCCATATGGAAAGAGCCCAGATGCCCTTCGACAGATGAATGAAGAAGATGTGGTATATAAATCTACAATGGCATCTTAAAAGATGAAATCTAACCATTTACAGCAACGTGGTTGGAACTGAAGGGTATTATGCTAAGTGAAATAAGTCAATCAGAGAAAGACAATTATCATATGGTTTCACTCATATAAAGAATTTAAGAAACAAAACAGAGGATCATAGGGGATAGAGATATAGATATATATGATATATGTAATTTATATATTATATATAAATATATAACATATATTTATATATAATATATAATATTTAAAAATAAAAACTATATTTTTCAGTTATTTCCAGTTAAAAGAAAAAAAATGGGCAGAAGACATGAAGAGACATTTTTCAAAAAAAGGCATCCAAATGGCTAACAGACATATGAAAAGATGCTCAACATCACCCATCATCAGGGAAATACAAATCAAAACTATGATGAAATATCACCTCATACCTGTCAGAATGTCTGAAATTAACAGCACAGGAAACAAAAGATATCTGCAAAGATGTAGAGAAAGGGGAACCCTCGTGTACTCTTTTTGAAAATGCAAACTGGTGCAACCACTCTGGGAAAAGAATAATAACTTTAAAGTCTGAAAGGAAATAAAACAATACTGTCAAACTCTATTCATTGTCCAATTAAAAAAAAAATCTCCCACTGAAACTAACTGAAAACACAGAGAAAAATTGTATTGAGGCACTGGACATTAGGCAACTCTGGACACTGATCCTTGGGATGAGAGTAACAAAGTGGGCTGTATGATATTTCCAACTAACTTTTGGGAGAGAAGTTCCAAGATATAGGCCAGCAATGGGCCATCAATAGAGACTGAGTCTCTCTGAACTGAAAAGGTAGAGTGGGAGTCCAGGGAGCCATGACAGCTAGAGAGGCCAGGGTGGGAGACGACAAGAGAGAGAGCTGCAGTGACAAAGCTTCAGAGTCCTGGAAGGTCCCCAGGGAGTCTTAAGCATGCTTGTGACCAATTCGTGAGGTGAGGAAAGATCCACCTAATGTGGGGAGAGGAAACAATTCTGAGAGCTCACACAGAAATTGTTGATAGTCCCTCATCACCATGGAAAGTCTTGTAGGTCAAGCAGAAACAGATTAGATACAAGTGTATTGTTTTGTCATTGCTGTAAAATTAGTCCTAGACTAGAGAAGTCCTGGCTATCAATCTTCCAACAGGGTAAAATTCATGAGATTTGGCAACTGATCAAAAAGTAAAGTCACTTAACAGTGGCATAAAACAGGACCTATAAAGAGGAGAAAAAAAATGGTAAGTAAAAGCAGATACAGAAAGACACAAATGACAATGAATAGAAAATGGCTTTAAAATATTATCATAACATTATTCTGCATGCTTTTCAAGAATATGAAGATTGAACATGTTAAGTAGATACATGATAGATATAAAAAAAATTGGAATCTTTAGAGATTAAAGAAACATGTAATGGTCGAGATGAAAAATAGTTTGCAGAACAAAAGAAGTGTGAATATGATTACATCACATCAATGAACCAGGCAGCAGAAGAGTTGTAATTGGGAGTCCCTAAAGAAGAAGATTTGGGCATAAAAAATACTTGAAGGACATTGCCTGTTTTTAAAAACGTTAAAAACTACGAATACTACATGTCTGGAACCTTAACGAGACCCAAACAAAAGAAACATAAAAGAAACTACATCCAGGGACACCATACTCATTTTTTTTTAATTATTCAAGAAGAAAAAAATATTCAAAAAGAGTATCTTAAAAGCAGTGAGGTGGTGGGAAGTGAAAGACATTATGTATAGAGAGACAGATTTCTCATCAGAAACAATGTGAACCAAAAATATAGGGAAACAAAGTCTTTAACAAAGATAAAAAAGAAAAACAAAACTGTATAATTCAATGCAACCAAATATCTTTCAAAAAAAGAAAAAGAAAAAGGAAAATATGGACTATTTTAACAGCACAGAAGCTAAAAACTGCACCATCAGCAGACATGCATGAAAAGAAACATTAAAAGAAGCCCTTCAGGGGGCACCTGGGTGGCTCAGTGGGTTGGGCTCAGATCATGATCTCAGGGCGCTGGGATCGAGCCCCGCATCAGGCTCTCTGCTCAGTGGAGAGCCTGCTTTCCCCTCCCTCTCTGCCTGCCTCTCTGCCTATTTGTGATCTCTCTCTGCCAAATAAACAAAATCTTTAAAAAGAAAAAAGAAAAAAAAGAAGAAGCCCTTCAGGACAGGCAAATCTAGCAGACAAAAATCTGAATCTACACAAGGAGAGGAGTAGCAGAACCGGTTCATATGCGGGCAGCATAATATTACTTGGAATTAGATTCATGTTATAGACTATAAGATAATCACTAAATAAGATTCATGTTATAGACTATAAGATAATCACTAAATAAACAAACAAATGTAGTTAGTAGTGTGTTTTAAAGGAGAGAAAATAAAATTTAAAGCTACTAAAAGTTGTACAAATGAATATGCTTCTTTTCTAATCTTTTCTAATTAGTGTAGCACTATTTGTAATAGATGAAATTGGAAACTACTAAAACGTCCATCAATACATTTGTTAAATAAACCCACACAGCAGACTACTATACAGTTCTAAAAACACAAAAAGTCATACAGCTTTTTTCCGGTATGCTTTTTAAACTATTTTTCAAGGAAACAAGCAAATTGAATAAAAATATATAGACTATATTACTGTTTATGTAACAAGTAAAGAAAGTATATATAAATACATATATATGTACTTACATTTAAAAATGGAAGAATGAAGCAAAATATTTTTGAATATTTGCACAAAGAAAGGAATAGTAGTGAGCAGTGATAGAATCTAATATTTTTAGGTATACCTTTTTCCATAGATTTATTTTGGAAATAGCTTTCATAAATATAAAAAAAATATTTTAAAATAAAACTCTAAAAATAAAAAAAAATAACTAAAAGTGTTTCAGTTTGCTAGCAAAATCTTACAGAGTGGAATTACTCCAAATACTTTTAAAATGCAATCCTTTCAAAGGACAATGTGTGTGGAAAGCAATCTGAAAACAGAAGAATTACAAAAATATTTTAAACTCTCTCCTTTCAGTAATTAAGTGTGTGGTAGTGATAGATGATAAATGGTAGAGAGATGATAGATGAGAGAGAGAGAGAAAAAGAGAGACAGATAGTCTAACAGTCTTAAATATGGAAGACAGAATTATCTTGGGAACCAGAATTGTCATCTTGGGAGTGGAATAGGTCAACCTAAGTGTGATATTGAGACAGTAAATTTATGCTGGTTGTCATTGATGATATATTTGAATGTATTTCTCTCATCCTATCTCCTGGTTTTTAAATTTTATGGTTTTATCTTTTTTTTTTCTTATCTTGACATATTTTCCTTTATTGGTGACTTCTAAAATTGTATTCTAATTCTCAAAACACTCCTTATTCCTTTAGTTTAGGTGCCACACATCTTATTTTTAGTCAACAAATGATTGTTTTAGAATTTTTGGATGAATTTTTAATTTATTAATTTCTTTCTTTTTTTTTTTTTTGAGATTTTATTTATTTATTTGACAGAGAGAAACAGAGTGAGAGAGGAAACACAGGCAGAGGGAGTGGGAGAGGGAGAAGCAGGCTTCCTGCCTATCAGGGATCCCAATGCAGGGCTCCATCCCAGGACCCTGGGCTCATGACCTGAGCCAAAGGCAGATGCTTAATAACTGAACCACCCAGGCGCCCCTAATTTAGCAATTTCTAATACCATAATTTCTCTCTCCCCAATATAATAAAAGCTGTCTCACTTTTAATCTTGTTAGTTGTTATTATTCAAGCTTTTATTTTTATCTTGTTTTGTACTAGCCAAACTAAGCATTATTAATATCATTCTGTACAGAGAGGATTTTTTTACCTTATTATTTCTGAATTGTATAGATTATGGCACAGATGTTGATTTTATATATCTGAAGCTGAATGATTATGATACAATTGGAAGTACTCTAGATACAGTTTCCAAACAATTATAAACTGCTGCAAATGATGAAGCCATGTGCCATGTTGGTTTAACCCCACATGGGCAGAGTGGCCACTGGAGACACACATTGTCACACTAGGGTGAAAAGTATGAGAACCAAAACTATAGAACGTGAGGGGTACAAATAAAGTATGAGTGAGAGCGGCAACTTGCTTAGTCATAGTCCAGCCCTCAAATTGAGATTTTAGCTTTCCCCATTTCTCAGAGGATGTCTGGGCCATCATATGCTGGGGCTATCCTAACAAAAGGCCACATACTGGGTGGCCTAAAGTTCTGGGCTGCAAGTCTGAGATCATGTGTCAGCAGCACTGGCTCCTTCTGAGGTCCCTATCTTAGCTGTAGCTACTGCCTTCCCTCTGCATTCTTACATGATCTCACTCTGGATGTATTTGTACCCACATTTCTGGTTAGGGCCACCCCAGTGACCTCATTTTAACTTACTCATCTCCTTCAAGAATCCATCTGAAAATACAGACACATTCTGGGGTTTAGGACTTCAACATATGAATTTTGGTGCAGGGAGGGGAGAACAATTCAGCTCATAATGTTGTATAGACTTATTGAATCATAAAATTATCCAAGTTCAGACACTCCGCCATAAATTAGTGCAGCCAGATTCAAACCAAGCCCTCTTGCCACCAGATCCCATGTTTTTACAATAGAAGCTGCTAAGCCGATACGATTGTAATATCTTAGAAAGCTATTTGTAGTAGTCCATAAGTAGCATAATTAGATTATGATTTCATTTAAATATTTAACCACTCATTTACATTTTCTTCCACTCTGACCCCAAAATATACCTTATGACTTCTTATGGGTGGACAAAGCTTACTAAAATAAATATAAACATAAAGGCAGAACAAACATTTCCCTATATTCATTTTGTGAAAAAGACTATTGTATTGTTACTTCATTTTCAAATATGAAGTGCAAGTTTATACATATTTATGCAGCAAGACAGAGATAAATTTGTTTTGAGAAACTAAATTTATCTGAAATCAAAATGGTTTGCATTTATGGGCACAGTTTATGGCTACTAAGTATCACTTTGATGTTTACTTATCTTTGTTGATCAAAGATATATACATTTACTTTCCCTATTCAGTAATTTTATATATCCATTTTTCATATGTCGACTTGCTTATGAGTAAGCCTACCTACAAGTCAAATCTGAACATAGTGGGCTTACCTACTGATACCTGACATGATTTCTATGGCAAGTAAGGATTTGTATTTAGTGCTTCTCCTTTGCTTTAATACCCAAGGCCGCAGATTTGCTCAGTACGCACTATCTTACAGAGACAACAGTATTTTCTTTCAGTGGGCATCTATATATTATTAGATGATGGTTTCACAATCCAGAACTACACTAACAGTATTTTCAATTATCTGCCCCAAATAAAGAACTCATATCATACTACATTAATGCTGATATATCCCTTATAAGTCCCAGAAAATATTATTATTGACAATATGGATTATTCAGGGTGCTGAAATTAAGGACCATCAATGAAAATAACAATAACTAGGGGCACCTGGGTGGCTCAGTGGGTTAAACCCTCTGCCTTCAGCTCAGGTCATGATCCCAGGATCCTGGGATCGAGCCTAACATCAAGCTCTCTGCTCAGCATGGATCCTGCTTCCTCCTCTCTCTGCCTGCCTCTCTGCCTACTTGTGATCTCTGTCTGTCAAATAAATAAATAAAATCTTTTAAAAAAAAAGAAAATAACAATAACTAAATAAAAATATGTCATTTTTCCAGAAATTCACACTCAAAATAGTCATTTACATAACGGAAACATTATTCTTGAATAAAATCATCGGTATATCAAGAAAACCATAATTAACTTTCCTAAAGGTTATGGATGGTGGTGATAAGACTATTCAAGAAGGTAGAGAAATAGAGTCTATAGCTATGGTTGGAAGACAGGATGCCTTTCCAAGTGTTGTCATTATTGCTACCAGTTTCTTCGTTTGTTTGTCCCTGAGGAAATCTTGGGCTCAAATGCTGCCCTCTGAGTTCTAAAGAACAGTTAAGGAGATGTAAACATGTGTTCTCAACCTGTTGAGTCAATATATCGAAATTCAAAGTTGCAATAAGTGAAATCTATTGTTGGAGTGCATATGTACCAGATCTATCTGATTCAGGAGCTCTTAAATTTGGACAAAACTTCTATTTATGAATGATGAAGGCTTAGTATATTGATAAGGTATTTTATACTTTAAAGCTTGCATCATTACAATTCAATTCCTTTTAAAAATGTATTATTCTGCTTTCTAGAATATTTTATTCAGAATAAATTGAGGAGAGAGTATAAATATTACTTCCAAAGGCTTATTGTATGCCTGAATCTAATATATCCACACCTATAATTACCTTTAAATGTATAAGAATTTTAACCATAAGTCACCTCTCTTCTAAACTATCCTAATGTATCTATCACAATACTTAGTGTCCTGGTGTCTATTTCCACACATATATTTATAAAAAAACATTTTAAGAATCACTCCATAATACAGTGGCAGACTTCTATTTCTTGGATGTCTTAAAATTAATTTTCTCCATTAGTTTTAGCATTTAAGGTGTTTCTGAATGAAAAGTGAAATGTTTTTATAGCAGAGCATTCCTTTTGTAATTATTTTTAATGTTTTTAAAACTTAATGACCTAAGATATTCCTCTCAAATAAAATATTAGTAAGAGTGTGTGGAAATCTAGTTATGAAAAAGTTCTGAATAGGTATTCATCTTAGCCACCTTTTAAAGATTCTTTGTGTTTTGTTCCTTTTGCTAATTACTATCAAGGAACATCTTTATAAGATAATAAGTTTCTCTTTCAAGATCAGGGATTAAGAGTTGATGGTGTTTACAAAATTTACCAATTCCACTCAGAGATTTTTTTTTAGACTCTTCCCTATAACGAATTTATTTACTTAGTCAACCTTGATTTTTCTTTATAAATTGTATTTTGCCATATCATATTGTATATTTTGTTAAAACATTTCATTCATCACCATCAGGTTTAAATTATACTTTATAGAGTCTTTTAGTTGCTCCTGTTATTACAGTTCTACATCCCTAGACATAATATGTTCTTATCAGTTTAGCCTTTCTTCAAGAAATTAGGTCAACCTATAATTTTAAAAGGCACTCAATAAAGTAAGACATAAATTGAAATTTTAAAAATGTATTCCAGATATATTCACAACCCTTCCAGGAATAGTAAAAAAGAAATATTTTAACTAGTTTGACACTTATGTGTTAATATTCTTATTTCCATAATAGAACTATGTTTCAATCAAAGATGCCTATTAAGAAAGTCTGCAGAGTGCATCAACTTTCTTGGGAAATGAAGAATCAGGATGATTCCACGTGTCTCCATATTTGAGGCATGTGCTAGTATAATGTTTAATCTTGTGGGAGGAGGTAGGGGAAACTATCTCAGGTCATTAAGGAATATCCTTTTAATACTAAAGTCAAAACAATAAATAGGAAGATAAGCCTGTTGTATACTTTGATTTTTTTAAAATTCTGGATCGTCAGGTCCAAAAATGGCTTCCAGAAATTGTGGCTTCTACCAAAGTCATAGACAATTGGAAAAGGTGTCTTTTCTATCAAAATTACATAAAAAATAGAAGGATGACATACAACTCCATGATCTTCTAACCTATCAGAGAGTTGAGGTAAAAAGCAATCAAATACTCTAAAACCTCAAAAAAAGATATGTTCCTCCTAACAGCAAAACAAATGCAAGTCCTGACTCATCTCTGGAAAAGTGTGGAAAGAAGACATGGATAATACCTATAAGCAGGTAAGAACTTAAGTAAAATTTTTAGTAAATTGCTAAAGGCCACATGTAGTCTTGTATGAAAATATAGTAATCTTGGTAGCAACAGATGCAAGGAAAGTTTGCTCCCTTTTGCAGGATCTTTTCCATGAACAAGCTCCAAAATGTGGACTTGACTTAAATAATGAGATTATGGGGTCTTCAGGAGAGAGTGATGCATTTTGTACTTAGCAGAGTAGGGAATTAGGGGCCCCTGAGTGGTTCAATCATTTAAGCATCTGAGTCTTTATTTTGGCTCAGGTATTGGAGCCTGCATAAGATTATCTCACTCTTTCCCTCACCCCCCGCCCCTCCCCCACCCACATACCCTGTGATCTCACTCTCTCAAAAAAAAAAAAAAAAAAAAAGAGTAGCGAATCATTGCAAGGATGGAAAGTTGACTATTGGCAGGCTGTTTCTGAAATGGGTCCAAGTGATCCCCACCTCCTGGTAACCATTCCCTTATGTAATCTCCTCTTTTTTTTCTTTTTTTTTTTTTTTTAATGGTCTGACCTAGTGATCTGCTTCCAGTAATTAAATACAGATAAATTGATGGGATGTTGTTCTAGACTGAAGTTTTACGTCTCCCAAAAGTTCATCTATTAAAGACTTAAATCTTTTTTTTTTTAAGATTTTATTTATTTATTTGTCAGAGTGAGAGAGAGAGAGAGAGAACACACACAAGTAGGCAGAGAGGCAGGCAGAGATAGAGGGGGAAGCAGGCTCCCCGACGAGCAAGGAGTCCGATGTGGGACTCAATCCCAGGACCCTGGGATCATGACCTGAGCCAAAACCAACTGAGCCACCCAGGGGTCCCAAGACTTAAATCTTAATGGGTTCTATCTTAAGGCTTTTTGGAGAGTATCCAGATTTGATGAGATCATAAAATGGAGCCCATATAATGGGATTAAAACCCTTAATCTCTTTCTCTCTCTCCTTCCTCTGTCCCCCATGTGAGGATAGAGTGAGAAGAGCACTGTTTTTAAGCCAAGAATAGAGCTCTCACCAGAACACAGCCATGCTGGCATCCAGATCTTGGACCACCAGCCTCTATAACTATGAGAAAATAAATTGCTGCAGTTTAAGCCACCCAGGCTCTGATATGTAGTCACAGTAGCCCTAGCAGGCTAAGACAGAATTTGCTCTAAGATTAGGTTATAAAGAACTATTACATCTGTCTCGCTGGGTGGCACCCCCTCTTTCTGGATCCCTTCTCATACACTAAAAAGCAAGTTGGAGAAATTCACATTGAAAAGGACTGAGAGGAGCTACTGACAATTGCTCAGGAAACTGAGCTCCTCAGCTCAATGGTCCATCTGACTGAATCCTGCCAACAATTTTTGCAGGTGAGCTCAGAAGTAGATCTAGCCTAGCTGAGTCTTCAGATAAAAATGCAGCCCCAGTGGAAATTTTGACTGCATGCTCTGAGAGGTGTGGAAGCACAGGCCCAGCCTGCCATCCTTGTGTTCCTTACCCACAGAATCTGGGAAATACTATGTGTGTTCCTTTAACCTAAACTTTAGGGTTAGTGATGCACTAATAATTAACTAATACAAATGGGAGTAAAGTGAGACACCTGAGACAACTTCCCCCAGTGGTCCAGGCCTGAAGAGTATATAGTCACTGCTGCAGGGTCAGAATAAAGACCTGCCTGGATCATCTCCGCTAAAAAGTTAAGGCTTTAGGTCACTGGGGCAAGGACAGGAAACCCTGCATTTCTTAATGCACGCGTGAACACCAGTGAACTGGAGAAGTGAACAGAAAGACATCTAACTCAGAAAACAGTGGGAAGCTAAAAGAGAAAAACTAAACTGTCAATATGTTTAAAAATAAATGAGAAACAATTTATCAAATGAAAAAAAAATACTGAAAAAAAAATTATTACCTAAATGTTGGTACCACAGGAAATGTTAAAGGAAGTTGTTTTTTTGTTGTTGTTGTTGTTGTTTTTTTTTGCCTTTTTGGTTTTTTTTTTAATTTGATTTACTTTACTTGTTAGAGAGAGAGCCCAAGCAGGAATAGTGGCAGTGAGAGGGAGAAGCAGATTCCTTGCTGAGCAAGAAGCTTGATGTGGGACTCGATCCTGGAATCCTGGTATCATGACCTGAGCCTAAGGTAGACATTTAACAATTGAGCCATGTAGGTGTACCAAAAGGAAGTTCTTTAAGCAGAAACTGGCACCAGACAGGAACTGGGGTCTACACAAAGGTACGAAGAGCCTCTGGAGAATTGTTAAAATAAAGGTAAATATAAAATAGCTTTTTTTTTTTTTTAATCTTAAATCATTTAATACAATTGACTGTCCAGAGCAAAAACAATAGCAAGATGTTATGGCTTTATAGCAAAAATAAAAATAAAATAAATGAAAAATAGTATAAATAGAGAAATTACAGCTATACAGTGTTAAGTGTCTTATATTCTCTATGAAGTAGCATAATATGCTGAAAAGTTGACTATGATTAATTAAAGTATGTATTATAAATCCTAAAGTAATAATTCCACATTTAAAAATAAAAAGGTATAAATAATGAGCTATTAGTGTAGAAATAGAATCATAAGAAAATTATTCAATCTAAAAGCAGACAGAAAGGAAAAAAATGAAAAAAGAAAAGATAAAAATACAAAAAACATGATCATGGTGGCTATGTTATCTAATAAGTAAAAAATATATATATTAAACTAAATGATCTAAAGTTACTAATTTAAGAATATAAGTTGCCCAATGGTTTAAAAAAAATGACTCAACTATATGTTGGTTAAAAGAAATATACCTTAAACATAAAGATATAAATAAAAGAATAAAGAAAGATATAACCTGTAAATGTTAACACCATGCCAGCTTGAGCAGTTATATATTTCAGAGTAGACTTCAGACCAAGAAAATTTATCAGACATAAAAAAAGACTCTAATGATAGAAAGATAAATTCATCAAGAGGATATTATAGTCCTAATTGTGTATGCACCTCACAACAGAGCTTTGTGATAAATGAGTCAAAACCCAATCAAACTGAAAGGAAAAATGGATGATTTACCAATTTTAGTTAATATAACATCGTGCCCATATAAGATTTATTTTGGACAATACAAAGCCAGTATTGATAAAAGAATATTTGCATCAATCAATGGCAAATAATAGAGTCCAGACATAGATGCATTCATATTTGGCTAATTGTTTTTTACCAATGATCCAGGGGCTATTTAAGAGAGAGAAGATAGTCTGTCAAATATGTTAGAACATTTGGACATCTGCATGCAAGTAATAAACTCCGATTCATATCTCACACTCAATACAAAAATTTACTCAAAATCAATCATTCAATTAAGTGCAAAATCTAAAATTATACAATTACTAAAGAAATCTTAGCAGAAAATATTTTTAGCTTTGGGCTGAGGAGGATTTCTTAGTTATAATAACAAAAGCATGATATATGAAAAAAAATTGTTAAACTGGACTTCATCAAAATTAAGATATTCCACTCATTCATGGGGAGATGGAGAGGAGAATGGAGTTGAGGGAAATCGGTGCCATGAGAGACTATGGACTCTGAAAAACAATCCGAGGGTTTTGAAGGGGCCGGGGGTGGGAAGGTGGGTGAGCCTGGTGGTGGGTATTAAGGAGGGCACATATTGCATGGAGCACTGGGTGTGGTGCATAAACAATGAATTCTGGCACACTGAAAAGAATTAAAAAAAAAAAAAAACTTAAAAAAAAAATAAAAAGATATTCCACTCATTAAAAGGCACTACTACAAAATAAAAAAATAAAAACAAGTATCCAGAATAGACAAAGAACTTTCTCAATCACAATGAATCATCAGCTACTGAATATAGAACATGGGGTTGACTACATGTATCTTGCCTGTATCCTGCAGTGATGTTTTTGATCTATATTGCAATTACAGTGATAGTTTTGTGATTTTATACGTGTATCAAAACACAGAAAACCATACACTAAAAGTGGTATTTTCCTGCATATAAATTATATCTCAATAAAACTGATTAAAAAAAAATATTGCCAAAATGTTGGCATGCATGTTAAAGCAAAAAGCACACTATATATTACTAAATTTACACAAATTTGAATAATTACTTCTATGACCCTCTCACATAAATAAAACAGAAAATTTTCACCAACAACTTAAAGAAATTTCATATATACTATTGGTGGAGAGTGTAGGCAAGATGGCAGAGGAGTAGGAGCCCTAAATATTGTTGGATCCCAGGAATTCAGCTAGATAGTTATCAGAGCATTCTGAACACCTACAAACTAAACAGCAGATTGAAGAGAAGAAGAGCAGCAATTCTAGGAACAGAAAAGCAATCACTTTCTGGAAGGTAGAACATGCAGAGAAGGTGAATCTGAGGCAATATACGGGAATATAGACTGCGGGGGGCGGGGGCGGGAAGCTCCTGGTGAGTAGTAGAGAAGCAGAGCACAAAATTGGAACTTTTAGAATTTGGCTCCACTGAGGGATGTCACTCTGGAGGATAAGTGGAGGGTGGAGTCCTCATGGAGACAATATGGTCTCAGGACCTGAAGGGTCTCAAAAAGACCAGGGGTGTCTGAGGGTAGCAGAGATCCCAGGTATCTGAGCAGGGAAGCCAGCTGCAGAGACAGAGATGAGGAGTGGTCTCCCAGCTTGTGGTTACCATAAAGCATGGTCTGAGGCATAGTTGGTCCCCTGCTCTGTGAGCAGGGATCCCACAAGTGGCAGGTCCTGGAGACTCACCTTCCTCCATCAGGAAGAGTGGCACAGGAGCACAGTGCAGGAATCTTTTCAGTTTGGAGACTCCAAATGAGGCTGTGTGCCAGTGATAGAAATGCTCGGTCACAGGCTGGATGAGCATGGAGTGTGGCTGAAGACCAGGGAGACAGGAATGACTGATTGCTTTTCTCTGAGGGTGCACTGAGGAGTGGGGCCCTAAGCTCTTGGCTCCTCCAAGCCTGGAGATTGGGAGGCCACTATTTTCATTCTCATCCTCCAAAGCTGTATGGAAAGCATTCAGGGAACAAAAGCTATTGAGACAAAAACCAAGTAGATTATTTAGCCTGGCCCCTGGCAAGGGCGGTGCAATTCCACCTTGGGAGAAGACACTGGAGAATCACTGCAACAGGCGCCTCCCCCAGAAAATCAGTAAGAACATCCAGGCAAGACCAAGTTCATCAATCAATAAGAAATGTGAAACTCCAGGGCTAGGGGAATGTAATACATAGAATTCATGGCTCTTTCCCATGATTCTTTAGTCATTCAACATTAATTTTTTTAAATTTTGTTTTTTTCTTATTCTTTTTAATTTTCCTCCTTCCTATTTTAAACTTTTTTAAACTATTTCATTTTATCAATACCTTTTTAAAAAATCTTTTAAAATTTTCATTATTATAGTCATATTCTATCCCTTCATTGTTTTTAACCTTATTTTTTGTATACATATAGGTTTTCCTTTTTGGGGTATGGTTTCTACTAACAGATCAAAATATACCCTAAATCTAGTGAATGGCTTTGTTCTAGTCTCCAGCTTGATCATATATTTTTTTTTTCTTTCTAAGATTTTTTTTTTTTTAATTTGACAGAGAGATATCACAGTAGGCAAAGAGGCAGGCAGAGAGAGAGAGAGAGAGAGAGAGAAACAGCCTCCCTGCTGGGCAGAGAGCCTGATGCATGACTGGATTCCAGAACCCTGAGATCATGACCTAAGCTGAAGGCAGAGGCTTAACCCATTGAACTACCCAGGTGCCCCCAGCCTGATCACATTCTTTCCTTTTTTTTTTTTTTTTTCAACCAATTCTTATCAACTTCTTTTTTAGAATCTTTTTAAATTTTCATCTTTACAGTCATATTCTATCCCTTCATCATGCTTACCCTTATTTTTATATGTATATGTTTTTTTTCTTTAAAAATTTGGTAAGCAGTTTCTAACAGACCAAAATACACCCAAAATAAAGTGTGTGAATATTCTCTCTCTCTCTCTCTTTCTCTCTCTCTCTCTCTCTCTATATATATATATATATATTTTTTTTTTTCCTCTCATTTCTTCTTCCCCCAGTTTTGGGTCTCTTCTGATTTGGTTAGTGATATTTTTCCAAGGTCATTGCTACCCTTTTAGTATTTTGTTCTCTCATTCATCTATTCTTATCTGGATAAAATGACAAGGTGGAAAAACTCACATCAATAAAAAGAACAAGAGGCACTATCGACTGCTAGGGACCTAATCAATATGGACATTACTAAGATGTCAGAAGTAGAATTTGAGCTGGGCTCAAAAAAAGCATGGAAGATACTAAAGGATCCCTTTCTGGAGAAATAAAATTCCTTTCTGGAGAAATAAAATAACTAAAATCTAACCAAGTTGAAATTTAAAAAAGCTTTAATGAGGTGCAGTCAAAAAATGGAGGTTCATGTTGCTAGGATAAATGAAGTAGAAGGGAGAATTAGTAATATAGAAGACCAAATGATGGAGAATAAAGAAAGTAAGAAAAAGATAAACAACTACTGGTCCATGAGGGGAGAATTCAAGAGATAAGTGATACCAAAAACAAAACAATATTTGAATAATTAGGATCCCAGAAGAAGAAGAAAGAGAAGGGGGGGGAGCAGAAGGTATATTGGAGCAAATTACAGCAGAAAATTACCCTAATTTGGCAAAGAGAACAAACCTCAAATTCTAGTAGGCACAGAGAACCCCCACAAAATCAATAAAAATATGTCAACACCCCATCATCTAATAGTAAAACTTACAAGTCTCAGTGACAAAGAGAAAAGTCTGAAAGCAGCTCAAGACAAGAGGTTTGTAACATACAATGGTAGAAATATTAGATTGGTAGCAGACCTATCCACAGAGACCTGGCAGCCCAAAAATGACTGGCATGATATATTCAGAGCACTAAAAGAGAAAAATATGCAGCCAAGACAACTATATCCAGCTAGGCTGTGACTGAAAATAGAAAGAGAGATAAAAATCTTCCAGGACAAACAATAACTAAAAGAATTTGCAACCACCAAACCAGCCCCACAGGAAATATTGAAAGGGCTCCTCTATGCAAAAAGAGAGCCTAAAAGTAACAGACAAGAAAGGAACAGAGACACTATAGAGTAACAATCACCTTATAGGCAATACAATGGCACTAAATTCATATCTTTCAATAGTTACTCGGAATGTAAATGGGTTAAATGCCCCAATCAAAGGACACAGGGTATCAGAATGTATTAAAAATAAAACAAAACAAAACAAACAAACAAAAACAACAACAACTACAAAAAAAAAAAAAAAGACCCATCGATATGCTGTCTGAAAGAAACTCATTTTAGAACCAAAGACACCTCCAGATTTAAAGTGAGGGGGTGGAAAACAATTTACCATGCTAAATGGTACCATCAAAAGAAATCTGGGGTAGCAATCCTTGTATCAGATGAATTAGATTTTAAGCCTAAGACTATAATAAGAGATGAGGTAGGACACTATATCATACTTAAAGGGTCTGTCCAACAAGAAGATCTAACAATGTTTAATCTCTATGCCCCTAACATGGGAGGAGCCAGTTATACAAACCAATTATTAATAAAATCAAAGAAACACATCAACAATAATACAATAATAGTAGAGGACTTTCTCCCCTCAATGAAATGGACAGATCATCTAAGCAAAAGATCAACAAGGAAATAAAGGCTTTATATGACACACTGGAACAGAAGGATATCACAGATATATTCAGAATGTTCCATCCCAAAGCAACAGAATGCACATTCTTCTCTAGTGCACATGGAACATTCTCCAGAATAGATCACATCTTGGGTCCCAAATCAGGTCTCAAATGGTACCAAAAGATTGGGATCATTCTTTGCTTATTTTCAGACCACAGTGCTTTGAAAGTAGAACTCAACCCCAAGAGGAAAGTTGGAAAGAACTCAAATACATGGAGGCTAAACAACATCCTACTAAAGAATGAATGGGTCAACTAGGAAATCAAGGAAGAATTTTAAAAATTTATGGAAACAAATGAAAATGAAAACACAACTGTTCAAAATCTGTGGGGCACAGCCAAGGCAGTCCTGGGAGGAAAATATGTAGCGATATAAGCCTTTCTCAAGAAACAAGAAAGGTCTCAAATACATAACCTAAACTTACACCTAAAGGAGCTGGAGAAAGAACAACAAAGAAAGCCTAAACCCACCAGAAGAGAAATAATAGAGAAATATTTTTTTTAAAAAGACAAATAATAAAGATCAGAGCAGAAATCAATGAAATAGAAACCAAAAGAACAGTAGAACAAATCAATAAAACTAGGAGCTGGTTCTTTGAAAGAATTAATAATATTTATAAACCCCTAGACAGACTTATCCAAAAGAAAAGAGAAAGGGCCCAAATTAATAAAATCATGAATGAAAGAGGACAGATCACAACCAACACTAAAGAAATACAAACAATTATAAGAACATATCATGAGCAACTATACACCAGCAAATTTGATAATCTGGAAGAAATGGATACATTCCTAGAGACGTATAAACTACCAAAACTGAGCACACAGGCAGCAACCTCTTCGACCTCAGCCACAACAACTTCTTCCTAGAAACATCACCAAAGGCTAGGGAAGCAAGGTCAAAAATGAACTTTTGGGTGGGGTGGGGGCTGGGGGGGAGGGAGGGGAAAAAATGAAACAGGATGGGGCCAGGGAGGGAGACAAATCATAATCTTACGACTCTTAATCTCAGGAAACAAACTGAGGGTTGCTGGGGGGTAGAGAGAGGGATAGGGTGGCTGGGTTGTGGATATTGGGGAGGGTATGTGATATGGTGAGTGCTGTGAATTGTGTAAGATGATTCACAGACCTGTACCTCTGAAGCAAATAATACACTATATATTAAATATACACACACACACACACACACACACACACACACACATATATATACACACACATATATATATAATTTAACTTTCACTGATAAGGTAGAACTTCTATCTTTGGGTTATGCTATCCTATGGCAAATGGGGATCCTTAAAATGCAGAGATTTCTAGAAAAAGACCATAATATAATTAGTATTTCCCTTTACTATGTAACTATTTCTGATACAATCAAAATCAGACAGGACTTTGAAGTCAAGCCAATATGATTTAAAATTCCCATTCTAGTTCTTCCTCACTCTCAAATGTTGAACAAGTAATTTATATTCTATCTACAAAAAAAGAACATTTATATCACATGTTATTTGTGGAAGTTAGTTATGATAACGTATAAGGAGTATGAGGTTGTCACCCTATCATATGTTAACTTGTCAATAAATGACAGTCCTCCTTTATCTCCCAGGGGAACAGCTTGATAGATTGCTTCTTTCCAGGATGGTCCACTCTTCTTTGCAGTTTCTGTGCCAGCCTTGTATCTTTGGAAGATGGGAAGATAAACTGAATATAAAAAAAGAAGATTTAAGGGGGGTCTGGGTGGCATAGTGGGTTGAGTGTCAGATTCTTTGTTTCAGCTCAGGTCTGATTTCAGGGTTGTGAGATCGAGCCGTGCCTGCCCTCTACATTCAGTGGGGAGTTGGCTTGAGATGCCCTCACCCTTTCCCTCTGCCCCTCACCCCTACTCTCTTTCTCTCTCTCTCTCCCTCAAATAAATAAATAAATCTTAAAAAAAAGAAGAAGAATTAAGCTCCGTATTATCTATGTAATTAAAAAATGATAACCCTCTGAGGGTTATATTTTCTACATTTAAAATTAGTATAATGTTTATTTTATAAAACTTTGTAAAAATGAAATAAGATGATAGTTGTGAAAAGTTTGTAAAATGTAAAAGGTTACTCAGATGATTTATTATTTGTATTTTATTTTTTAATTTCTTTTTTATTTATTCACAAGAAACAGAGAGAGAGAGAAAGAGAGAGGCAGAGGGAGAAGCAGGCTGCCCACTGAACAGGGAGCTGGATGTGGGACTCAATCCCAGGACCCTAAGAACATGACCTGAGCGGAAAGCAGACGCTTAATCGACTGAGCCACACAGCCACCCTGTTATCTGTATTTTAACCAAAGCAATATTGTACTACTAAAAATGTAACTAGCATATCATTAACAAACCTTGCTAAGTAAACTATATTCATGCATTTATTTACTTAAATTTTAAGCCATTTTAGATCATTTGGTTTTCAAAGAAAATAGAAATAACTGGCATCCATCATGGGGTTATGCTAATAAATAATTATAAAATATTTATATTAGAACTGGTGCTTGAACTTACATATTTGTTCAATGTTTTCCAGTTAATAAGAAAATCAATGTTGGTAGGTGCTAAGAGATATATGTACACCTAATAAAACATAGTTAAGGATGAATAAATAGTGTAACTTGAAGTAGTTATTACAGCCTCCTTTCTTAAAATTATCTCAAACTATTCAATGAATCAACCAACCAAGATGGTGAAAATTGATAAGTTGTTCTAATGACCAGAAAAGTGTTATATTTGGTAATTAACTTAAAAGAATCAAAATAGAAGAAAGATTGGACCAATCAAATGTGCCAGTAGGGATTACTGCCCTAATAACAATGTCAGAAAAGATTTAAATTTATTTTTCCCTGAGGTTGAACTCAAGAGCTCAGGACGTGGGGAAAAGATTCAACATAAAGATCAAAAGCAAAACACGATAATGAAGGTGTTAGACAAAGGTCGACTGAAATACAGAGTCCTGAGAAGTTAGACAGAAATAAAGAGATCCTTTTATACGGTGGTTATTTAGATCAGTGATAGAATAAAACGAATAGGGAAAGGGTAAATAACTCTAAACTCTCAAAAAGCTGTAAATTCCCTGGCTTTTTGAAGGATACCAGTGAGACTGAATTTGGGTCCACCCTAAGGGACTCATTTTAGCTTAATCTTTGCAGCCTCTATTTCTTTCTCCTCTTCCTTCTTCTCCTTTCTCTTTCCTCTTCTTCTTTCTTCTTTTATTATTATTACCTGATTACTTGAACAAAGCTATAAAGTACCGCCAGCATATCTTCTACAATGTAATTTGTGTACTTATATTTGTGTCGTGTGTATGCGTATGTATATATGTGTATGTACATATCCAATTAGCTAACTGACCTAAAAATTTAGACACCCTTAGAGATATCAGTTAGAGAGCAACAGTGAATATTTCTTTATTTAATTTTCCTCAAAACAACATCATATTTAGGGAACACAATGACCACAGAGCTAACTTAGGTTAAATCTACTTTGAGGATCACACCTGAGTCCACGAATCAGAATACCTTTCCAACTGGAAGATCCAAACAACTATGGAAGCTCTACTAAACAGCAAAACATACTCAGTAAGTAATATCCAAGATTTGTTTGTTTTTTCCTTAATATGCAGTTAAAAAAAATGTAAGGTGACTATAAAAATTGGGTATAACACACCATCACCCAAATGGTTGACTACACAATCTGAGTTCCATTGCCCTCATGGTGAAGTGGGGAATTGTATTTCGGTGTTTAAGTTAGGGCTTTGTTAGCTGTTTAACCAACAAAACCCAGAATGCTTAATACAATGGAAGTTCTGGATTTTTTTTTTTCCCTTAAGAAATTATAAAACCAAAATTTCAGAACAGTGAAAAGCTCTTCTTTAAGTGATACAATAAAGACACGTCTAACGGCTCTACCACTTTCGTCATATGGCTCATGAGATTGTGAAGCAGTCACTGCGTCAGGATAGGGGAGAGAAAGAATCCAGACTGAGACAGGCTTACAGGTCAGCCTTGAAAGTTGTGCCAAAACTAACTTCAGGCTAAAATATGTAGTCAGGATGTGTGCTTAGAAACAAAATGAAATGGGGTAGATATTTTTTCCCTCATATTCAGTGTAATTTTGATAGCAAGTACTTTCATATTTTTTTAATAATGTTAACCCAGCATTTATACTATCAGTCATAACAAGTAGCAATCAGTATGGGCCTAGACTTGATCAGTAGCACAGATCGGCCCTGCAAAAATTTCCTTGCTATTAAGAAACCACAGATGGCTAAACTCACTTTGGACCAAGACAGCAAGGGAGAGATACCCCTGAATATGATATTGTAGAATTTTCTCATATACCCCTGGTTTTAGTATTTGCCTGAAAATATCATATTGATTTCCTAAGGAAAGTCTTTTAACCACACATAAGTGGGATTCTACTAAGGTTCTGAGTATGCTTTAGAAAAACTACTCTGACTCCACAACGATTAAACTAAAAACACTAAAATGTACATTTGTTTTCTATTTTATCTGCACTTATATCCTTGTAAAGTGGAGTTTAAGAAAGTTAGCCTGGGAATGGCACATTTTCTGAAGTTAAGGTAACACACTAACCCAAGAGAAATAAAACCTACTTAGGAACAAGGAACCCTGTGTCCTTTTCCAACTAATTAGGAGAGCCCCTGAGTCTGTCTTTGCATGTGTGAAAAGATCTTTGTAAAGTGAATGAACCAGTTGAAAAGGTTCATGAATATATTGTACCCATATTCTGGTTTCCCATCCTCTGTATGTAGGGGCAGGTCAGAGAGAGGATAGGCAGGAGCAGAAGTGAGCCTCTTTAATCCCTGACATGACATCTGGACACCAAGTCTCCTTGGCATCCCAAACCATCCTGATTTAAAATCGAAGAATTAGGGGGGCCGGGGTGACTCAGTGGGTAAATCCTCTGCCTTCGGCTGAGGTCATGATCTCAGTGTCCTGGGATCGAGCCCCATGTCAGGCTCTCTGCTCAGCAGGGAGCTTATTTCCCCCTCTCTCTCTGCCTGCTGCTCTGCCTACTTGTGATCTCTCTCTCTGTCAAATAAATAAATAAAATCTTTTTTAAAAATTAAAAAAAAATAAAATCAAAGAATTAAATTTCCTTTGTATTAGTCTGATCTTGTGAAAACATCTCTAGGGTGACTGCAGAACTCACGTGTCACTCCCTGAACCTTGGTCTTTGCAGCACGGTTTGGGAAAACATGACATCTCCGCCACAAATTCTGATATGAGTCATGCCTGACATGCCTTTGGGGGAGAATATAAAGTCCCTGGGCGGGCTCTGTGTTGTTTACAGAGACGCACACAATATCAGGGGTCCTGAAGCTCGGCTCCCATATCAGACTTTCTTCTCTCCTCCTGACATCAACCCAGCAGGTGTCTGGTTCCTTTGCCCGTGCTTGTGTTTTGAAGTCATTCTGAGTTCCAGTTCACGAAGCTGCTTTCTTCCCCATGAGGGTCTGAGGCTTCTTCCTAAAGAATTTTCCTAAACATTCCTAAAGGGGAATCATGACCCTGAGGCCTGGGGTCCACCCCTAGCTTCTCTGAAGAGGAATGGAACTGGATTTCCTCAGCGGATTATGAAGAGCTGTCCTCTGGCTCCCCTTCCATGGGTGCAGGGACTGTGGGTGCCTCTTTGTTGAAACTGTCCACCCTCCTGAATTCTGCCTGCTCTACTGAATAACCCCAGCTGTTTGCACCTGGTCTATTCCCTGTTCCTGAACACTAACCTCTTTTGGAAATGACACGGAAAAACTAATTTTCAGGCTAATTCAAGGTATCAATATTAAACAGTTGGCTGAACATAAATTATTTGTGAAATTTCATCAGTTTCAAAAAATAACGTAATAGAAAAACCACACAGAGAACCAAGACGGTGTTTCCAGAATTGAAAAAGCACTAAACAGAGGGATGACAAAGGAAATGGGGGTGATTCCCCTGATCTCTGCTTTTCCATGACCAGAAATAAGTATCATTTAGACCACCTCCTGAGCTACTTGGGTCTCCCCAAACTCACTCTATTATCCACAGCCATTTCAAGGCAATGTCCCCAGATGGAGAGTTTCAATTCTCAATATAGCAGGGATTTTTGCAAACTTCTAATGGAGACAGCTGCGTCTGAAACATCATCATGGCAAATATACATAAGCTGCTCCTCTAGCAGAAGATCGTCTAGAGTTCTTTCTGTTCACTCTTACTGTGGTCTATTAATTCCAGACAGAGTGAAATCAGATGTAAAAAAAAAAAATGAAATGTTTAATATACCTTGACTTACTTCTGCAGGTTCTTACTTTGGTAGGTTCTTTTAACTGTCACCATGAATCACTCTAAGATGCGTATCTATTTTCTCATAGCATAGATGGAAGTAGTGTCTGGAAAAGAATGATGTAGAGATGCCATTTTGTCTTCCCCACCAAATAATTACTGCTGTGGAACTTAGACTTTCACAGAATGAACAGTGAGAGAGCTACTTGCTTAATTCACCTGAACAGGTAAGATCATTACAGAGCGGACGTTGCCTGTCCGTATGAAGCAGCCCACTTCCAAGTTCAGTGACATTTCTGAAAGCAGCGTGCTGAACACGTGGTGTCTCCCTAAAGCAACAGCACTGCAATATCCCCGCTCTTGATCCGCCACCAGCCTGGGACCGTCATTGGTTCTTGGGCTCAGAACTGGAATTCAGCAAGGGGCATGCCGGTCTGGAGTTTTCAGGGAGGAACGCTTGCTCTGTCTCTCAGCTCTGGAACTGAAATATTGGTTCACATTAGATAAGGAACTGGAATGTCTTGGTACCTTATATCTTTATTTGTGAGATGAAAAGATTCATCTTTTCCATTGGCTTTACAAGGTATGACAGATAAATGAAATTTTAATACAGGTACTTTAATATTTTCCCTATGGGACTAGATAAAGTTCCTGCTAGCAATTCTTTGTCACCTTTTCTTACATCTAAAAATGAATTTTAAGCACTTCAAAAATGGCTATAAAATTATTAGAACTCCTTAAATAATGCAATATATGTGTCCTACTGTGCCTTTATATTCTGTTTCATGGGTAAAATGATTAAATATTCCCAGCACTCTTAGAGTCCTATAACAGAAAATATTAAATTTGAATTTGATATACCACTGCTATTCCCTTGATATGTTAGTGTGTGGGGTGGACTTACTTATAAATTAATTTTAATGTTTATCAGGTTTAGGGCCAGATCACCTCAAAGCCCATATAAGCATACAGCAGGTGCTTAAAGCTAAGACCCACAAGTGCTTACCTCATCATTGTTCTATTTTATTTACTATGCTTCTGTTACCGTATCTGCCCATCCAGAGTGTTCAAAAGCCTGGAGCTGATGTATTAAATTGAGAATATGCAGATTATAAACTGTGGAATGAGGAGACGCAACTCCCCCACGTGGGATCAGCAAGTAGCTCTCTCAGCATCTGACTCCCACTTTGGGGAAGTGAAGCCATTTTAATTGAAGGCATCATTTCAGTACATTCCCACAAAGGAAGTCAAGTCCCAGGGCTTTTCACTTGTAGAATGGGAGAAATGGGCTATCCTCCACGCCAAGTCACAAGCACGCAGGGTAGATGGCAGGGGTAGCAAGCACCTGTTAATTGTAAGGTGGTTGAGGCTGTGGTCCCTAATTTCTCACAGGCTCAACTCTGAGTGGTCATTTTAAAGATGTCCTGGAAAAAGCAAGGTGGGAACCAATGGCAGGGTTCTAGGCTTGGGACCTTCTCTGAATGTCTAAGCCCTGGGTGGGAACAGGGCTATGGCCTGTAAAATGCCTACAGAGCAACTCAAAATGGCTGTTTTCTCATCACAGAGAGTCAGGAAGGTTAGGTGGACCTCCCACTGGATTTTCCACCTGTAGACAGTATGTTCATGAACACTGATCAACTCCAAATCTGCTTCATCCCACAGTGTGATTCACTTACCTTCAGCCAAAGTATTATTCGTGTCTCTCTCTTCTCAAGGAACAGAGTCTTCTCTGCACAGTTTTTGTAGTAGGAGTAAAGTCCCTGATGTCATACTCAAACCTCAAAATCAGCCAGTTTCTGAACATGGTAATTATATTAGGGGTCTCCAGAGAAACAAAACTGACAGAATATATAATTATGCATACATACTTAGATTTATAAACAATTTATTTTAAAGAATCGGCTCATGTGATTTTGAGCACTGGCATGTAAACAAATACACTTATAATTTAATTGGGCTACTTGCTACCAGGAAAAATATAACAGGATATTATAAGAAAGATTAACAGTGTTGGAGAAATAAGAGAGAATTAGCCTTAATCTGGGCGGGCTAACACATGGTTCTCTGAGGAAATATTTCCTGAGTTATCAAGGATGAAAACAAGTCAATTTTGCTGATACAAAGAAAACTATTCCAGGGATAATTGTGTACATGACAATCCCTGAGATGACAACAAATTTGGAGTGTTTGAGGCAGGAAAAAGATGAAGAGTCTAGAATTGAGAGGATAAGGAAGCCACTGAACCATGTTTGAACAGGTCAGTAGTGTGAGGGGTGAGGGGTGAGAACAAGATGGCTGCAGGCGTCAGGACTTAGCATCTGTCTGGTTGTTAGTGTTGTTTGATAATAAACAATGTAAGGTTTGTCTACTTTTAAATGTGATTTAAAAAAATTGATTTGTAAGACTTGGAGGAAACATATCAGAAATTCTAGGTTTTTTAAAAAATACATATTATTATTATTATTATTACTATTATTTTAATGTAAAGTATTCAAGTGTAGTCATCAGGGAGATACAGGTTAGATCAGACACAGGAATTTGGGATCCCAGAAGTCTACACCAGAGACAAAATGCATGTGCGACAGGTATTACCATGACAATAATAATTTAGTCCTGGACAGAGTGACCTGAACTTCCTCCATGCTATCTATCCCTAGCATGGCAAACTGATGACTGCTATTAATCACTTTAAATTAAACACCTGAGAACATGATTTTAAAGATCCTAAAATCATTTCAATGACAGGTCTATTGATTTAATTTTTAAAGGGAGGATATCTGAGGTCAGCAAGACCATGGTTCAAATAAATGGATTTGGAAAAATTTAATCAAGTCATTCACTGCCTATATGTAGACTTAAATACCAAAAATATTGAAAAATTGAGTAAAAAATTGAGTACTACAAGCCTAAACAGCCACCAGATTCCTTCTCAGTGAGTTCAATGCTTTTCTTAAAACTATCAAATTATTAAAAAAAAAAACCTATCAAATAAAAAATAAAAAAATAGAAACTATCAAATTATCACTGACAAAATAAAAATTAAAAAAATAAAAAATAAAAAAAAACTATCAAATTATCACTGACAAAATAACTTTGCAGAGGATATTTTTTTTACTCTGCAACGTGTGCTTCTTTAAAAACAGTTTTTACTGAAGTTTAATATGCATACAGAAAATCACATAGTATCACATACCTCAGCCTACTAGTCCCGGTACATACCTGGATGGATTTGCTGAAAACTCACTCGTACAACCTGCAGTAGCTCAAGAGACAGACGTTGAAAGTAACATAAGCACCTATGGTTGGACTGGAAGGACTTCCCTAATAGTACTAGTGTGTAGAATAAATATGACTCTTCCAAGCTGACTGGATTATAACTTTCATCTGTGGAAAACTCAGTAATGCCAGGAAGAAAAAAAAAAAAGAAAAAAAGAAAAAAAAAGAAAAAGAAAAAAAGGTTAGCCATGTATTAAAAACCAAAAATCAAACACCTTGTGATAATGCTGCTATACAAAATAGAGTGGCGAATATTTACCATAAGAACTATTGATGTTGAATTTTTTTGGAAACTATTATAGTGTTTGTTCTTACCATTCTAATAGTTCTTCAATGAAAAATAGTGCAGTAGTCAAGGCTTTATTGTGAACATTTTTTCCTATAACGGCAAATACATTATTTAATTCTAGCTGGGGTACTTGGAGTTGAAACGAAGTGCATACCCTTTTTATGTTTATAAAGATGTTCCTCGGGTGCCCACTGCATTCCGTTTGGCTTTATGTCAATTAAAGAAATTTCAGTCCCGGTGCAAATAAGTTTGTCTTGGAGATTCTGGAAGTTTGCCACATTCCTTGCTCCTGTAATTGTGTGAACTTAGACAAGCTAATTCATCTTTCTAAACCACTGTTTCTTCCTCTGTAAAATAACTAATAGCACCTGCTCCAATGGGCTTTGAAAGCCTTGGATGCCATATCACAGCGGCAAAAATAGAAACTTAATAATGATATGATTAAGAGTTTATTAATTATTGTGTATTATGTGGTGTATATTTTTCACTTAGAGCCCAGTCTAACCCAAGTCTAACTGGACATGGTGAGGCCTGGATTTGTAACATACACCCGTGACAAATGCCGGGTTCATCTGTGATCCTATGTGCACAAAGAGCCACGTCTCCAGGGGTGGGGTACAAACACATGATGGAGAAACTGGCATAATTCTATTCACTCTGGCATTCTTGTCATCCCAAAGACCAGCACTTCTGCTGTCCTGTTGTTTGATTGCATAAAGTCTAGAGCTAGGGGAACCATTAACTCTCATCACATGGGTCTGAATCAGGATTATATAGCTGATAGGAAGCCATCAGCACAAACCCCATGATATCCAATTCCTATCTTCTCTGAATTTAAGATGATAATATTTACAGCAGCATTGATTTTCTTGTGGCTGCATGAGGCCAAATTGCCTGCATTTCTATTTCCACATCTTCCCGTTAATAACCCTGTAGAACATTCAAGTTCATTTAAATATTCTGAACAGCCACATGGCTACAGTCATTATTATTCCATGTTTCACCAGCTTAATATTCACAACTGGAGAAAATGAAATCATAACACATTAACATAAAACATAAGAACAATTTTGTACAGTATTATTCAGAAGATCTTGGTGAGCGGTCAAGTAGACATTAAGAGTTATTTGAATAGAAGTCTCCACCTGAAGGATCTGGCTCCTGACACAGAGGCTATGCGTGATCTCTCCCGTGTAACCATAGGTAATTCAAATGCTTGATGGGGCAGATCTCATGGGCAGGCTGCTGTCTGTACACTAGGCTTGTGCACAACCGGCACACCCAGCCTCTGAAGGGGCTACAGTCAAGGACTCAGGGGTCATCTTTACATATTTGCTTTTCTAGTTGACCCTTAAATTCTAGGTCTCTTTATTTGAGGTTCTGGGCAAAGATCTTCTTCAGGCACCTCTGCTGAGACTGGGGTAAGGAGGCAAGGCGGGGGACACCTAGAAGCACTTTACACTGCAGGAACTTATAGTTTTGGGCTCCCTGAGTATGAGACACCCCCACAACTACTCAGGTCTACCTGACCCACAGCCATGGGAGAGAAAAGAACATAGGAAGCAGGTGCTTACTCAGTTTTAGACTCCTGCTTATTCCGTATCAGTGAGTAGTTAAAGGTTTAAGTCTTTCATTTTTGGTTGCTACTTTCAGGCCACTCTGATGACTGACAGCTCGGCACCTCTCCCAGCTTAGCTGAGCTCCCGGCACCATCAGATTGTCCTTTCTCTTCTGACCACTCAGCCTAAGGACATTTTTTATCAATATTATGGACTTGCCCATGTGTAAACCAGTAAGAAAGCAAAAGCCTAAGTTTTCTTCCTATCTATCTGTTTCATCAAACTCATGATCATCATGAGAAATCATTACATGGAAATAAGAGAACAAAAGAAACAATTCTAAGAAATTTTTAAAAATACATTTAAAATAAGGTTTTAAACGATTTTAAATGATTCCTCTAGTCCAGCTTCATTTAGTTAATATGACTATTTTTTATACACAGGTAATAATAAATCAATAAAATGGGGAAATTAATAATATTGCTATTAATAAGATCATTTTTGCATAAATAAGTATGCCAAAAGCTAAAACGCAATGCTTTATGCAGTCAAATTTCTACTAGACAGATTTAAAACTGAAATTTGAAGAATTACCTTCATTCATGGCTAAGGAAAGAAAGGATTAAATATTTTATTGGGTAAATCATGTTTTAGTTCATTATAGGAAGGCAGCACCGTATAGGCTTACAAGCAAGGGCCCAGGAACCAAACTGCATGTGTACAAGCCCCAGCTGCCCCCCTTCTAGCTAGGTGAGCTGGAGAACATACCACAACCTCGCTGATACTAAAGTAGAAAGTCTTCCTGCTTCCGTGATAGGGTTATCAGGAGCATTAAGTTAGTTACTATGTATAAAAATCTTGAAATACTTCATTGAGAAAATTGAATACCTGTTTGGAGGAAAACCTTTTTTTTTTTTTTCTTTCTGTTCAGCAACGTCATCCGCTCTGTTTTTCAGTTATTTGTTATGGTTCCCAGATGGGATATTATGTGCTCAAAAGTAAACGTTTAAGTGACATGGATTATTCTGATGACTTCAGTTTTTCTAGAGAGAGATCAATAGGTAAAATTTTTATGTTTTTGATGTCTTATTCTTGTTTGTAAATGATATTTTTATGTATATAATACAGGCTTTTATAATTTATTTTCCAAAATGGGACAGCTTTGAGAGTGAAGAGGGGCACTGTTAACAAATTTCTACTAGGATAGCTGGCATAACTAGCAGTCTCGACATGGATCGCCTTTGTCCCTCTCTTGTACTTCTGGTTAAGTATTGTATTTGTCCTTTTAAGTAATCGCCTTTGGGGACCCATGTATGTAAATAAACTTATAGACATGCATGCTATAGCTGATATATGTCAAAGATAACTTGCTATAAGAGAAAGGGAATTAATAATCCCCCTTATTCTATGTCACACTGATTGTTCTATGAGGTGATCCGTTAGTCTCTTGGCAGTCCCACAGTGACTAAGAAAATACATGTAAACTTTCCTCTGAGTCACCCTGTCCTCCAGTTTTGCTAGTCCTTCTGTTTTTGTTTGTTCGAACTTTTCCTTGAGATAATTATGGTTGGCTCAAAAGTTAGATTAGTAAGGAAATAGTGGGAAGAAGTAAAAGTGTTTTCCTTTTTTAATTGTTTTCTCTTTCTCATTTTGGTTTTTGAAACTTTTTTCCCTCAGTTAATGTAGTTAAAGCATTGACAACCCATTTTGTTTACTTTTTTGAGAAAACTGTTTATTAATTTCAATGCTATATTATTGTTTATTTGGGTCTCTATTTTATTTGTTTCTGATTTTTGTTTGTTATTTCCTTCATCTACTAAATTTCAGATGTTTCTTCTTTTTTCTAGTTCTTTGTGGTATAATGTTAAGCTATTGATTTGAACTTTTTCCTTAACATAAGCATTTATAGCATAAAAAGATTAAAAATAGAATTACCATTTGATCTAGTAATTCCACTATCAGGTATGTACCCGAAGAAAATGAAAATATTATTTCAAAAAGATATATGTACCCCTATGTTTATTGCAGCATTATTTGTAGTAGCCAAAATATGGAAACAGCCCAAGTGTCTGTCTATAGATGAATGGGTGAAGAAGATGTGGTCACACACACACACACACACACACACATATGTGTGTGTGTATATATATACACACATATGTATATATACATACATATATATGTGTGCATATATATACACACACATATATATGTATATATACACACAGTGGAATATTACTAGATGATAAAGAAAAATGAAATCTTGCCATCTGCAGCAATATGGAGGGATCTCGAAGATATAATGCTAAGTGCAGTAAGTCAGTCAGAGAAAGACAAATACCATATGATGTCACTCATATGTGAAGTTTAAGAAACAAAAGAACAAACTAAAAAAGAGGCAAACAAAAAAACAGACCTGTAAATATAGGGAACAAAGTAGTAGTTACCAGAGAGGAGGTGGGTGGGAGGCTGAGTAGAACAGGTGAAGGGGATTAAAACTACACCGATCTTTATGGACACTGAGTAATGTATGGAGTTCCTAAATCACTATATTGTACACCTGAAAAGAATATAACACTATATGCTAATTATTTCCCTACATAGTGCTATTACACAAGTATAGAGATTAGTTTCTAATGTGAATTAAATGTAATTCTATATGGGCCTGGTACAAATTGTTAAAAATCTCTCTTGCCATAATGGTATGAATAATAATGAGACCTGCTGATTTGTAAGAAGGGAATGTGATTCCAAAGTATAAGTATATTAGTGCAGTTAAGAAAGTAGAATTATTCTAATATATGTCCTTTTCTTTTTTTATAGTTCAGATATCAAATCTGGTTTCCAACTACCTCAACAATGGGGCTTAATCTTATCTATCTATAAATATGTCTTTGGTTATTAGCATGTCTCTTTCATTCTAGTTCATTCTTCTCAGAAAGCACTCAAGACATTTAAAATTTTTAATCTTATCCTATTGTCTTCCATAACCTTAAATTGCCCTCATTCTTAAATATACTCTATTATCTTAAGCTCAATTCCTATCTCAATCAATGTCTTCCTAGCAACTTTTATCTCCATCTCTCCTCACACAATAGGTATAGTTTCAACCACAGAACTAGAACAGCATAAAACACACAATCATTTATCTTAGCAAGATTTATATCTAACCATTGTTAGTATAAATTGTGAATCACACAGAAAAAGACAGCCCATTTTTTTTACTTGATCCTGTTGGCACTATGGATTAGGATTTATTGCGAAATTGATACTGCATGAAAATGGCTTAAGTCCTTAAAAAGTCACATGAAAAAGTGATCATCCATTCATTTATTCATTAAAAATGAAAAAAAAATTTAACTTCTGAATGTCTTCTTTCTGAAGGTGATGAAATTCAATGAAACTGACAATTGGAGACATCATAAAAGAATTCAAAATAGTTAAGCAATAATACTTTTTTTACACTTATCAGTTCTTATTTCTGAAATTGTTTATTAAGGACGTGTAACAAGTTCAAAGTATTATAAAATCATATTGGGCACAGATAATAGTAATATAAACTATTAGTAAAATTATAATCTGAAAACATACTATCAGTAAACTTTTTGTAGTAGTAAGATTAGCATTAAACTATAAGTATTGCATTTTGGGGTAACTATCACCGTAAATAGTTAATGATGACACTTAATTGGATCCCTATATTCAGAGAGAACAAACACATAAATTTAACAGATTTAAGGTGCCATTGTTATTTGAAAAATTATGTGATATTGATTAAACTAATGTTGTTTTGTGTTCTCTTAATATTTCAAAAGCTAAATCAAAAAGTCTATTTATGTGAGAACAGGAAATCTCCTCCATTGCTAGTGAGAAAGCAAAATGGTACACCTTGAAGGACCATTTGGCAGTTTCTTTTCTTTTTTCCTTAAGATTTTATTTATTTGAAAGAGAGAGAATGCAAAGTACAAGTGGGGGAGGGGCAGAGGGGGTACTAGAAGAAGACTCCCCACTGAGCAGGGAAACAAATGCAGGGCTTGATTCCAGGACTCAAGAATCATGACCTGAGCTGAAGGCAGACATTTGATCAATGGAGCCACCCAGACTGCCCTTGGCCATTTCTTATAAAATGTAATGGACACTGAGAATAAATCCCAGCAATATTATTCCTGAGTATTTGCCCAAGTAAACTGAAAGCATATGGTTCTTCAGAAGCCTGCACATTAATGGTGAGGCGAACGTGATAACCACTACACTACGGAAACGAAACACACCTGCACATTAATGGTTATAGCAGCTTGATTCACAGTCACCAAAAGCAGGATATCTTTCATAGGTAAATGAATTAACAAACTCTTATATATCTGTACAATGGAACACTACTCAGAAATAAAAAGGAGTAAGATATTGACTCACTCAACAACATGGGTGAGTACTAAATGCATTTTACTAAGTAGAAAGCAAATGGTTTAGCTAAGTGGTTTAGCCTTTGCGAAACCCCAAAGGGTACATATGGTATTATTCCACTTGTAAAGGGGCACCTGGGTGGCTCAGTCGGTTAAGAGTCTGCCTTCGGCTCAGGTCATGATCCCAAGGTCTTGGAATCAAGTCCCAGATTGGGCTTCTTGCTCAGCAGGGAGCCTACTTCTCCTTCCGCCTGCTGCTCCCCCCTGCTTGTGCTTTCTCTCTCTCTCTGAAAAATAAATAAATAAATAAATCCATTCTATGACACAGAGAAAAACTCTACTCAATGAGGGTGAAAAACAGATCAGTGGTGAATGGACTAATTTAGAGAAGGAGCCGTATAGGAAATTTTTCAGTGTAAAATCCTTGTTCTGTATGGTGGTATAGTGCTAGTTTCATGACTTCATGTATTTGTCAAAGTTAGAGAAATGTACACCACAAAGAATGAACTTTAATATGTGTAATTTTTTTTAAAAATCAACAATAGGAGATCCTAAGGTAGAATGCACTCACCAAGTAATAAACCTAAATGCATTAAAATATCACTGAAGAGGGGGGAGAAGAAAGAATGACTTAAATACTTTGGAAAACTGTGTTTTGACTAGGTACCATAAGGCTAAGAATAAAAGGAATGGTACATTAACTCTGCATGCATAATACTCTATAGTAAATGGGTCTCTAACAGGAATGTGGGTTACCAAGTCTGAAACTATTTTACATACACAACAGTGTTGAACAAATACATAAATAAATTATAGATGAAAGGACCCAGGTTCTCATTGTCAGAGCAAGAAGTTACTAATAAACAAGCAATGAAGAAGCAAATGAATCCTGCGGTGTTGGGGGGCAGAGAGAGAGGAAGGGAAGCAGGCTCCCTGCTGAGCAGAGAACCCAATGTGGGGCTCGATCCCAGGACCCTGGGATCATGACCTGAGCCAAAGGCAGAGGCTTTAACCCCCTGAGCCACCCAGGCGCCCCTATGCATGGATTTCTATACATACAGATAGCTCTTAACGCTATCTGCTGAGAGGGCCTACAAGTAGTGAGCCCCCCCAGGAACTATGAGGACACCTGGTACCCAGATCTTGGTTTCTAAATGCCTTGCTCCAATAAAAAGAAGCAGAGAACTTTGTAGAAATGACTGATACAGGGTAAATACAAGATGAACCTGAAGTATCTTGTTATCCTAAAAAGTACAGAATTTTTCCAGCCACCAAAAAGAAGGATGGAGGTATAGGATTATCTAAAAGACAGATAAGCCAACATGAAAAGTCCCTCAGTGGTCAAAGCTGTAATAAATTGATCAAAGAAATGAATAAGCATTGTATTAGAACTTGAGTAAAACAAACATCCATATGTTGATATTATTTTTTTTTAAAGATTTTATTTTATTATTTATTTGACAGACAGAGATCACAGGTAAGCAGAGAGGCAGGCAGAGAGAGAGAGGAGGAAGCAGGCTTCCCTGCTGAGCAGAGAGCCTGATGTGGGGCTTGATCCCAGGACCCTGAGACCATGACCTGGGCTGAAGGCAGAGGATTTAATCCACTGAGCCACCCAGGCACCCCCATATGTTGATATTATTATAAATAAACTATTGAATAAACAAATAAATATGAAAAACACAAACCTTCACAGAGAAATTCCAAATAACATATGTAAATACACCCTCCTGCATAAAGTGAAGCATAATTTTTCTCCCTTTGAGTATGAGTTTCATCAAAGAGGAGAGTTTAGAAAGTGAACAGTAGTAGCTCTATGATGGAGACACTTAGCACGCAACACCTTGAGTGATCAAGGTAGCATCCTGTGGTATGGATTCCCAGATTTGATGTAATGAGAAGGACACCTCATCTCTGTGGCACTCTTCTTAATAATCTGTAACCCTAGTCGACTCACAATAAAACATCAAAGAGATCCAAAATGATGGACATTCTATAACATGCCCACTTATTAGTACTCTTGAAAATTCTGAAGGTCCTGAAAACAAGGAAAGATTGAAAAACTTTCACATACCAGAGGAGACTGAGGAGATGTGATAACTAAATTTAATGTGAACTCTCTGTACAATGTTTGCAGTTCTCTAAATTCAACATTATTCACAAAAAAAGTTTTAAGAATGTATAGTTCTTGTAACACAAATACCATACACTTGTAATTTGCAAAACTTTAGCTAAGCACAATGAAAATGACCTGAGCGTTGATTATCATCCTGCTAGTTCAGGATTTTAACTTGAGTTTATTTTATGCATTAAAATCTAAAGAAAGCAACTATTAAATATTAATCAAAACTTACCTCCAACCTATGTCATAAATTACTGTAACATTTTAAGTTTAGAAGGAAACTTAAATGTAATGAATCAGGACTCAAATTCCTTGTACAACATTATAAGGATCTTCTCCTTGAATACTCCCAGACATGCATATGTTTTATTATCGGATACTCAGTTCATAAGATCTTTTTATTGAGCTAACACAAATATCAATTTCCTTTTTACCCAGCATAGCATTCTCAGCTTTTTATTTTGGAAGAAAATAAATCTAATTAAATAGCTGTAGCCCTTGTATCTTCACATTACCAGAGTAAGTAATCCCAAGTCTTTCTGTTTGTTTCAAGAAACCTTGTTGCTCTTTTAACAGTATTTACAAATCTTTATATTATACTCTTAATATCTTGGAAGCTAACCTGAACATATTTTATGTGATATGGTCTGATCAGCAAAGATTTAAGAGGTACCAAAAAGTTCGTCTCTACATACTTTAGTTAACACAACCTAAATTCTATAGAAGCATCACGTTATTGAAATATATTGATTCTCCTCACCTTATTTTGACACATTTCTTATAAGCATTCTTGATCTCATATTTTTGAATTTGGTTTTCTGGAGAAGCCAAATTTATGATCCTTAAATGTATAATACATATATGTGAATATATAAAGTATAATATATGATATCATATTTCATTATATGTATTTATATATTATATATTTATATTCTATATAATTCATGTATATTTAAAATATATAATTTATGTATATTTAATATATATTTCAGTGTATAATTTAATATAGAATTTGTATATATTATATATTTATATATCATATATAGGATATATGAATAATAAAATACATAATATTAATATATATAAATATACCATATAATATAGTGTTATCTGTACCCTTCACTGAATCACCAATAAAAATAAGGGTTGATGAAGGAGAGAACTCCAGAATAAGATTTGTGCACTTCCCCTTCAGGCTAACATCTGCTAGGCTAAAGTCCAAGAATGAACCAATAGGTTGATATATGTAGCATAGTTGCCTCTATTTTGTTCATGATTTAAAGAGAATCTTATCCAAGTCCTTGGTGAAACTGAATGTAATTTTATACTAAATATGTGTCTATATATACTGATTACAAAATTATAAAAAATATAAATGAATGCACCATACGTAAGAATCCATATATGTTCCTAGTGATGGAAAATGTCTCTTTACATTTAGATAATGTAGGTAGGTAGATAGATAGATGATAGATAGATATCTGAAAATATGATTTTAGTAATTAAAAATAGACTATAACCATAGAATACATCAATCTGACTGCCTTATAATTTGTGCAATCTGGCTTCGATCTTTCAAAATTATCTAATTTTGTCTTCTTTAGGCTTAAATTACATCATCTACGATTTTTAAGATCAATGACACTATTTTAGAAATATAGTCCTATGACACTATTGCTTTCTATACCGTATAAAACACACTGAAGAGTCTTAATTTTTTTCAAGATGAATATATACACATTTTATAGACAGATATCAGTATAGATATACAGAGATTAGATTATATATTTGTGTGCATGTGTATATGTGTGTGTATTCACACATAAGTTATATAGAGCTCATTTATCATTACAGGCTGAATTGCACCTTGCCCCAAATTCATACGTTGAAATCCTAACACCCCAGTACCTCTGAGTGTGACTGTATTTGGATATGGGGTCTTTAAAGAGGTACTCAAGTTAAAAATGGCATTACTAGGGTGGGCCGTAATCTCAATATGGCTGGTGTCCTTTTAATAAGAAAAGGTCAGGATACAGATTCTCACAGAGAAGTTCACATGAAGACAGAGGGACAAACAGTCAACTGCAAGCCAAGGAGAGAAGACTCAGAAGAAACCAACCCTGCTGACATCTTGCTCTTAGAATTTGTAGCCTCCAGAACTGGGAGGCAATGAATTTCTGCTGTTTAAGCCACCCAGTCTATGGTACTTTGTTATGGTATCCCTAGCAAACCAATACGATTATACATAAAACTAAATTTCTTTAGTTCTCATTTTACAAAATGAGAGTTTTCTTGAGAATTACCCTGTATATCCTGTATAACTCTCATATGGTTTAACATAAATGCAACTACATATATAAAAGACCATAGAGGACTCTCCAGGAAATCTCATAAATTTCTAGTTCCCTGTCAGTTACAATTGGATCTCGAACCTCACAGTGGTATAGGGAAGTGGCCCCAAACTGGACAGTCTGCATCATTACTTCAGCCCTACTCTTGTCTCACACCAGATGCCCCCTGCTGCAGGGACCCTACTAATCAAAGACTACATGTAAGGGTTTTTAAGCAGTATTTTTTAATTCTTAATTTTTAAACACTGTTAAGCATTTTTTTTTTAAATACAGCCACTAACAAAATTTTTGAATGGCTATATTTTCAATATATTTTGCATAAAGTTGGCTCTAGACTACTATTATTTAAATAATAAGAAAAAGAGAATGATTTTCTTGTTTTCTCTAACTTCTGAATTTAAATTTTAACTTTTAACTTGTCCTCTCTTTCCTGTCTTCATTCTTGGCCATAATTAGTGTTTTGATGCCTAATTGAACTTTGGCATTTTACACCTCCTTTGCAGTATAATTTTGTATTTAAAGTCTGAGTTGGAAATGAATACACCATCACCTATATCAAGACATGTCCTTGTGACACCAAAGGTCAAAGATTCATAAGACTCTTAGATTACCTAATCTTGTCACGGTCCTTTAGACTATTTTTTTTTCAAATATTGATTTAATATCCACTTAGTGAAACCAGATTTTTGTTTGTAAAAATTGCCTATTTTCACAGTAAGGAATTTAATGCATAGGTTAATTGTCATTTTCAAAACCACAAAACTTCTTTGAAAAATTCTGAAACTGTAATATTTTAATGATTTGAATAGTAAAACACATAGTCCTCCCTCTATTAAAAAGATCAGGTCATGACTTATTCAATGTTAAAACTTTACCTATAATGCTGCTATAGACTTCAGACAGCCACCATCCAATGGCAAGAATTACCAACAGTGTCAATGGAATTATAATGGTAGCAGTGAGAAAGTTGTGTGTGTGTGTGTGTGTGTGTGTGTGTGTGTGTGTCCGTGTTCCTTTTCAGTTTGTTTTGTTTTTTTTAAACCTTCCAGTGGAGACATGTTATATCTTGGCAGACGTTCTCTAATGTATTTTTCCTCAGCTATGTATCAAAATACAAGTGGAAAATCTGGAATTAAAATCCTATTTACTCCAGAAATGCTGAACATTGCAGCTGGGTACTGTGGGCAGCTACCAACTGACCTGTCCTTACTCTGAGTCTGAAAACACAACACAACCACCTCAGTGTCAGCAGTTTTTAATTCCAGATTTATGACTTTCTCTCATCCTTTCATAGAAGATGCTCAGGAGTCCTAATAACCCAAATGCCCTATATAGAGATGCTTGAAATCCATACGATCATACATAAGTGCATATAAGTACTTATTCCATTCAAAGGAACCAAACAGTCACTTAATTGCATACAGAAAAGACACACCTCCAGGGGATTGGTGTTCTAGCCTACTGTTTTATCTAGAGAGGTTCTAAGTTTACAAGGATTTAATACTTAGGTAACCTCCTCAGAATTAGCTATAATCAGTTGGAGCTTTTAGTGGAAGGCAGGGTTTTTTATTTGCCTGTGTTTAGTTGACTTAGTTTGCTCTTTATCCAAAAGGGATCACAGAGGAGTCAATGGTTTGAAACCTCAGCCAGCCGTCTTTGAGAACCCTTTATGAGAATGGGTTTGGAAAGTCTCATTTTATTCTTGGATTTAGAAAGAATTAATAATTCAGGAAAACTCAAATTCCATATTTGAAATTTTGTGCAAAATACTAAGTGCACTTGGGAAAATTCAGTTTTGTGGAGTTCTTTACATGTTTTACTTTAGCGTGGCCAGTTTTGATGCCCCAAGCCATAAGTAAACCTCTACTTGGAATCCTACTGTGACCGTTGCCACCTCTAAATGATTCTGCAATGTGCAGCTCATTATTTACTGCTTTAATGCTTCTTTAGTTCACAAACTTGATCTGCCTTGAAACATCTATTGCTTAGCTTACACTATCTAGCCTTCAGAAACATGAGTAAATTATTTGTCTCCCTAATAAATTCGAGGACTTTTTTTCTTTTTGTTTTTTAAGATTTTTTTAAAAAAATTATTTATTTGAGAGAGAGAGTGAGAGAGCATGAACAGGGGCAGGGGCAGAGAGAGGGGGAGAAGAAGATTCCCCATTGAGCAGGGAGCCTGATGCTGGGCTCAATCCCAAGACCCTGAGATCATGACCTGAGCTGAGGGCAGACGCTTAATGGACTGAGCCACCCAGACACCCCAAGGATTTTTTTTCTTCTCAATTAATGTGTCTTAATATGTCTGTCTGGACTCACAATTCTTAGGAATTTAATGTTGGCCAAGAGAGTTGTAAACATTTCAAAGTTTACCTATAGGCTGGGTTCAAAACAACCTATCTGTGAAAATTGTGTACCTGTGTGTATTGAGAGAGGGAAGTTCTGCTAAAAATTTACCTGGTTCTTGGAAATGGATCAAAGGATACCGGCAGGACTGGCAATCATTTGCATTTGAACAGAACTCTGCTTGTTTACAGGAAACTCTGAGGCACCGATAGCATAGAATATGTGTCAATAGTCTTCACAGTAGCTTTTATTGCATTGGTACAGTGCCCCAGGTACTGTTTTTGTACTATACAGGAGGTATATGTGTGTGTGTGTCTTTACAATAATAACGCTAAAAAAGGTACTTCCTTTAAGACCATTTTCAGATGAGAAAACTCAGTTTTGAAAGCTTATTTGCTTCATGCCTCACAGGTAGAAAGTATCAAACCTCAGACATAAACCCTACGTTTTCTGTCTCAAAAAAGCGTCCACTGAACCGACACGCTTTAGGCATCCATGAAAGTATGTCTCTCAAGTCTCTTCCTGTGGAGAGGACAGTTGACTGGTGACCCAGACTGTGCTCTGACTCTACCCAACCTTCCCATAGGCTGCTTCCCCCCATGCATGGCAGGCAAGCTAATGCAGGGTCCTGTGTGCCCTGGTCCTCTTCCAAGGGGAGATTTTTCTGGGAAGACTCCCATCAGTCTTGACAAATTTCCTTGGAACTCCTCTGCCATCTGAGACTCTTCTTATTCAACCTTCTGTTTCTCTCCCTCTACCCTGTAAGATTGATTTAATACCAAGGTATGTGGTTCTCTCAGCCTTGTCTAGCCCTATCCTCATATTTACTCACAGGCTATCTTAGCTTGGGCACCTATAACAAAATACCATAGACTGGGTATCTCAAACAAAAGACTTTCTTTCCCACAGTTCTGGAGTCTAGGCTGTCCCCTACCCAGATGCTGGCAGATTCAGCACCCGGTAAGGGTCCTCCTTCAGGTTGCAGAGCACTGCCTTCGCCTTTGTGCTCACATGGGCTTTTCCTGGTGTGAATGTGCATGGAGAGAGAAAGAGAGAGAGGGCATGTACAAGAGAGAGAAATCTGTCTCCCTTTTCTCATAAGAACACTAATCTCATCCTGAAGATCTCACCCTCATGACTTAATCTAAACCCAATTACCTCCCTAAACCCCATCTCAACATTAAAAATTTGGGGAGGCAAAAATATTCAGTCCATGGTACTCTGTCTCTGATTTTTCAAAATCCATGTCCTTCTCACATGTGAAATATATGTATTCCATTCCAACATCCCCAGAAGTGTTAACTCATTCCAGCATCAACTTTCAAATCTAAAGTCCCAAGTCACATCTGAATCTCATCCAAATCAGATATGGGTGAGATACAAGGTATGATTCCAAAATTTCTCACCATCTGAACCTGTGAAACCAAGAAAATTATCTGCTTCCAAAATACAATAATGGGACAGGCACTGGATAGACATTCCCATTCCAAAAGGGAGAAGTAAGAAATAGTGATGGGATCCAAGTAAATCCAAAACCCAGCACAATATACCCCTGAGACTTTAATGCTTGAGCATAATCCTTTTTCCTTGGATGCAGCATCACCCCACAGCTCATATTTATGATTTCCTTCCAAAATTTCATCAGAATAGTCTCTAGCATCCATATTTCTACCAAGATGCTGTATATGGTTTATTTATATCTGCTCTCAGAAGATGGATGCTTTCTCTACAGCTCTTCTGAGCGTCCCCCAAAATCACCTTAAATGTCCATTTTCATTCTGACAGATCTTTCATAGAAATCTATGCTTTTTCTGAATCTCAGAATACCTTCACCTCAGCTCCAAAGCTGCTTCCAGCCCACTTCTCAAAACCAACTACTAGCTTAGTCCAGGCAGCTACAACAAAATAGTATAGAGTGGTGGCTTAAAAAAAAAAAAATAGACATTTATTTCTCACACATCTGGAGCCTGGGAAATCTAAGACCAAGGTGCCAGCTGATTCAGCTCCTGGTAAAAGTCCTTTCCATTGCTTACAGATGGCCATTCTCTTATTGTGTCCTCATGTGACTGGGAGAGAGGGTGAAAGAGAGTGCAACACACCTGGTCTCTTTTTCACATAGGGACCCTAATCTCATCATCAAGACCCCACTCGTGGCCTCATCTAAGCCTTATAGCCTCCCGAAGACCCCAAATACCATCATATTGGGGGTTAGGGGGTTAGAAATGGGAGGGGCACATTTCAGTCATAACATAGCCATATTCTTCATTAAATTTCTTGGATGTCTAATTGCATCCTGGCTTTTTCTTCTCCCAAAGCAATATATGGCTTTGGAGGGGAAAGTTTTAACATACATGGTACAGAGTTTGTGGGGAGGAGTTAATTATCCATACTAACATGTGGATGCTGTGAAAGTCAGTGTCATGAGGACTCTAGGGGCCCTGGGCTGTCTTGACAGACGTGCTGCAGGTACTTGCTTATCCCTGGTCATGAATGACTTTATGCTTTCATAGAGGGGATGATGTTGGAACTCCCTGGGAGGGGAAGGGTCAGCTGAAAACCAGGAACTGTGATGAGTGAGGGAAAGGAGACTTACAGCTTCTTCACAGAGGCATCAGGGAAAAGACAAAACTAGGATGGGCACCCAAGGATGAACAGGAGCACATCACAGAGACATCAGGAGCTTCTTGAGGACTTTTAGTCTAACAGGGAACTTAAATTGCAGACAGTACAGCTTGGGGTGACAATACAACACAACATAAGCACACCACCTAGAAAACTTATCATTCCTGAAAATCAGTAGAAATCTGTCATTTTTACAGAGTCTAGGTCCAGTTTTTAATCAGGGAACTGAAGGGGCGCCTGGGTGGCTCAGTGGGTTAAGCCTCTGCCTTTGGCTCGGGTCATGATCTCAGGGTCCTGGGATCGAGTCCCACATGGGGCTCTCTGTTCGGTGGGGAGCCTGCTTCCTCCTTCCTCTCTCTGCCTGCCTCTCTGCCTACTTGTGATCTCTCTCTGTCAAATAAACAAATAAATTCTAAAAAATCAATCAATCAGGGAACTGAAGTACATCCTATCTAGCTCCTAAGACATACAAAGGTTAGAGAGCTGGCAAAGGACTTTTTTGTTTGTTTGTTTGTTTGTTTTTGTTTTTAATCTCTGACTCAGTAGCCTAACTGCTTGCACTCTGACCCCGTAGAAGAAAGAGTTGATGTCTAAATCTACCAATGCTAAGAGAATGTCATTGAGGGAAAACCAGGAAAAAATGAATTTACGGGAGTTTATGAATACGGTGTGGCTGGCTCCCTTTCCTCTTTTAAGATTGTGTGGCTTTAGGGACACCTGGGTGGCTCAGTTGGTTAAGCGTCTGCCTCTGGCTCAGGTCATGATCTCAGGGTCCCGGGATCTAGCCCCAAGTTGGGCTCCTTGCTCAGCAGGAAGCCTGCTTCTCCCTCTCCCTCTGCTGCTCTCCCTGCTTGTGTTTGCTCTCTCCCTCCCTGTCTCTCTCTCTCTCTAATTTATATATATATATATATATATATATATATATATATATATACACACACACACACATATATGTGTATATATATAATCTTTTTTTTTCCCCCTAAGATATATGTACCTTAGGGGGAAAAAAAAAAAGTTCTGTAGCTTTGGCTGTCTAGAACTCTCTAAAATCTGATTAAAGTGGTGGGTCTCATGCCCGGAAAGTGATTGAATATGTAAGTGTGTATCTATTTTCCTCTTCCCTTTCCTTCCTTCCTTGCTTCTTTCCTCCCTTCCTTTCATTCATCTACTTTTTTTTTTTAAGATTTTATTTTTATTTATTTGACAGAGATCACAAGTAGGCAGAGAGGCAGGCAGAGAGAGAAGGAAGCAGGCTCCCCACTGAGCAGAGAGCCCAACGTGGGGCTCGATCCCAGGACCCTGGGATCATGACCTGAGCCAAAGGCAGAGGCTTTAACCCACTGAGCCACCGAGGTGCCTCTCATTCATCTTCTATCATCATTTATCTATCTATATTTTGAATAGTATTTCTCAGAGTTGTAGTCCCTCAGCAGACCCCAGGTTATTGACTGTAGGAGAAAATCAAAAAGCCGAGGCTATGGGACTGGAATGCTCGAGACCTGACACTGTACGCTGGAAGGTGATAGAACGGAGTAATAGGTAATTGCCACTTCAATTGCTAAAGTTCAGACCTTCCATTAAATATGAAATGAATGGAGAATAATTGTAGAACAGTTGTAGCATCATGCTGTAAGAAATGTTAAGGAAACACAGCTTGTGTGAAAAAGACCACGAATGTGGCTGGGGGCCAGATGAGACTGGAAATGTCAAGTTCAGTGGATTGAAGAAAATTAAAGGAAGAGAGGCTCCAGTTGAGGCTATAAAACCAGAAATGGAAACAACAGGACTTTGTTTTCTTTGTTTAGAATTTCTACCTTATACTAAGGGAAATGGAAAGTGGCAAAACAAGGTTTGAGGCAAAAGCACTCACATTAGGGACAAGACACCTGAGGTTGAAACCTGATTCCACCATCTACTGCATGTAAGCCCTTGGCAAACTAGCTAAATTCTCTATGCCTCAGTTTCCTTATCTGTAATATAAATATAGTAATAGTATATAGTAGATAGAACTACTTTGAGGATTAAATGAGTTAATACATCTTGAGTGCTTAGAACAGTACCAATGAGAGTAAATATTAAAAATAGTTAACTACTGGGGCACCTGGGTGGCTCAGTGGGTTAAGCCTCTGCCTTCAGCTCAGGTCATGATTCAGGGTCCTGGGATCAAGCCCCGTGCCAGGCTCCCTGCTCAGTGGGGAGCCCCCTTCTCCCTCTCCCTCTGTTACTCCCCTTGCCTGTGCTTTCTCTCTCTCTGTCAGATAAATAAATAAATAAAATCTTTAAAAAAGAGTTAACTATTGTGAAAACAAATACAGATAATCATCTACTTATAAATAATTATGTTATTCTTAAAATGGGTAGTTTTGATAGGTATGGAGTAAAGCAGAGAGATTTGAAAGATGTTTAGCAATATTCTCTTTAAATCTTTGTGTCCGCTTGGAGAGCAAGGGTCCAAAAAAAGGGTGACAAGAGCAATTCATGTTCATCTGAGCAACACAAACAGCTGACATCGTCACATCTGCTGAAGGATGGAAAGTCAAAGGAGGTGCAGGTTTGGACAGATACTGTAAAAGTCACCTTTTAGTGTTTAGAAACACCGAATTTGAGGTGCAGGTGGACACAAATGACCCACCCTTTAGAAATCTGAAAAAGAAACATCAAAAATACTCTCACAGCAGTACATAGATTTATCCATGAAAATCAAGGTTAAGGGTGTACTAGAGCTTAAACTGGCAAAATAGTCATGATGAAATCTTAACTCATGATTATTATTAAAGAAAGTGCTTTGTCTGGGCAATGAGAACAACTTTATCTGTTAAGTGATAACAAAACATGGACGGAATTATATTACTCCTAGAACGAAAAAGAGACATTTCCAGAATAATTGTCCCAAGCACAATCTGAGAAAGATATACAATATCTATAAACACACCAAACTACAATGAAGAAACAAGAAAATAAGTTGTTCACATGGGTACAATATTTTGTCTACTTTGTGCAACTCACAATACAAGCATGCCTTTTTTTATTAATTTATTGATTATTTTCCTAGTAAATTAAAAGAGTAGGTTGGTTCCATGAGACTAGCATGACACTATACTCAGTTCATGGAGAAGCATTAAATTCAGGCTGTTTATTGCCTGAGTCACCTCAGGATAGCACCTTGAATATAACAATAAGCTGAATGCTATCAAAATTAAAAGAGAAGTGAAAAAAACTTTAGATATTGCAGTGTTCAATGTGTAAGCATTTAAATCACAGTAGTAAAGGAGAGTCTTCTTATATCTGTTCACAGAAGTAGAACATGGGTTGATGACGGTTGCTCTGTCATCCCTGGAAACCACTACTCTTTGGTACCAGAGATTCTCCATTAACATTTAACATAAAATACTCCTGGAGTTATTTGAGAAATGAGGCAAGAAAATCAGAGTTAGAATTTTTTTTTTCCCATCTGCTGATTCAGTGTGTGTATGTGTGTACAAGTTCATTCAAATCATCACTATAACTTTTATATTTTATCGAAGTATCTATGTCACATTAATCTCAGCTGTACAACATAAGGATTCCACACATTTATCTTGCTCACCCAATGGTCACACAAGTGTACCTGTCTGTTACCGGCAGTGTTACTACAATACGCTTGACTGTATTTCCTATGATGTACATTTTATGCTCTTACTTTATTAATGCCATAAAAGGAAAGCTGTATCTCCCTCTCTGGGCCAACGAGTTTGCCCATCACCTCACTGCCATCCTCTGGCAACCATCAGTTTGTTCTCTGTATTTAGGAATCTGTTTATGTTTTTTGTTTGTTTATATTTTTATGTTTTAGATTCCACATATATGTGAAATCACGTGGTATTTTTCTGACTTATTTCACTTAGCATAATACCCCTTAGGTCCATTCATCTTGTCACAAACGGCAAGATCTCATTTTTTTTATGACTGAATAATGACATATATATATATGAGTATATGAATATTAATATGAATATATTAATATATATTAATAAAGAAATGATGTGTATATATATCACTTCTTTATTCTTAATTTGTTGATGCAACTTGAGTTGCTTCCATATCTTGGCTATTGTAAATAATGCTGCAATAAAAATAGGAGTGCAGTTATCTTTTTGAATTAATGTTTTCATATTATTTAGGTAAATAGCCAATATTGGAATTGCTGGATCATGTGGTACATCTACTTTTAATTTTTGAGCAAACTCCATAGTTTTCCACAGTGGTTATACGAATTTACATCCTCACCAATAGTGCACAAGGATTCCTTTTTCTCCACGTCTTTGCCAACACTTGCTATTTCTTATATTTTGACTCTAGCCATTCCAACAGGTGTAAGGTGATATTTCATTTAGTTGATTTACATTTTCCCGATTAGTGATGCTGAGCACCCTTCATGTATCCATTAGCCATCTATATGTCTTCTTTGGGAAAATGTCTATTCAAGTGATCTGCCCATTTTTAGTTGGAATATTTGGGAATTTTATTTTGGTGTTGAGTTGTGTAAGATCTTTATATATCTTATATATTAGGTCCTTATTAGATCTATCATTTGCAAATATCTTCCCCCAATTCAGTAGGTTGCATTTCTATTGTTGATGGTTTCCTTCAACATACAAATGTTTTTTTTTAAATTTTTGCTTTGTCCCAATAGTTTGTTTTTGCTTTTCTTGTCCTTACTTGAAAAGATATATCTAGAAAAATGTTGCTATAGTGTAAATGTAAATTTTATATACTTTGGGAAACCAAAAATATTACTTACTGTATTACAATATTCACTTTATTTCAGTGGTCTGGAACTGAATCTGTATCTCTGAAGTATGCCTGTACTGCTTTAGTTTGTACTAAAGTTCTACCAGTCCCAGCAATCATATTTTAATTTGTGAATTAATCCACGCTTAACCAAATTTGATCTGTAAACATGAAACTGACTTGCAAATGCACATTTAAGAGACCGACAAAGTAAATATTGGTTTCTGAATTCATTTTTCTATTTAAATCTGATACATCACTTAATAACTAAAATAATGAACCCATGTCAAGTATTGTTCTCTTAACTTTGTTCTTATAATCTGTATTCTTTATTTCAAACCTGTGAGGAATCTTTGAATAGTTTAGCTAAACTCATTCATATGAACATAAATGAAAATTAAGCTTTTTGTTTCATGACGAAAGTTACAATTTATTAAATGCATTTTCAAGTACATTAAATCTGATTAGACTTTTAAAAGCATTTCTCATGTAATTAAGTTGACAGCAGCTTATCCGGAGATGAACCAATTAGGACTTTCAGTGACATATACAAGGCACTCCATCTACTCCTGTGTACGGAATATGGTCTGTCTCCCTTCACTTGTTCCTGATTGAATGACTAGCAGAATAGCTTGGTGTAATTATCCTTCTATTTGAAAGAATGCCCCTTAATTAGGGACTTAGTGTACATAAATCTATGTTCTTGGCAGAGTTGGATTCAGGAGGCAATGTGATAAAAAAATTGGATCTCCATTTACTTTGGGGGGAGATTTTTTTTTTTTCATGTAGATGAGGAATGGTAAGCCATGGCAATCAGATTCTTCCTTTAAGCCATGGTGGCATGCTGAAATTTGTAGATGAAACTCAAGTACCTACCAAGCATACTCATAATTACATTTTACTCTGTTTCTGAGGTTGTTACACCAATCTTTATAACCACGTATTCATACTTTGGTTTCATAATGCCACAAAAAATTATATTCTCATAATTTTAGATTGGATAACTAGACTTTAGAACTTCCTTTTAATTCTTCAACAACAAAATTGACCACCATATATAAAAATAGAATCTAATTAAATGATAATCTAAATCAATTGTACATCTTTCCAGAACAGGCAAGATTTCCGATTTCATGGAAGGTGTCCTGTCATCACTACCTTTTTAAGCGCAGGAGTGAATGAAATTTTGTTGCAAGTCCCTGTGAAATTAGCCCTGGCCACACTGGACCATCTGGTCTTGGAAGAATGCTCCTTTCTCCCCAGTGACTAGTGCTTATTATGGTTTTCTGGGCAAGAGAAATTTTGTTTATACTACTCAAAATTTTACCTTTGTGCGAAGCACCACTCCTAATTCCCATGTCTCCAGTCCTTTCATAAAGTTCAGCATAAAAAGAGGTCATCCCATTGGACATCTCCCATACCTATTTTTCCTGCTCACTACAGGAACACCTGAACTCTCCCTTCAATCCCTTTACCAGAATGCAGACTACTGTTAACCTCATCCTCTCCTAGTGCATTCTCAATGTTTACTAAGAACACAGCTACAAAGATAATCAAACTCATGTGTTTCAGGGCATGAAAGAGAAAAGCATAAAGTCTGCTGACTTTTCCCCCATTTTAAGTGTTATTATTTTTACATTCAATTAGAGGTTATTGTTTTGGAAATGTGCTCAAACCAAAATGAAAAGAGAAAATAAAAATAAATAAATAGATATTTAAAATTAGTTGTGGAAGAAACAACTCACATTTAGAGACTGACACACTGACAGGATATTTGATTATACTAAGGAATTATTGTCAAATTTTTAGGTGTGGTAATGATGTAACTGTAATGTTTAGGAAAAGAGTCTATCTTGGGGTGCCTGGGTGGCTCAGTGGGTTAAGCCTCCGTCTTTGGCTCAGGTCATGATCTCAGAGTCCTGGGATCGAGCGCCACATCAGGCTCTCTTCCCAGCAGGGAGACTGCTTCCCCCACTCCCCTGCCTGCCTCTGCCTACTTGTGATAACTCTCTCTCTCTCTTTCTGTCAAATAAATAAGTAAAATCTTTAAAAAAAAAAAAGAGTCTATCTTTTAGAATCACATATACAATAGGTCCAGAGAAATGAAAATGTGTATGTGTGGCATTTGACACAAAATAATCTGGAGGATGGAGATAAGAGGAGGATTTGGAAAAAAAAAAATGAGACATTATATGGTTAAATTTTTATAAATGTTAATAGTTTTTAAAAATCTAGGTTTAAATATAAGCAAGCAAAGAGGGTATTAGAAGGAAAAAACTACAAGTTGATTTCATGCACGAACTTAAAAATCTAATAATTGAACACAAAATAATAGCAAACATTATTAATCAATGTGTAAAAATCTTAATGTATTACCCATTATCTCTATTTCATGCTTCTACTTCTTTCTAGATATAAACCTTTTCTTTTTCTGTAAAATAATTTAGCATGAAGTCAACTCTCTAACTCAGCTCCCCTGGTAAATTGACGAGATGGTATGTCAGATATGTTGCTAGGCCACATGACTTCAAACAACCAATCCCAGAATTTTTAAACTACATTTAAAAAAGGATTCACAAAAATATCTGACATTGTATCTTTGAATTGACTGAATGAATTTCCAAAAGATTCCTTTCATTTTATAGATTGGATGAAAAATATTTGAACTACTTTTGGAATAGCTAATTCTTTTTATTTAAAACATCAGATGATTTACGATTGCATCATTTAAATATTAGTGAAATTGTTCTTTTACTAAAAAAATTAGGATACTATAGAGAACAAGAATATCAAGTCAAACCCACAAGAATCAGAACTTATCAAAATTTACTACTAATTCAAAGGATACAGATAGCTATAAGATAGATACAGAGGAAGTTTCCAAAAGTCTGAGACTGGCTAAGATAACTTTCTTGGTTTGAGGACCATGTAAATGCATGATTCAGATCTGCTGTGGGAACCAAGATTGACTAGAGGCTGGCCATCTACTCTTCTGGCTCCAAAACTGTGTTCATACCAAGATTACACTTTCCTCAAGGGCCATTTCCAGCCAAAGATGAAGTACGGTAGAAGCACAAGTGAAGCTCTGTTTCTCAAGAAAGAAGACACTTTGGATGGGTAATTTACCCAATGATTCCCACTGTCAAATTAAGTAAACATTTGAACTGCAGTCTGAAACACTTTCCACTAAATCTTCCTATCTGTCTCTTTCTCACAAATGTCAGACCTGCAGAGAATATGAAGGTTTTCATTTATTTGGTCTCTTCCTGGGTCTCCTTCATATACACATCCTTCAGTAAATCCCTTGCATTTCTAACTTGTTATTAATGAATGCTTTTCAGAAAACTCAAATTAACACACATAGGTGGTGTCAAGAATTTTCTGAGAAAATGGGTAATGAAATGAGGCTTTGTGACTCACTCCCTGCTGAATAGACAAAGAGGATGCCATCCTGCACTGCAAGCAGGATTTGGAGAGTCCTCACACTAGGCACCAGGACAAATGACAATAGCCCACCAGTGGTGACTTGGAAAAACCTCCTGGGAAGGAGAGCACATTGACAGTTGTGGTGATTCAGACATTTGCCCAAATGGGGTACCAGTACAAAGACATTGGAGTCATTGGTTACTGTTAAGTTTTACTGATGCACTGAAGAAAAGTAATGAAAAACTGATGACCACTGACAGAGAAAGGCTAAACACAAGAACAAGGAGCCCTCTGTACGGACTGTCAAAGAGGCTCTTATATCTGGCACACAACTGAGCAGCAAACCGAGGACCCAATAGGGCCGGAAAGCTCCACAGATAATGCTGAGCTAAGGCACATTAGGTACTTCAAGTTTCCACTGGGAAAACTAACTAGGTTGGGATTCTTGAAATATCAGCTGAAGACATCTAATGAGCTTCTCCTGAGAACATTGATTCTAAAACAATATCATTTCTCCCCTACAGCAGCACATTATTTCTTAGTAAAAGCTAAGACTTTTCTCATCTAAAAGTCATTGTAGAAACTTCTACTCCACAAGGCAATCTGTGGACCCTCATCTCTTTTACTGGCTGGCAGGATTATGACCAGGTTTAGGAGGCAACATCAGATGGTTAGTAGCATCATGGACTTGATAAGGGGGAAGATAGGCTGTACACAAAGGAAAAATTTGCTACTAGAGTGGATTTTGGGACACTAGAAGAGACAATTGTCAAGACAAAGTCACATGGAAATGCTTGAGTTGTCCTGGTAGATGCTAAAGGAAAGATGGGAGATTGAGAGAAATGGGGATTTTTGAATGCATCTATTACATAAGAACAGAAAATATTCACTGATTTCATGTTCTAAGAGAGGGCTCGGAGGGCATACCATTCACCACAGCCATCACAAGTGCTCTGGAAGGAATGACTAAGAAATTCAGTCATACCTGTCCTCTGCATGCCAGAGGTGGTAGTGAGGAAGGCAGTCCTATTTCAGGGCTCAAATATCCATGGGGAAAATAAGGTCCCAGAGTACTTGAACCCAGATGGCAGTGCTTGACTGTCAGAACCCAGGAAACTGTAATTATCACAATAACTAGCAAGTTTGGAGAAGCAGCCTAGAGTACTCTGTCTGTTGAGCATTGTGGAGATGATTAATAAAACACAGCATCCTTAGGGACAAAAGGGAGTGGTGGCCAAAAAGAGTACTGATTATCATCTACAATCAGGAAAAAGGAAAAAAAAAAGTAAACATAGAAGAGCTGAAGGTTGAGTGTGACTAATCCAATAAAGAGCTGATTTCTTGCTCAGTTCCTGGACTAAGTCAAATTCTAGTTCTAGATACCATTGACAGAAGAGGTAACCATCTAATGAGGAGGAAGGACTCTGCAACATTGATTTCCCTAGTTCTTCCCCAAAGGAATGACTGATGGGTATGTTCTTGGCTGAATGACCATTGAAGACAGGGAGAAACTCTGATATTTGGGAGAATAATGAATACTGGATTTGGGTGGACATTAATGTTTGGAGATCCAAAGAATCATCATGGGTCCAGGAAATAAGTGGATAAAGATTGTCCCACATTGGGCTAATAGGACCTGTACACTCATTCAATTGTCACTTCCCAGTCCTGAATTGTGTAATTGATTATGATATATTTGATAGTGAGCACGATCCCCTCATTAGGACTTTTACCTATGTATAAGAGCTGTCATAGTAGATAGGACAAATGAAAACCTCTTAAACTGAACCCTCACCAAGATAGGAAATCAAAAATATATTGCACCCCAGCTGGGAAGGAGGGGCTGGATATTACTGTTAAACATCTAAAAGATGTGAGGGTGATGATCTTATCATATTTTCATTTGTTTCATAGAATGGCCTAAAAATTGAGATTTGTTCTGGACAAATGTCTGTAGACTACCACGGCTTAACCAAGAAGTATTCCTGATCACACCAGTTGTACTGGATAAAGTATCATTTTCTCAGTTGTGAGTTGGGAAGCAACTGATTTGTTCAATACATTCTTTTCATTTCTATCAGAGAAGATCAGATAGAAAGAGTTTGCATTTACATGGAATGAACAAGACTAATGTAACTATCTTGCCATCTATGACTGTCTATGATCATAATTATAGTAAGAGATCTATGGAATCTATAGCTTCTATAGACTGTTACATTGATCCCTACATCAGGGGTTGGCAACCTACAGCTTGTGGGCCAAATCTGGCTGCCTGTTTTTGTAAAAGAGAAAAAAAAAAGGCGTATGGGGACACAGCCATTACCATTTATTTACGACTTGTCTATAGCTGCTTTTGCAATATTAAGGCAGAATTGAGTAGTTGCAAAAGGCACTTCGCAGAATACTAAATTATTTACTGAATTATTTACTGGGAGATCCCTTAAAGAAGTTTGTCTACATCCACCTATCTATGACATCATGCTGATGAAAGAAGATGAGTATCAAATGGCTGGTGAGTGGAGGGTTTTCTTAAGGTATACAGACTCCAGGGAATGGGAGATAAACTGTTTATGAAAATGTAGTGATCCACCATTTCAATAAAGTCTTTAGGTGTCCAGTCACCAAGAAAATGCCAGAATATGTTCCCCAGAATAAAACAAATTGTTTAATCATAATCCTCTAGCACAAAGAAGAAAGTGCAGTGCCTGGGAGGTCAGCCATCCTGGGTTCTAGAGGCAACACATTCCACATGCAGGAATTCTGTCCCAGTCTATAAGCCAGATGACAGGGAGGCTGCAAGCTTTGAAGCATGACAAAACAAGAAAGGATTTTGTAGCAAGTCCAGGGTGCAGTGCATGGAGCCTTACCACTAGACACTATGATCCAGTAGCCCTTGCAGTGTTGGAGGTTTCAGCGGTGGGAAAGTTGCAGCATGATTCTTATGGCAAGCATCACTAAGAAACTCACCACACAGGCCCATAAGATTCTGTAGGAAGGCTATTCTCTTTACAGCAGAGAATTCTAAACTTTTTGAAAAATAGCTGCTGACATGTTACTGGAATCTGGTAGAAATAAAGTGCTTGAAGCAGACATATAAATGGAGCACTGGCACTGCCTTCTAAAGGAGTCGCTGACGTACTAGCTCAAAAATAACATTCTGAAAGTGTGTGGGGCCCTCCTTCAGACTAAGGTATATTTATTAAATGCAAGACCTCTACATGATACTATGTCAACAAATAGGGAAAACAATGGGCTTGGGACCCAAAGGGTGGCATCATTGAGTGGGTCCATTTGCCATCACTTCCACTGATCCTTTGGAAGAATTTTTTCCCAACCCAAACCCAGCAAGATTGGAGATTCCGGATAAGTTCCCAAAGGGGACACACTCTTGTCAGTGAAACAAGGTTTTCATTTAACTATAGCTTAATACAGCCATGAGAGCACTTTGAACTCTCATGTCCAGAATCAGTGAAGAGAAATCACCATACTAACAGAGGTATATACAATGGGACTGGAGAACAATGTGTGCAGAACCCAAATGATGCACTTAGTGCCTCCTAGTACTCACTTATCTCATTATGACTGTTACCAAAGATACGTACAAGACTACCTGGAGAAGAGATGATTGTCAACTTCAGGGGAATAACCAATCACCATGCATGCTGAGAGTACACCTCTGATTAAGGAATCTACACACTCTGGGACATCTTGTGGTCTCCACACTGCACTCACATAGTTCTAAGACTCCTGAACACCCCCAGGCCTAAGGGACTGAGTAACATGCTCCAGGTGGGCACTGAAGCTTCCAGACCAAGAGAGTGAAGTAGGAGGCTCCTGAATTTCCTTACTTCTCAAGTATATAGCAATTCCTTCTGAGGGAAATCTAGAAAGTATGCATCAGACACCTAAGAAAATATGACATCAAGATGGATAGGAAATGCTAAGACAAAATTTCACCATAAACTCCTCCCCCCACACAGAATCATACAATCAAGAGGGAATGCCAAACTCTCAGCTTCCCCCCAAGGAGAAAATTATTTGAACTATACATATATAGCCCAAAATTTTATTTCTGCCACCCAAAGGAAAGTACTCTGTTGTACCTAGCTCAGAAGGCCAATAGAGTTTGTGTTCATGAATCCCACAGGAATACAGCAAATAAAGAAGCAGTTGTTGATACATGCATGAGCATTCACAGTGGCTATCCTCCCAAGACACAGCACAAAAGAGGTAGGAAAAAACTCCACACACCTCCAACCATTTCCTAAAAGGATTTTGACAGCATACTTCACAAGCTACTGTGTGGGAGATCTGGATTCTAATTAGTATGCATGTAGCTGCTGACAGTCATTTTCCTAGGAGCCCAAAAGAGCTAGTGGACACTTTTGCCTTCTCCTTCTGTTTCATTCTAACAATCAAACCAAACCATCAGTATTTTCTTGAAATGAAATATCCATACATCTAGTACTCCGAAATGGTTTCCACCCAAAGGTCAGACTCCCAAATCACCTAACTCTTTGATACCCAACATGCTTGCATTCATGAACCCCACAGGAATATAGGAGGAGGAGGAGGAAGAAAAGGAGGAGGAAGAAGGAGGAGGAGAAGGAGGAGGAGGAGGAAGAAGAAAGGAAGAAGAAGGAGAGGGAGGGGAGGGGAGGAGGAAAAGTTTTTAAACAGATGTAACAGGTATAGCAACACTCCCTGAGCCTATACACTTGGGTTCAGTGAGAAGAGAGCAGGAAAAAGTGTCCGACTCTCAAATTCTCCCTGGAAAGGACTTAAATACACACTTTTCTAGATGGTGCAAGAGGGCCTGGCTTCTAATCAGCCTGAATCAAGATGTTGACTACTATCATCCTGTTTGGGACACTGATAGGTCTTAGCACAACCTCAACTATGAAGAGCCAATATGAACTGAGACAGTGGCTTAGACAATCACAAAGCTTTGAGAGGCAATCAGGAACTCAGGGCAATTTGATTGATGAGGTTCATTTTTAAATGAGAACAGTCTATCAAGATTGGGAGAGGTGACTGTTTTTATTTAATGCACAGAAACCAAAACAGAGACTCAAAAAAAAAAAAAAAGATTATATATATATATATATATATATATACACACACACACACACACACATATATATATATATATATATATATATATACCTATGCATATGTATATGTAAATGTATCAATACTGTAAGGAATTGGCTGGCATGTTCTGAAGGCTGAGAGGTCCCAAGATCTACAGTTGGAAGCTAGGAACCCAAGGAATCCTGAGGTTGTGTTCCAGTATGAGTTCTAAGCCCAACAACCAGAAAAATGAATAGTGTAAGTTATAGTCTGAATTTGAGGGCCTGAAAAGCAAAAGAATCAATGGTGTAAGTTCTAGTATGAGGGAAGGAGAAGACCAATGTCCCAGCTCAATACTCAATATCCAGCTTTTTGTGTTTGTTTTAATCAGGACCTCAGTGGATTGGATGAAGCCTACTTACATTAGAGAAGGTACTATCCTTTGGTCAGTTACCAATTAAAATGTTAATATCATCCAGAAACATGCTCATAGATGGACTCAGAATAATGTTTAGCCAAATGTCTGGACATCACATGGCCCAGTCAAGCTGACACATAAAATTAAGCATTATATCAAGTGTATTTGAAAATTCACATGTCCTATAATACAGGAAGTGCCCTCACAGACTTATAACCTAGAGAAACTCTTATACATGTGAATCAAACAAAGTCAATATCTTTCAACAGACCAGATAACTACACTCAGATATTGTCACACAATGGAATCTTATAGGCAGTGGAAATAAAAAGTGGATTACCTCAATCCACTTGATTGAGTGTATTCAATCAAGTTGAGTTGAATTTCAAGTATAAATATAAAAAGAAAGAAAAAAGACAAAATAGTTCCTACAATATGTTTCTAATGGAAAAAATATGACTGGCAAAATGACACAAAACTCAGAGAAAGGGAGAGAGAGAGATTGAAGAGGAAAATAAATATAAAAAAAATTGTTTATTAACAAAATAAGTCCGTCTCTGTGAGAAATGGAAGGAGATGCAAATCAGGAGAGGCACTGAGCAATTCACGGAGTGTAATATTAGATGTTTCTTAACCTAAGTGTTAGGAACATGATGTTCTTTTTATTGGTTTTTAAAATATGCATCTGTGTTTTCTAAGCCTTTATGAGTCTGTTCAGTGCTATAAATTACTTTTACAAAATAGCATTTGGAAAACAGTGTTAGATTATTTGTAGACCTTTTTTGTTTTAGAATGAAAAAATTATTAAAAGTTCCATATACTATTTATCTGTGTAACTTTAAGGAATTTTGAACCTAACTGCCACTGTATGCAGGTTAACCACTAACCAGAAAGAAATTACGTTTCAGTAGAAAACATATGTTATTCAAATTCACAATCAAAACCCTCAGGTAACTCTCTGATCATGGCCATCTGGTCTGCTGGAGGAAGAGAACGAGAACAGTGGGATCTTCAGTACAATTTCTCCAACTCGAACACCTACTGCTGAAATCACATTATTTTTCCCATCCTAATTACCGTGACACACTGTTCTCTTTCCATATCTATGATGTTAAGATATTAAAATCTCATACAAAAGTGTGAGTAGTTTTAGTGTGCATTTACCTACAGGACTAGAACAACCCACAGACTAGATGGTGAATGCACATTGTTTTTGGGGAGGAGGAGAAAGAGGGATCCTGTTATTTCACCACTATTCCCAATTCCACTTCAAAATATGTGTTTATGCCTTTTTCATAAGGACTTTTTAGGTTGTTTTAAGCACTGTTTAGAATATAAGGCATGAACACACATTTTCTTTTCTTTAAAAATCTATTTGAGGTGGTGATAGGAGTATTGATGGAAATGGAAATACATATTTAAAAATACAGATTTTTTTTTCTTTTTAATCAGAGGGGACTAATGGAAGACCTAGAAGTACATTTTATTATACATGTATAGTTAAATTTTATACTATATACTTTATTATACATTTATGGAAAACTCCTTTGAATATATTTTATAAAAGCAGTTACATATTAGTAAATGTTTCTGAGGTTATAGTATATTTTCAAACTTCTAAATAAATATTATGTAAAGGTCTACTATAAGCTTATCAGCTAAACATTTGAGATCATGAGAAAGAAATACTGTTTATTGTGGACAATTTGAATCATGTCCACTAATTCCTTGACACTCCTTCCATTGAAGTTTGGTATCTGTAATTACTTGAACATTCAAATATGGGAAATGTGATACTGCCATTTTGTGCTCCTTGCCCTGAAGAACTAGGAAGCTTCAACTACCTCTCTTTCAGTATACTTCCTTGGATCCCAGCCACCATGCCAACAGGAACCCCAAGGAGCCAGCCAGGGAAAGAGCCGTGGAGAGGCATGAAATCTCCCCATCCATAGCCTGGGTTGAGTTTTTGGGTAACAGTCAGCATCAGCCCTGAGTCAGCCAGCCACGTGTCAGCCAGCCATGTGTATCAGCCCTCTTGGAAATGGATGCTCCATTTTCCATTTGAAAACCTTAGAAAATGTTGCATGCAGCAGTGATGACCTAACCCTCTTGAAGACTTGGTTTTTAAAATATGCTACAGATTGGGGCACCTGGGTGGCTCAGTGGGTTAAGCCTCTGCCTTGAGCTCAGGTCATGATCTCAGGGTCCCTGGATCGAGTCCCACATCGGGCTCTCTGCTCAGCGGGAGCCTGCTTCCCCTGCCCTCTCTCTCTGCCTGTCTCTCTGCCTACTTGTGATCTCTCTCTGTCAAATAAATAAATAAAATCTTTAAAAAAAAAAATAAAATAAAATAAAATAAAATATGCTACAGATTAGTGAGTGAAATAAATTATGCTTACCATCTTAGTCCACTAAATTTGGGGAATGATTTTTAATTCAGTAATAGTAAGTGCAACAGCTTTTTCTTTTTTTTTAATTTTTTATTTATTTTCAGCGTAACAGTATTCATTGTTTCTGCACCACTCCCAGTGCTCCATGCAATCCGTGCCCTCCCTAATACCCACCACCTGGTTCCTCCCACCTCCCACCCCCCCGCCCCTTCAAAACCCTCAGGTTGTTTTTCAGAGTCCATAGTCTCTCATGGTTCACCTCCCCTTCCAATTTCCCTCAACTCCCTTCTCCTCTCCAACTCCCCTTGTCCTCCATGTTATTTGTTATGCTCCACAAGTAAGTGAAACCATATGATAATTGACTGTCTCTGCCTGACTTATTTCACTCAGCATAATCTCTTCCAGTCCCACCCATGTTGCTACAAATGTTGGGCATTCATCCTTTCTGATGGAGGCATAATACTCCATAGTGTACACGGACCACATCTTCCTTATCCATTCATCCGTTGAAGGGCATCTTGGTTCTTTCCACAGTTTGGCGACCATGGCCATGGCTGCTATAAACACTGGGGTACAGATGGCCCTTCTTTTCACTACGTCTGTATCTTTGGGGTAAATACCCAGTAGTGCAATTGCAGGGTCATAGGGAAGCTCTATTTGTAATTTCTTGAGGAATCTCCACACTGTTCTCCAAAGTGGCTGCACCAACTTGCATTCCCACCAACAGTGTAAGAGGGTTCCCCTTTCTCCACATCCTCTCCAACACATGTGTTTTCCTGTCTTGCTAATTTTGGCCATTCTAACTGGTATAAGGTGGTATCTCAATGTGGTTTTAATTTCAATCTTCCTGATGGCTAGTGATGATGAACATTTTTTCATGTGTCTGATAGCCATTTGTATGTCTTCATTGGAGAAGTGCCTGTTCATATCTTCTGCCCATTTTTTAATGATTGTCTGTTTTGCGTGTGTTGAGTTTGAGGAGTTCTTTGTAGATCCTGGATATCAACCTTTTGTCTGTACTGTCATTTGCAAATATCTTCTCCCATTCCGTGGGTTGCCTCTTTGTTTTGTTGACTGTTTCCTTTGCTGTGCAGAAGCTTTTGATCTTGATGAAGTTCCAAAAGTTCATTTTCACTTTTGTTTCCTTTGCCTTTGGAGACATATCTTGAAAGAAGTTGCTGTGGCTGATATCAAAGAGGTTAGTGCCTATGTTCTCCTCTAGGGTTCTGATGGATTCGTGTCTCACGTTGAGGTCTTTCATCCATTTCAAGTTTATCTTTGTGTATGGTGTAAGAGAATGGTCGAGTTTCATTCTTCTACATATAGCTGTCCAGTTTTCCCAGCACCATTTATTGAAGAGACTGTCTCCACTCTCACCACTCTTGTTCAACATAGTATTAGAAGTCATAGCAACAGCAATCAGACAACAAAGAGAAATAAAAAGTATCTAAATTGGCAATGAAGAAGTCAAACTCTCTCTCTTCGCAGATGACATGATTCTTTATATGGAAAACCTGAAAGACTCCACTCCCAAACTGCTAGAACTCATACAGCAATTCAGTAACATGGCAGGATACAAAGTCAATGTACAGAAATCAGTGGCTTTCTAATACACTAACAATGAAAATACAGAAAGGGAAATTAGAGAATCAATTCCATTTACTATAGCACCAAGAACCATAAGATACCTGGGAATAAATCTAACCAAAGAGGTAAAGGATCTGTATTCGAGGAACTACAGAACACTCATGAAAGAAATTGAAGAAGACACAAAAAGATGGAAGACCATTCCATGCTCTTGGATCAGAAGAATAAACATTGTTAAAATGTCTATACTGCCTAGAGCAATCTATACTTTTAATGCCATTCTGATCAAAATTCCACCGGTATTTTTCAAAGAGCTGGAGCAAATAATCCTAAAATTTGTATGGAATCAGAAGAGACCCAAAATCGCTAAGGAAATGTTGAAAAACAAAAATAAAACTGGCGGCATCACGTTACCTGATTTCAAGCTTTACTACAAAGCTGTGATCACCAAGACAGCATGGTACTGGCATAAAAACAGACACATAGACCAGTGGAACAGAGTAGAGAACCCAGATATGGACTCTCAACTCTATGGTCAAATAATCTTTGACAAAACAGGAAAAAATATCCAGCGAAACAGCTTTTAATGTCGGAATATCTTGTGGAGTAAGTGATATTTTAGTGACCATTTTTAAAACTGAAAGTCTGTTACAACTTGTACTAACTTATTTAATCACATTATTCATATTAAAAATGCTATTATCCCCATTTTACAGATTTTAAAATAGTCACAGTATGAAAAAGAGAAAACTAGGAAGTCACAGTGCTGAGATATGAACCAAGGCAGTCTGGACTCAAAGCTCATGTTTTTAGTTCTGATACATTATTCTCTTTTGTAAGTTTTCTGAGAGTTGTTGATGCAACAGTACATAAAAATCAAGAGGTCTGAGTGGTAAGTCACTAGAAGACCTTCATAGAGATGCTACTCTTGAAATTTCAGAGGACTGTGTAGGTGAAAAAATGAAAGAATATTGTTCTGGGAGGAGGGGGAAGTAAAAAGTAAGAACTTTAAAATAAACAATTATGAATGTAGTTAAACACTACATGGAGCATAGGAAGAAATTAGGAGCTTACCTTTTCCGTAGAGAAAATGCAGGTCAGTAAATAGAAACTGATTCAGTAACAGAAAGGTATAACTAATTACTGATAAGAACTATTCTTGGGGCAGCTGGGTGTCTCAGTTGGTTAAGCATCTGCCTTGAGCTCAGGTCATGATCCCAGGATTCCTGGGATAGAGCCCTGAGCAGGGTTCCCTGCTCAGTGGGGAGCCTGCTTATCCCTCCCCTTCCACCACTCTTCCTGCCTATGCTCACTCTCTTCCTCTCTCTCTCTGTCAAATAAATAAGTAAAATCTTTAAAAGAACTATTCTAAGTATGTTAGATATGCTAAATAATTAACTCTTATGCCAATCCTTTGAAGTATACTATTATTATACTATCATGTGATATAATACATCATAATACTATGATTTTCCCATCTTATTAACAAGTAAATGTTGCACAGAGAGATTAAATGAAGAGCCTAATGCCACTAGGCAAAGAAGTGGCAAATCTCAAGAAATTTGTCCTCAGAGTTCATGTTTTTGACTATTATGCTGTGTTATATTAAGAAGCACACTGAAAATAAAACAAATACCAAAATCTACAGTTGATCTTAGCCAAAAGACCGAGAAGTGATACAACAAATACCAAAATCTAATGGACAAAATAGTAAATAAAATAAACATAAAATATAACATTCAAATAAAAGCCTATACCTGCATCCATTCTTTCTTCTCCATTTCCAGTTCAGCAGTTTAGCCCTGAGGCCCAGGTTTAAACTTCCTCATCTATTATTTTCTTCCTGCAACTTATCATTTCAAAAGTGACTTTTCACCTGTGTAGGCATACTCAAGACATTTCCATGTAAAACAAAGAAGAGACAAACCAAACCAAACAAAATGATAAGAAAAAGGAAAAGGGAAAACAAAACAGAAGCAACAACAACAAAAAAACCCATAAGCAACGATAAACAAAACTAAAATAAAATGCCTTATTTTGGCTATAAGAACCCCAGGTATGGTTATTGCTTATCGTTTCACAGTTTTCATCCCCACCATTCCCTGAACCAGCAGGTTTCATGAATCAATACTCTACACTTGTGGTTTCCTTTGGTAAATTAATTTTGCTTAAGAGTCATGCTAACAATCAACAGCTTAAAAATCATGACTTTATTGTAGTTAAGTCCTTTGAGTACATTTAGTCCTTATTTCCATATCATATATTAATATTAATTTGTTATTCTCTTTTTTAGAAGTTATCTTGTCCTTTGAATTATCTGACACTGTTCTTGATTCCCTCCTACGTGTCTGCATGGGCTTCTCCTCTCCATCTCCACCCATGTTGCCCTTGGCAGCTCACTTCATGATGCTCTTGGTACTTCCCATCATGGTGCACACTTGATCTAAGTCATCTTATACTCTCCCCAACTTTTGGTTTATAACATATGTAAAACACACACCTTCAATAAAAACGAATATGATCAAATGAACATTGGGATCTCCATTTTATACATGAAGAAACCAAAGCTTGGAGATGTAAGACATGTATGTCAAATCATGTTACCAGTAAGAGGTAGAACAGAAGTGTGTATTCTTCATTGCTAACACTATATTCTTCATTGCTAACACTACTGGACAACAGCGATTTGAAAATATGTGTTGTTAATTCTCATAATAGTAGTTACAACAATTAATTCCTTCCAAAAGCATGCAAGTTTAAATTTGGTGTCATTATTACAACTCTAAAAAGTTAAAAAACTGTAGTCTGGAAGATGTGAAAGATATGTACTGGAGCACACACTCAAAAAGAAATCAGACCTGTTGCTGGGTCTTCGGGGCCTTCCAAATGTGCCCTCTGTCCATAACTGATCTGTCTCAGGCACTGGGTGGCTCAGTTGGTTGGGCATCTCCCTTCAGTTCAGGTGATGATTCCCCACGGTCCTGGAATCCAGTCCCAACTCAGGCTCCCTGCTCAGCAGGGAGTCTGCTTCTCCCTTCTCCCTCTGCTCCTCCTCCCATGCATTCTCTTCCTTGATCTCTCTCTCTCTCAAATAAATAAATAAAATATTTTTAAAAATTAACTGATCTATCTCTTCTCTGAGCCACGGTTCTTGTACTGGATTTAAGCTTGATGGCCAAAATGGGGCCTCATTGTCTTGATTCTCATTGTTCTGTAACTATATTTTTAGACTCATCTCCTTTCTACTGATTTCTAAAATACAAAATGGCTGGATTTATTTTCATTATTTGTATTCTTTTATATTTATCTCTTTTAGGATAACACACAATCTTGTTTAGAACAGAAATACAGAATCAAAGACAAGAGCTCCATCCTAGATCATAGACAAGATTAGAACTTGATAATATTAACACAAATGGGCCATCTGGGTGGCTCAGTTGGTTAAGCCACGGCCTTCAGCTCAGGTCGTGATCCCGGAGTCCCCGGATCGAGTCCCACATCGGACTCCCAGCTCCATGGGGAGTCTGCTTCTCCCTTCGACCTTCTCCCCTCTCATGCTTTCTCTCTTTCTCTCATTCAAATAAATAAATAAAATCTAAAAAAAAAAATATTAACACAAATGGAGGCTGATGACAAAGGAGAAATCTGAGAACATAATATTTCCAAAAGAGGGGAAAAAAACTAAAACTATAACTGACAACACTAATCATGCCCTTAGAGGGGTGGCATAGCTTCAGATAACCTTTTGTTCAGAAAAATACTTTGATAGACCATTATTTTTAAACTCACTCATTCATTCACTCATTCATTTAGAATTACACCATAAAGCCTAATCAAAAGGCTAATAGAGGCTACTTCTTAGAGATCATATGTTTAATAGTTGGACCTTAAGGGTAACTAGACATTAGGGTAAGGGAGGTTAAATGATAATGCAAATTACAAGTAAATTTCCTTAGAAATTACAAGTAGATTTCCTTTGATATGCTTTGTAAAATTATCTTGCAGAAACAAGAAAACATAGCATTGTGACTCTGCACCAAATGGTATCTTTGGACAACTGCATCTGGTAATATAGTTTTTCCTACACATGTTGGCCTAGGTCCTAAAAAGTAGCATTACTCTTTTAATATGTTTGATATTTTAATTTCAATTTAATATTTAATAATTTAATATTTAATAATTTAATATTTAATAATTTAATATTTAATTCAATATCAATATTTTAATATTTAATGTTCCAGTAATAATTTTGAACAGTTTATTTGTATATCTGAAAAATAATTAGAAAGGCCCAACGATTAGGAAGTGTATAACTTCATGATGAAAACTTTGAGAAAATCCTAAAGTAATATATGCATATAGTTTATGATCTTACAGACCAGGAATTCTCTATAATTCTTATCAAAACCAGCAATCTGGGGCGCCTGGGTGGCTCAGTGAGTTAAAGCCTCTGCCTTCAGCTCGGGTCATGATCTCGGGTCCTGGGATAGAGCCCTGCATCCGGCTCTCTGCTCAGCAGGGAGCCTGCTTCCTCCTCTCTCTGCCTGCCTCTCTGCCTGCTTGTGATCTCTCTCTGTCAAATAAATAAATAAAATCTTAAAAAAAAAAAAAGCAATCTATGGTTTTAAGTGCTCTTTAACCATTCCTGTAATCTAACTGACAGTAGATATCATTCCCAAATGGTCATGAAGTATGTGTTTCATAGAAGAAAAATGTGCTTTGGTCATTAAAACTGTATTTCATCAATAAATGATAAAGACATAAAATTTTCAATTTTTCTACATAATGCTTCATAAAGAAATGAAATAAATGGATTAATACATGCCAAGGTATTGTTTGAAATATACTTTTTATTTTACATAGATATTTTGTTATCTATATTGTTGATTTGGCAAGTCCTGGGATGTCAAGGAATGGATCATTTAGTTGAAAATCTTTATGAGAATTTGTAAGAAGCAACAACATGCCTTTTCCTTGTGTGCCAGATTTTCCCAATACTGAGTTTTGAAAGGTTGTTAAGATTGCTATTAAATGAAGTTTACCCAAACCACCTCAAATTACATTGTATAAATTCAAATAAAAAATCTGAAATGCACATCAAAAATCATTGTGTTCACTGAATTTTTTTTTTTCTGAATAAAAAACACTCGTCTTTATTTTGGCAGAGATTTTTTAGCATAGTCTCTGAAATAATCCTAGAAAGGAAAAAAAAAAAAAAACAACACTTTGTAGTATCTCTTGTCTTTTGCTTACTCATGGAGTTGTTCATTTTATAGTATCTTGGACGTAGGGATAGGATATACAGTCAAAGTTACCTTACAATTATGTGTGACAGAAACACATTTTCCAGGTACACTATTCTCTCTGGGATTCATGACCCTGGCTATGGATTCATGACCCTGGCTATGGACTTCCACTTTTTACTAGTAGCTAGAAATACAGAGAAGTACCTAAATAATGCATAGTTCTGGTCCACAGAGGACAGCTCTTTATCTTTAAACAAACCTAGTCCACAGGGAACACACAGCTCTGGCTGGAATCTTGCTGCACTTTAGGTCTTGGCTACAAAAAGGCAGTATATTCTTGACTGACCTGTGGGGTCGGCTCCTGCTTCCACTGGAAGGCAGTGATAGGCTGCCACGTAGGGGGAACAAATGCCAGCAGGCCTAAGTGTGACTTTGCAGAAGAGAAATGATGAACAATCATACCAAAACTTATGATGACACACACATCCCTTCTACGTTGTTGGACAAAGACATCGTAGGCGCTCACAGGTGTCTCTCTCCCAAAAAAACTAACTGCACCGTCCATGAGATGTGAAACTAGAAAAGGAGATGGAAAATCGAAAGTTAGACTGTCATATTTCTATAATACCGGAAGTGAAATATGTTGGGGGGAGGGGCAAAATAGCCGGGAAAGATATCTATGTAAAAGACGGGAGGCCAAAGATGAAGCAAAAGTGATGAACAAAAGGGAATATATGATGAAGCAAGGTTTCCAGGGGTTCGAGAGAATGCCGTCTACTGAACACATGATGGGTCATCTCTCAAAAGAAAACCCCCAGAGGCAAGAGATAAAAATTAAAGGACCAGTAAGCTCTAAATAAATGTGGTAGTTCACAGAATGTGGCACTCTTTTTTTTCAGCAAGTGTTAGTCAAGTCAGTCTCCAAGGGAAATGTTTGGATATGCTGCACATTTCCTGTCTTTTGAAAGGAGCGAAATTTGATTTGTATTTAGTACTCATATTTATTACCTCTTTGAATATTTTGAATGAAATATTTATCTTTCTATTTTGTAGATTGAAAAGCTAAACTTTGGTTTCATTAGATTTCTATTTTGGGATGAATGGGAAAGTGAACTTGAAAAGAAATTCATAAATTCAGAATAGATACCCACGGGAGCACAATCTAAAATAAGTTAAAAAGTAATTGCACCAGAAAATATCTTAGGTATTTAGAATGCATGTGTTTCTAGACAAATCAGGTCCTTCAATTTTGTTCTGACCAAAGAGCAAAGACAGTAGGTACTGGTATTTCTTTCTTTGGGCTCGTTAACATGGCAGTGAGAAGAGGCAAGGCAGCCTTGAGTCTTTCTACCTTTCTGCCTTGTACCTTTCTACCAGATTTCATGGTATCTGATTCTAAGGAAGTATTTCTGCAGTGATTTCATTTTATAGACCGTGTATTCTGTTCTCTACTGACTTACGCAATGCCACGGTAAAGGAGTACAACTGTAGACATAGATGGTTAACATATAAGAAATGTTTCAGTTGGGTTTACTGCCACTTCATAGTTGTATAACTGTGACACTAAAGGAAGACATGAATGTTTTTATTTACAGAAAAATAAGAAGCAGATTGACATCTGTTTTAAAAGTAAAAGAACCTTCCTCACATTCTTGGCCATGTGGAGTGTCATTCCACCAGTGCATGAAAGGGAGTCTTAAGAGTCAGAAGAAATTTTATCAATATGTCTATGGATAAACAATGTTTACTAACTGTAACAAAGAAAATAACTAGAGAAGAATAATTCATTGATCAATATCATATTTCATTTTACACTCTGATCCTTTAATGGTTTTATCTCGTAACAAATTATTAAAATTACAAGCATTCAAAGAATATTGGTTGAATCATATAATTCATTACCTGAATAAATCCACTCTTTCTTTAAGCTTTTATTTAAATACCAGTTAGTTAACATACATTGTAATATTAGTTTCAGGTGTATAATATATTTAATATCATTTTAAGGATTTACCCGGCTAGATTTTACTCAGCATCATATAAAGGTATTAGACTGCCTGTCAAAAATCCACTCCCTAAATGGAAATTTTCACAAAGTTAATACCTAAGTTTCCAGATATGTTAAAATTATAAAAATGCATTCAAATATTTCAATTCCATTTATCCACTAATCATAATATAATTTTTAAATTATTTGTTATTTAAAAACAGTATCACACTAATTATTTATTTATTTATTTATTTATTTTTGTTTTACAACACTGAAAGCATAGATAGTGATTTTAGATAATGTACTAGTCTGCTCAGGTTACCATAACAAAAAACTGTCTACTGGGTGTCTTAAACAACAGACATTTATTTTTCTCATGGTTCTGAAGTTGGATGTCTAAGATCAGGGCTCCAGCTGTGATGAGTTCTAAAGAAAACTCTATTGCTGGCCTCCCACTGCCCACCTTTTCTTTGTATAACCACATAGCAGTGAAAGAAAAAGAGAGAGAGAGAGTCTCTTAGTCTCTCTTAGTTTATTATAATTCCATCAGACTAGGACCCTCCCTATGACCTCATATAATTGTAATTACCTCCCCCAAACCTTCATCTCCAAATACTATTAGAGTGGGGTTTTGGTCTTCAAAATATGAATTTTAGGAGAACATAAACATTTAGTTTATAACAGGTAATGCATAAAAATGTTTGCAATATTTACCTTATAATTTAATGATATTTAAGACAAATCATTTAATATGCATTATTAATTAGGATGAGTAAAAATTAAAACATTGATTAATTTAAAGATAAATATTGCATAAATAATAAAGGCAGGTCATGTTATCAATAGAGATAGTGAAAAAGGGACTTTCAAAAATCTTTACCTTCTCAAGAGCCACAATCACACTGGCAGACACTGTAAAACCAATTATTTCAGAACTCTGAAAATTAACCAAAGGCCTGCAATAATCAGGGGAGTATTTATTCAACAAAAATGTGTGAATATCAATAATGACAATAAGCTCAGTGATGTTTTAACTAACCTTACTTCTAACCCCATGTCTCTAGATCCCCAGTAGCCTTGAAAATCAATAGCCCTACAGTCATTTGAAAACTTAACAGTCAGGTGAGGGACAGAATGTATTAGGAACCATCACCATTGATTGTTATCATTATTAGCTCTCTCTGGCCATTACTCCCACTCCCACAATTATAAGACTTCTATTTATGTCAATGATTCAGAGATCACTCACTACAAATAACCTTTACTCAGAGGTGTTTATGAAAAATGATTATTGGCAATTTTTTAGTATCATAACTGCCTGAGGCAGTAATGACAGTTTTGTCATAAAAGAAGCTGACTAATAAACTTACACGAATCAACTGGGGAATGAGCTACACATAGGGGTCTTTAAAACATGCCAACATATTTTTGGAGATCTAGAAGTTCATGTATACGGATAAGGCCGTGCATTCACCTTGGAAAGACCTGAGAAGGGTCTAAACTCTCACCTGTAGCTAAACTTGAGTATCTGCATAAGCAGAGACTTCAGGGGCAATAAATGATAAAGGATAGAGACTTTACAAGTTTTATGGAAGAATGTCTTTTAGTAAACAAACAACAAAGACCACACAGCAACAACAAACCTTCCTGCGTGGGAGAAGGGTTCTGATTTCCAGAATTACCATATTATATTATTTTAAAATGTCAAGATACATTTAAACATTCACGATGTATGCAAAGGTATCAAAATGTATGGCCCATACCTGTAGGCTGGATGGGGTGAAGGGGAAATGATACCAACTAGAATTGAAGAAATGAAGATGTTAGTTTTATTAGACAGGAACTTTAAGTCAGTTCTCTTAAATATGTCCAATAAACATGTCAAAAGACTAAAAGAAGGTATGAAAATGATGCCTCACAAAATAAAGAATATCAATGAGGTTATAAAAAATTATAACAAATAGGACCAAATTAAATTCAGGAATTGAAGTCTACTTAGCAGTAGATTTGAGATGGAAGAAGGAACAACCAATTTACTTGAAAATAGGTCAAGTGATAGGATATTACCACCTCTGAAGATCAGAAAAGAAAAATAATGAAAAAAATTTTGCAAAGCCTCAGAGGCATCAAGCACATGAACTATGCATAATGGAAACTACAGAATGAAAACAGAGAGACAAAGGGAAAGAAAGACTATTTGAAGACCTATTGGCTAAAAACTCTCCAGATTTGATAAAAGATATGAACCTCCACATCCAAGAAGCTCAGCAAATTCCACGTAAGATGAATACAAAGAGATTCATGCCCATTTAGACCACAAACGGGCTGCTGAAATACAAATCATTAAAAAGAACCTTGAAAACAAGAGGGAATGAATCATCACATAAAAAGGATCTATAATACAGTTATCGGCAAATTTCTCATCAAAAGCTATGGAGGGTGGGACGCTTGGGTGGCACAATTATTAAGGTGTCCAATTCTTGGTTTCAGCTCAGCTTGTGATTCATTCTTTCAATCATTCCATGGCTTCAAAAGTACTTATTTCATCCTCAGTTTTGAAAGAATTTTTGATGGGTATAGAATTTTGGTTTAATGGGTTTGTTTTTTTGTTTTCAGTACTGAGATTTTGAAGATGTTGCTTCATTTCTTTTCAGGTGCATTTTTTTCCTAATGGGAAATTTGCATTATCCTTTCTCTTTCTTATTCTGTACATAGCAATTTTTCCTGAATGCATTTAATACTCTTTCTTTATCACTAGTTTTGACCAATTTGATTTATGATGTAAGCTAGCGTACTTTTTCTTTATGTTGCTTGTTCTTGGGGTTTACTCAGCTTCTAGGTTCTGTATGTAATTTAGAAGATTTTCAGTAATTTTCTCCAAATATTTATTGTGCTCCCTTACCTCTACTTTGGGGATTCCAATTACACAAATTGTAATTACAATTCTTGGTGTTATCTAATAGTGTCCCTGAAACAATGTTTCCTTTATGTTGTTGTTTGAGTTAAGTTGTTTTATTCTCAGGTTTTATTTTGGATAGTTTCTATTCTATGTGGTCAGCTTGACTATTTTTTATTTTCCTTTTTGCAAGGCTTAATCTACTACGTGTGTGTGTGTGTGTGTGTGTATCATATCTCTATGATTTCTATGTGCATTTTTATATCATTCACACACACAACAATGGAGTATAACTAGCCATAAAATATAATGAGATCTTGCCATTTGTGTAACATGGATGGACCTAGAGGATATTATGCTAAATGAAGTAAGTCAGAGAAACAGAAACACATGCTAATCTTATGTATTTGTGAAACCTAAAAAACTAAAACAACAACAACAAAACAGATTCTTAAATATAGAGAACAAACTAGTTCCCAGAGGAGTGGTGGGTAGGAGGATGTCTAAAATAATAATAGGTATTAAGAAATACAAGCTTTCAATTATAAAATAAATAAGTCATAGAGATGAAAACTACAGAATAAGGAATGTAGTCAATGATATTGTAATAACATTGTATGGTGACAGACATTTATTGTGGTGAGGACTGAGTAATGTATAGAATTGTTCAAATGTTGTCCACCTGACACTCATGTAATATTGTATATCAACTATATTTCAATTCAAATGTGAATTCTATGTATCAATTTGGCTAGTTGTTTGGTCAAAAACTAGTAAAAATGTTCCTGTGAAGGTATTTTGGAGATGTAATTAACATTTACACACAGTAGACTTTAAATAATAGAAATTAATCTTGATAATGTAGGTGGGTTTCCTCTAATCAGTTGAAGGCCCTAAGAGCAAAAGGGGAAGTTTCCCAAAGAAAAAGGAATTCTCCCTCAGGAACGTAGCATAGAAATTCTGCCTGAGTTTCCTTCTGCCAGCCAGTCCTATAGGTCTCAGATTTGCCAACCCCTTCCACAGATACATGAGTCAGTTCATATATATTCATGATAGATGATAGATAGATAGATAGATAGATAGATAGATAGATAGATTCTGCCACCCCACATCCTATTGGTTCTGTTTCTCTGTCAAAACCCAACTGATGCATCATACTGTACCTCACTCTGGAAACTCTTTTGAGATGGTTAGCTGAGGCAATCATAGGACTCACCTCATGCTTTTCTCCTGTCAAGGATGCCTCTCCTTGTTGCCTATTGTCTATTGTCTTTAAGTGCATTGTTTCGTAGATATTGTCATGTTCTGTTTGTTTTAGGTGAGAGGATAAACTTATTCCTATTATTTCCTCTTGCCTGGAAGTGGAGGTTTTTAGTAAAGTCCTTGATTATTGCTCTTTAAGGTAGTTTCATTCTGTTTCAGCCAAGCAGATATTTAAATCTGACTGACTTTCTTTTCTTGTTAACCCTTTTGTTAGTGCTCAGGGGGAACTCCCTGCTGAGTGCTCTTGACTTCTGCTCCATTGAAGGGTCCCAATTCTCCTGAGCTTCAGGTTGCTCCCAAATACTTGTTGTCTTCAATTTCCCCTTAACTTTAACCCCCATGAATTGATCCCATAATTCTTTTTTTTTTTTTATCAAGATATAATGTATTATTTGTTTCAGGGGTACAGGTCTGTGAATCATCAGTCTCACACAATTCACAGCACTCACCATAGCACATACCCTCCCCAATGTCCATAACCCAGCCCATTATTCTTAATCCCATTGTTGTTCTTGTTCCCATATTTTCTCTTGGGAAGAATCTATTTTTGAAAACTGTAAACCAACACCTCAAAATGGCTTCCTTATCTGGTCCTTAGGATTTGCAGACTTGGATTACAGATACATCCCTCTTCACTTATCCAAACATCTCTCAGTAGGTACATGTCAAGGTGGAAAGAAGAGTGACTAGATGCCTCATTGTTTCTGGCATTAATTCACAATATAAACTAAGGTAGTTCATTTCAGTCATCTGCGTCTTCATGCCCTTATTTCTTTTTTACTTTTATAGATTACTGTAAAGAAGTTATGTATATGCTATCATCTATTATCTATCTCTCTCTATATATATATATATAGATAGCTGTATATATATAGATATATATATCTACCTATCTATTATCTATCTGGCAATCCCATAGCTGTATTTATCCATATGTCCACATTTAAATAACTAAATAAAGAATTTTAGCTTTCACTTAAACAAATAATCCATGTGTATTGAGGTGGGGAGTTTGGAGAGAAATTCAAGAACATTTGAACAAAAAGATAGAGCAAAAAATAGACCCATCTAACCAACAGGTCAGAGAAAAGCATGTTTGTGTGAACCAGCCTGACACCATTTTGTACAAATCCATCATGATGAACACTCTGTGACCTGAAACCTTCCTGAGAACAGCACCCCTTACACATATTCTTTTTGTTCTACCATACCCGTAAGCACATCTTTGGGCCATAATGTCCTTGGTCTTCTCTAGAGGTGGGACTACGATTCTCAAACATTTCCTCCAGGGTGGTCTGTAAAGCTATAAAATCAAGTCTTATGGGAGGTGGGCTTGCAGAGATCTATTCATCTTGCTTCCATCCAAGACACACTTCCTTGTGTGAGTCCACTTAATGAACCATTTTTTATCAAGCTGGATTTACCAGCCTTTTCTTTTGTTCTTATGGCTCCTTTGGCCTTTGGAGGTCGTTTTGCATATACTTCCCTTTCATGAAACAATGTTACAGAAAAATTCTGCTTAAAACCTATTCTTGGAGTTTTTAAAAGAATTTTGATTTCTAAATAAATACATTTTGATTACCTTAGGTCATCCTACTAGTTTATGTTAACCATTCTCCAACCTGTTACAGTGTCTTACAGCCTCAATTATTCTCCACCATGTAAGAGTTAATAGTAATTTTTGTCATGCCTAACAAAGCTGAGTTACTTATCAACTCAGTGGTAGCTGCCAGTTTCCTAGTAAGTTTTCAAGGGTAAGATATTGAGGTCAGTTTTGAATAACTTAAGGAAATGAGAGCAAGTGAGGAGAGAAATGCTGGGTCAGGACTTACTTTTAAAAATATCTTTCACTGAGGAAAACATCATCATCATGAAGATGAAAGCAACCACAAGCATTTATGAAATGTCTAGAAAGCTACTATGAGGTAACCCTAAGGTCAATGGAATGCATTAGAATGTCTCTGCTTCTAGAGAAAAAAAAAATGTTTAGCCAGTAAAATAAAACATGAGATTGTTTCTACATGTAGCATTTTAAAAAGATATAGTTTATTTAAATCATTTCCCTTGCTTCTCTCACTTTCAAGGCAAACAATATATTTTTATTAAATTTTAAATGTAGGGTTTTTAATATTTCATGTTTCTTTCACAATAAATTTATGGCAGTGTTTAGGATATTTTATGTACTGTCTGTATATACCCTTGTTTACAGTACCTGGGGTCTTAAGTACAGTGAATGAACTCACTGTAGTAGTGTCCTTTGGATGGTACTGAGAGCATAATTTTGTGTTTGTATCCAACATAAATCATTTTTAGAATTTATTATAAGGATAGATGATAGTATATATTACAATGGTAAATATATGGTCAAAACTGAACTTCAAATATAACTTTACATTCATGGGAAAATTTGATGTTTTATGACAACTTTTTCCATGAATTGTAATAGTAAGTAGAAGACAATACATACATGGTGAGATGAAAGTGTCCTCAGAAGATAATTGTTCACACGGACTCTCAAAATGTGATCTTGGAAACAGAGAATTAATTAGTAAAGATAAGTCATACCAGATTAAGAAGGTCCTAAATCTAATGACTGGTGTCCTTTAAGAACAGGAGAGGATCCAGAGAGATGCACACAGGTGAGGAGGTCATGTGACAATGAAGGCAGAGATTGGCGGGAAGGAGTCTTAAGCCAAAGAATGTCAAAAACTGTTAGCAACCACCAGAATAGAGGAGAGAGACACATAACAGAAATTCCCCCAGAACCTCCAAATCAGCAGATTCTGCTACAACTTTATTTCAGACTTCTGGCCTCCTGAACAATGACAGAATAAATTTTCATTGTTTTAAAGCCACCCAGTTCATGATCATTTGTGTAGAAGCCCTAGGAATATAATATAGGATATTCCAATCACATTTAATACTTAATTTTACTCTACTCCATTTTTTTTCTACAACTTGTATAATCTAATGTTTTCAATCAAGATAGTATAAAGGATATTTAAGCAAATAACCTAAGTTATATAATTGATTGTTTTTGAAAAGCAATTTCCAAATATCACTGTTCAGCATAATATTTTTCTAATGGGAAAAATAAGTCATAAAAGATTATTTTAATGTCTCAGGTTCTTTCAGTGCCTCACTCTTGACAAAACAGGATGCCCTATCTCCCAGTTAAGTGCACAATTTCAATGCAGGGTAAGTGGTAGGGCACGTCCCAGACAAGCCTTCTAGAATGAAGCACTCATTCCATAGCTGCTGAGATGGTTGACCACGGGCAGCTTTCAACTAAACCCCTCTCTGAGACTTCCCCTTGGCTGAAGAGAGCCACTCCTTTTCAAGGCCATGCTTCCTTCCTGAGGGCACCCCACATAGAATGACTGACCAATGTAAAGTGACAAAGGCCAACTCCGTTGCCCTAGTTGGGGCAGAACTGGAGTATGCCTTTTTAGCTTTAGAGCTCCGTATCAGGAAGGATTGGGTGAGGTCACTGTGGGAGATCAAGTTCTTTTTTTTTTTTTTTTTTTTTTTAACATTTATGTACTTATTTTGGAGAGGAAAGAGAGCAAGGGGAGGGGCAAAGGGAGAAACTGAGAGAGAAACAGACTCTATGCTCAGCTTGGAACCCAAACGGGGCTTTACCTCATGACCCTGAGATCATGACCTGAGCCAAAATCAAGAGTCGAACGCTCAGTAGAGTGAACCACCCAAGCTGCCTCAGGAGTTAAATTCTGTTCTTAACCTGCTTCCTTTCGTCCCCACAACGGGTTCATCACACAGCACTCCTTAAGACATTTCTTGCATGCAAACATCAGTCTCACAGTTTGCCTTCCAGAAATCCAGCTGTAGCATCTAGAGATGAGGAGACGCATTTTCAAGATATACTCGGCCATCAATTCTATCCCATTTAGAAAAAATCAGTAAAATGTCCTACTCTTCCCCCCTTACAAAATGAGAAGTTTGTCCTCATTGTTACTTCATTTGTGTCCCTTCTAACTTTAAATTGCTGAGAAATTCTGTCAATATTCCATATATTTGTCCCCCAATAATATAGGCTTTGTATAGCTATCTCTGCCTGAGAGTTGTGTAACAAGTCTTACACCCACAATTAGCTGTAGGATGTGTCTTAAAGGTGACCTTGATTTATTTAGCTGATTAGTCAGTAGATACTTTATAAAGTTCAATATTCTGAGGATTGATCAGAAAAGGAAACTTTTAATGTCCTTAATGGGGTCATTAGTGATATTAGTGAATGAAATTAAACTGAAGGACAATCTCAACAAACCTTTTTTTTTTTTTTTTTCCTTAATTCTAATAGCATACCCCTGGGAAAGTTAATAGCTAGTGTAAATTGGTGCCTATTTCCTTTATCTCATTTACTTTATCTGGTTTAAATAGATAACAGATGATTACATTGAATATAAATTAGAAGCACTGCCTATTTTCTAAACTTGACTCTTATAAAAATAAATGTATAGACCTTTTTAAACTCAAGGAGAATTTTTATGGGCAGTCAATAGTACTTTTAAAAAGTTGATACATTTTCTTCATGGATAATAACATAACTGTAACATTTTTTTCATAACTGTAATAATATTCTTCAGTGTGAAATGACATCGGTGAATTTATGATTTAGTCATTGATTCCAGTTTCAATTTGTGAATAATTATTCCAGATGATGAGTTATAGCTTGAAACTTTCAAGTCATCAGGAAGGAAAATATCATTGAAAAAGACAGCTTCTCAGATAATGGGGCCGCATATACATTCATACACTGCCCCCAAAATGAATAAATCTATGAAGTGGTGAAAAGAACTCTAGAGAAAGGTCAGGGATTGCTGATTGTCACCCAGACTTTGCAAAGTACTAGAGAACATAATCTTTATGGCTTATCCTGCTCGTTTCTTGATTGGGAAATAATTATATATGACTTTCCCTGTATAGGTTCTTTGGTTGTGAGTATGTCTTACTTCTTGCTAAAATAAATGAAGCAAGACTAGGATGAAGACGATTTTGTCTCATAGCTAGAACCTGTGAGGAAATCAACTTTAAAAAATTTATAATAAATTTGCAGAAAAAATCAAAGCTTAGGATATCTAATGATATATTGAATATAAATTTCTCATGATGTAAACTAAAAATAAACAAACAAGCAAACAAAAAGCACCAGAAAACCTATCATAGGTATTCACTGGTGAGAGTAAATTTAACTTAAAAAGTATAACATTTGTATACTGAAAAGCACAAATATTGCTGAGAGAAATTAAAGATCTAAAAATACTTGAGATTCTATATTCATGGTTGGAAGCCACCATTTTCTACCCAATTGACCTACAAATTTAAAAGAATTCCTATCAAAATTTCTGTGTACATTTTTTTTTATAGATTGAAAATTGATCCAAAAATTTATATGGTAATGAAAGATTCAGAAGACAAAAGAGTTTTAGAAAAGATGAACAAAGTTGGGGGACTTATATTACCAAATTTCAAAACTTACTCTAAAGTCCTAGTAATCAAGACACTGTGGTATTGGGAGAACAGGCTAGGTCAATGGGACAGAATTCAGAGTCCAGAAATTTATCTTTATAATCATGGTCAGTTGCTTTTTTTTTTTTTTTTAAGATTTTATTTATTTATTTGACAGAGAGAGAGATCACAAGTAGGCAGAGAGGCAGGCAGAGAGAGAGAGGAAGCAGGCTCCCTGCTGAGCAGAGAGCCCGATGTGGGGCTCGATCCCAGGACCCCGAGATCATGACCCGAGCCGAAGGCAGAGGCTTAACCCACTGAGCCACCCAGGCGCCCCATGGTCAATTGCTTTTTAATGAAAGTTCCAATACAGTTCAATGAGGGAAAGAATTGTCTTTCCATCTAATGATACCAGGACAAATGAATATACACATAAAAGAAGGAAAAGAAAAGAAAATGAGGATGAGGGAGAATAGGAGGAAGAGGTAGGGGAGGAGAATCTTCCTTCACACTATATACAGAAAACTAATTCAATATACACTATAGACATAAAATATAAGATTAAATAATATAGAACTTCTTGAAGAAAGTATGAGAATATCTATATACAGGAGACCCCTAATGCATAATGCTATAAAACATTAAGTTTAACTGTTATTAGCCTAGGGAGCAGTATGCATGTGAAAGGGTAGCCAGCTGTTCACCAAGAAATTTTAGAGAAATCTGTGAGCATCAGAACCATCTAAAGAGGAAAGAGATTGACTCTAAAAGTACAAGTTTCCCTACACTAAAGGTGTGCAAATAACTCAGTCATTGTTATAAGCATTGGTTGTGTTGAACTAGAGCAACAGCAATAAATTCCATTCCCTGTTCTGAAGGCGCTCCTGGTCTAATGCTGATGTCGACCAACTGAAGGAAAGTTGTAAGAGATACGATGTAAGTTCAGAACAAAAGGTGACTGTGACAGCCCCTGATGGCACGTAACAGACATGGGGGTCAGAGAAGGCCTCCTAAAATAGGTTACAACTGAGCTGAATTTTTAAGAATGAATAGAGTTTACCCAGACAAAGAAAAAAGTATGGGATGGTGCAAACAAAAAGAGGTTCAAGGTCATGGACATACTTAAGTTCACAAGATCTATTAAATGCCATAGCTGAACACTGTTGTAGGTGCTGGAAATTCAACAGTAGTATTTGAAAACAAATACTAAGTGAGAATAAAACAGAGAAAGGATGAAGGGAACAGAGTGAGAGGGAGAGTCATCATTTTAGTTGGGGTAAACTGGGAAAGTCCCACTGAGGAGGTGATGTTGGGTAAAGACCTACGGGAAAAAGGGGGCATAGTGCTTTAGGAGAAAGGCAGCTTAGGTAGAGGGTAAACCAAATGCAGAAGTCCTGAGCAGGAGTGAGGCTGATATTTCCGAGAGTGAGTCCAGTGTGGCTGGACAATATTTTTTTTAGAAGATTTTATTTGTTTATTTGACACAGAGAGAGAGATCACATGGAGGCAGAGAGATAGGCAGAGAGAGGGGGGAAGCAGGCTCCCTGCTGAGCAGAGAGCCTGATGTGGGGCTCGATCCCAGGACCCTGAGATCATGACCTGAGCTGAAGGCAGAGGCTTAACCCACTGAGCCACCCAGGCACCCCAGTTAGATGATATTTAATTGAAGTGTTGGAAAAGAGATCAAAGAACCAATGATTCAATCCAAGAGGACAAATCACGTGGGCCTTATTTAAGCTTTGAGTAAATGAGACAAGATAGCTCATCCAAGGCACTTTCTTAATTTAGAGTATCCAGAACATATAGAAAAGGGGTCAAGAATTACAGGAGATAAAGCTGAAGAGTCAAGAAGCAGGAAGAGTTCCTGAAAAACCCTGCATGTGGTGACCATGTGCCCACATTTGCTCAGAATAGTTTCTGAGGACTCCTGTTGTCCTGGTATAATTTTTAACAGTTCTATTTTCAAAACTGTCATGGTTTGGAGACTAGATGTTATAGTCCCCCAACACATTAAGGAATGTAATTTTTCCTTATAAGAGATAAAGAAAAATGAAGGGTGGCGAGTTTGAGGGAAAACACATGAATACAGCACTGCCACATTTTGTTCAAGGCCGGGCAAGAGGCTGGGACACCATGTCTGTAATGAGAGAGGTAGACAGAAGGTTTGGTTAATGCAGGAGACACAGCCAATGAGTTGATTGGAGCATCCAGCCACAGAGGAGTGCTAATCTCAAGTTTCATTATTACATTATCCATTGTAGGCTTCATTCCTCCAGAGAGCCTGGTACAGGGTGACTATGCTGTCACATGTTAATGAATATAAATGGGCACTGACTTTTTTCCTTTACGAAGGAATTGACTTCCCTTTGAGGAAGCATGCCTTCCTGCACGCCTCCATAATTTGTGAACAGTAATTCTGACCACAAAATTCAGTGTTCAGTAATTATCAGATGATTTGGTTGAAAATTTTGGAATGCTACACAAATACAAAGCATCCTGCTTAAAAGTGCTAAATACAAAGCATCCTACTTAAAAGTGCTTAAATCTTCTGAGCCACAGAAATGGAACACAATTTACTACTAACATAGTTTTAGACCACAGCCTTTTATGTAAGTAACTTCAATCTTATAAAAAATTCACAAGCAATAATACTACTGTAATTCTAAGGAACTCCATTAGATAGCTGAATCAACTAAATAACCAGTGGCTGGCTTCTTAAGCAATTTTAAAATCAAATAAATCTTAATTTTGGTTTTTAATAAACTTTACATTTGAGAAGGCTATAAATCTTGTGCAGGGTCAAGGAAGGAGTTACCATTAATTAAATACCTATAATATGTCCAACAGCATTTGAATGTTATCCAATTTTTTTTTTCTTCTAAGGGCTACAGTATATAAGTTTCAATTAATTTACAAATGAAGAAACTGAGGCTCAGAATAGTTAAGTAATTTGCCCACAGTCACTTAAACAGTAAGTGGCACAAACTGAGTGCAAAACAGTTCTGCCAGACGCCGGAGTCTCCATTCCTTCCTTCAAAACCTATCCTCTGTCACTGTTTACTACAAATACTCCATTGTAGAGTCAACATTACGTAATCCAAAGTGGACAAACAAGCAAACAAACAAAAATAGGAGCTGTATTTTAATTAAATGCATTGGTATTTGCTGTGCGTTGAGGGCTGTTTGGGCCATGTACCTGGGAGGATGGACACGTTTCATAAGATAAATGGGTATTAATGCCAAGTGAAACTTCCATCTTCTTTACTGTATTTGAGATGCCTGTTTCATAAGTCAACTCGTGCAATCTTCTTAACGATTCTATAAGGTAGCTAATATTACCGCCACCATTTGCAAGTGAAGTAAATGAGGCACTGTAATGCATAGAAAACAGCGGGGAAATGGTTCACTTTGACAACTGGGTTGGCCTGGAGCTGCACTGGAGCTCCCTTCATTCCCATGGGGTGTGTTTATTTCTCCTTCCAACAGGGGGCAATCTAACATCCTAGCATCTCCAAGGCCTGTAGGGGCCAAGCAGATGGACCTTCTCAGAAAACGACTTGGTTAGGTAGTGCCTCCAAACTGCATTACTTACCAACAAGTAGTCCGTGAATTCCTCCTGCAAGCTCACTTTCTCCCACTTGTTTATGAGAAAGGGAGACCCATCAGGGGGCTGATGCTGCACTGGAAGGTCAACCATGGTGATGGCTCCGTGGGAGGAAGGAAGAGAGAAGACCCATTTTTTCTAGTCTCTGTTGACTCAACTTTAGAACTTTAAAACGCAACTCATCCCTCAACACAACTTGTTTTTATTTATTTATTCTTTCATTAAAAACAAATCAAACGTCCCCCCTTCACCCCCACACCCACTCACCCACCCCAGGATACCTGGGTGGGTCAGTTGGTCAAGCATCCACCTTCGGCTCAGGTCATGATCCTGGGGTCCTGGGGTCAGGTCCCAGGGTTGTCTCCCTGTAGAGCAGAGGGCCTGTTTCTCTCTCTGCCTCCTGCTCCCCCTGCTTGTGCTCTCTCTCACTCTCTCTTACTCTGTCTCTGACAAATAAATAAATAAAATCTGAAAAAAAAATCAATCCCCATGTCATTGCCCAATTTATACTGAAACCAGTTGTGTGACCATTGGTGATAGCTTACAACAGCCGTGGTATCACGTTGTTAACTGGTAAAAGAGGGACTCGGCTAAATAAACATTAAAAATGCCAAATATACCCTCATTGGATTTTCATTTTTTTGTTGTTTGAGATGATATTGATAAATATTACAAAACAAAAGAGATGAGAATTCAGAGCAAAAGGAAACTTAAAATGTAACAAGTTGGAATTGCACCAGAGGCCAATTTTTTTATGGCCAGGACAGGTAAGTACAATACAAAATCTTCTAGAGCGGAGACTTTGACATCTCAAAGTTGATCATTAAGACAATTGAAGCAGACGGTGGCTCGGGAGTTAGGCAGACCTGGTCCGGAATCATTGCTTCAACCTTAAGTAACTATATGAATTTAGTCATTTTATTTAGATAAGTTTTATTTTTAAAGTGGGATAGATAATAATATTTATTTCAAAGTATAGTTAGATGGACTAAAAAAACCCAGTTTTACAAAAACCTGCAACACACATTGACACACATGCAAATATGTCGAGCAAGTAAACATCTTTCATGTAAACATATATATTATCCAGGTAAAAATCCAGGAATTATAGAATGCAGTATAAGAATTACTACTAATTAATGACTCAGATCAATTGAGATGAAATTAATTTTGTACTTAGACTTGCATATAAATGTTTTTTAGTATTTAATTATAAATATTTTGCAACAAATTAAGAAGTGTGGAAGTCAGCATTTGAGTGCACATGCAGATATAAATAATAGCACAGCCTGGATGACATAATTAAAAACAAAATAATAACTGATTTAGACAGTGTTCCAGTTAATAAAATTCAGAAGAAAATATGCTTCAAAGTATATGCCATGAGTGTTGCAAAATATAATATCTGCCTCAAACTATAGATTGAAATTATTATGTTTAGCAAATATCTAAGGTGTTTCTTTTTTTTTTTTTAAAGATTTTATTTATTTATTTGACAGACCGAGATCACAAGTAGGCAGAGAGGCAGGCAGAGAGAGAGGAGGAAGCAGGCTCCCTGCTGAGCAGAGAGCCGTATGAGGGGCTCGATCCCAGGACCCTGGGATCATGACCTGAGCCGAAAGCAGAGGCTTTAACCCACTGAGCCACCCAGGTGCCCATCTAAGGTGTTTCTTATAGGAAAGACCATTTGGTTTCATTTCCCAAGCCATGATTTCACTAATAATGGTTTCAGTTAGATGTAAGTTTTGACTAAGCTGAGAAGCAAGGTGTTTCACCTCTGCAAATTAGAAAGTTTGTCTTGGTCTATACTGTGATGTGAAAATTGTTTCAAAGGGAAGAGCATATCTAAACATGAATGACCTTGGAAATGATAATTGGAAATTTCATTTTCTACTAAAGATGAAAACAACACTACCGATATTCAAGAGATATAGAAAATAGATGTGATATCAATGTATTATTTTAGATGATTTTCCTACATTACATAGTTTTGTGCAACATAAAAAAAGATAACATTGAACTTTTATTTGGAACACAGCATATTTATTTGTAATTTCTATGTATTGGAGGTATTATTAGACTGGTCTCGTATTTGTTTCCATAACTGATTGTATTCAAAGAGCTCTATAGATTCCGTGGAAATGAAAGTCAATAAAAACAAAATATCAAACAAATTGTTTTATTTTCATTGTTACTATTTGGGAAAATTGTCTTCTTTATCTCATAGATTTTTTTAGACAAATATATGATTTATTGCATATAAAAATTTATATGAGTATGGATTTTCTTTGCTGTTAGTTCTCAAATGCAACTAATGCCTTGTTCCAAATGAAAAGTTTTATGTATAGAAAAGATTACACATTTAACACACATAAAAGTTTTATAAATTTATTTTTATTGATCTGAAAATGCTAAGAAATTGTAGTTAGCACCATTATCAATTGAACAAAGAGATAAATGGTGGAAGAGCATGTTAAGAGCTGTCCATGTGACTTAGTGGAAAGAACAATGGTAGACCTTTAGCCCTTAAAATGGAACACGCTTTGCACTCACACTGTAATTTTGTGTTACTACTTCCATTACATTAAAAATCCTACTCTCAGATTTCAAACAACAATGGAACTTATTCAAAACAATGTGTCCTTTAAGCTACAATTTTCTCCTCTCAAAATATATAAATATAATATGGCCTTCTGATTTTAACAACTCAATTTGTGCTGAGGACCAATTTTTAAAAATGTGGAAAAATATTTAATAAACTGCAAAGTTCAATACTATAGATAGTGATGAAGCATTAGTTACAGAATTGCTTCTCTCTTAATTTTTCTGAAAGCCAATCATGAATTACATTGAATAAAATTATATGAGTCACCTGCCCACATAAAAGATGGCTAAACATGTTTGGTTGCTTTTTTCACGATCTAGTCAATTACATCAGCATGGCAATCTTCAGGGGCTCATTTCCTGTAGGCGCACACACACTCATCCAGTGCTACTGGAAATTTTGATCAGCTACCTAATCACTTTAAATAATAAACATGTTTGCTTTAACGACTTTATCATTGCTGCAGTTTATCTGAGTGAATGTGCACTTTTCCATTCTGAATTGTACATTCAAACTTGAGCCATTATCCAAGTTCAATTAACTGAGCACAGCACGACCAAGCCAACTCTTTTGGCTGCTCTAACAGACGAATTAGGGCACTCAAAGACCCATATGCTGGGCGGTAAAAGAGGATGACATGTGGAGTATTTGGAAATGCTCTGAAGTTGGCAACAGAAGATTTAATTCTGTTGCTGAGGTTTTTTGTTTATTTTTCATTGCTTAGTATTTCCTAATCAATTTCAACCTTTAAGCTGTAAGCTCACTGAGGACACAGCTCTGTTTTAGTTACCTTCTGCATCCTCATTGGCTGTGACCTTTTCTGCCACAGGGTGTAAGCTCAAAAATTAATTTTAGGCTTGACAGATTTAGAACACTTATGTCATATTTCTGCTTAATAAAATATTACCTTTATGAAGGAACACATGTGTATGTATAGATAGATAGATAGATAGATAGATTTTATGAAGATATAACTTGCACCTTCAAATTGCTTCTGTCAAAAAATATGCAAATATAAACAACAAAAATGTGCAAATCTTTTTCAGTGAAACAGCGAAACTTCGTAAAGAAACATAAAAGATCACTCAAATTAATCAATGCATACAATTTCTAATGAAGTCAGACTGAATTGTGCAACTGTCTATTCCATAAGAATTTGTCTATATAAGCTATAAATCTGATAGACTTTTTAATTGAAAAATAAACATAAACGACCAAGAAAATACTAAAATCAAGAGCTAACAATGAGAAATTAGCCCTAATAAATATTTAAATGAATTATGAAATGATACAAACAACTTACAGTTCAGAAGAAAAAGTAAGAAAGTCTAAAGATAGCTCCAAAATATAAGAGGATATAACACAATGTAGTATTTATTATCAGAGAAAAAAATCTGTTATCTGTTTTCTCAAAAAATGCTGCTGAAATACTAGCTACCAATTTGAAAATAATCTGTATCTATATCTTGAAGGACATATGAAGAAGTCCAATAATTTGACCATAATAAAATGGAGCCATTAAAGTAATCAGGTAAAACTTAGAAGACTTTTTTTAAAAGCAACATTTTTGGTAGTATAAGAAACTTTTAAAAGCTTTTATACATTTCTAATAAATAGAGGGAAAGATTCTCAACCTCATATATAAACAAAATTTTGAATAGCCATTTTTCCCTCGTTGAGATAAGAGAGATGAATGTGTTGTTGCACATACGATCTTCCTCAACTTACCATGGGGTTATGTATTAATAAATCTAACATGAATTGGAAATATCCTAAGTCGAAACTTATTTAATTCACCTTACCTATAAAAACATCATAGCTTAGCCTAGCCTACCTTAAATGTGCTCAAAACACTTACATTAGTGTACAGCTGGGCAAAATCCTAACACAAACACTATTTTATAATAGTGTTGAAATCATGCAGTTTATTGCATACCATACTGAAAGTGAAAAACAATGGTTGTATAGGTACAGAATGATTACAAGTGTATTGGTTGTTTACCCTCCTGATCTGTGGGTGCCTGGAAACAGTTCCCATTGCCCAGCATCACGAGAGAGTGTTATCCTGCAAATCACTAGCATGGGAAAAGATCCAAACTCCAAACTCCAAGCACAGTTTATACTGAATGTGTATTAGTTTTGCACTACCATAAGATCGAAAAACCTATAAGTAGAACCATTATAAACCCGAGACTGTCTCTACAAGGATTACATATGAAACATCTTTATGATTAGAAATTCTGGATAAAAACTGAAAGTCTCTCAACAGATTGTAAGAAGATAATTCATAATTCACCCATACTGTAGAATTTTAAGCAAGAATTAAAACCTCAGTGTATTCTGATAACAACTAAGTGATGTTTTCCAAATTTCTCTGTTTTATATCTTAAGAATGTTATAAAATAATTGAACATGTAGAAAAGACAGCTAACAATTTATTATGCAATATTAAAATAAGAATTTACCTTTGCTAGGAAATAAGAAAACAAGTCTTAAAATTATCCTTCATTATATATTTTCATTTTTAATAATCCACTTTAATAATTTAAAAATTTTAATCATAATTTGTTAACCAGTAATCAATGAAGCCTTACACAATTTAAATATACTTTAGATATTTTTTAACACATGTTCTCTAAAAAATTGCCATATGAGGAGAAGTACTTTTTCAAAAAGGTTATATTATGGAATAAAATAGCACTCCTAAAAAACACAAATCAGCCAGTTAATTTTCACAGTATGGGGGGAAAATTACCATTTGGTTTGGATGGTATGTGCACTTTTACATGTCTGAAAATTCTAGAGTTGTGTGCTTGGAGCATTATTTCAATTTAGTTTTGGGAAAAAAAACTAGTAAATTTGCTCACCTAAAATCTTTCTAATTTTTCAGTGACTCCGGTTCTTTCCAACCAATAAATTGGGTGTGTCGAGGTAGGAAAGCATGAGAGAAGGCAATATAACTATTTTTTATTTAATTTTTAACTTTTTTAATAAACATATAATGTATTTTTATCCCCAGGGGTAGAGGTCTGTGAATCACCAGGTTTACACATTCCACAGCACTCATCATAGCACACACCCTCCCCAATGTTCATATCACCACCACCCTCTCCCATCCCCCCTCCCTCCAGCAACCATCAGTCTGTTTTTTGAGATTGAGTCATTTATGGTTTGTCTCCCTCCCGATCTCATCTTCTTTCATTTTTTCTTTTCCTACCCCCCAAACCCCCCACATTGCATCTCCACTTCCTCATATCAGGGAGATCATATAATAGCTGTCTTTCTCCAATTGACTTATTTTGCTAAGCATAATACCCTCTAGTTACAACCACAGCGTCGCAAATGACAAGATTTCATTTCCTTTGATGGCTGCATAGTATTCCACTGTATATATATACCACATCTTCTTTATCCATTCATCTGTTGATGGACATCTAGATTCTTTCCATAGTTTGGCTATTGTGGACATTGCTGCTATAAACATTCGAGTGCACGTGCCCCTTCAGAGCACCACGTTTGTATCTTTAGGATATATACCCAGTAGTGCAATTGCTGGGTCATAGGGTAGCTATATTTTCAGTTTTTTGAGGAACCTCCACACTGTTTTCCAGAGTGGTTGCACCAGCTTGCATTCCCACCAACAGTGTAGGAGGGTTCCCCTCTCTCCGCATCCTCACCAGCATCTGTCATTTCTTGACTTGTTAATTTTAGCCATTCTGACTGTTGTGAGGTGGTATCTCATTGTGGTTTTGATTTGTATTTCCCTGATGCCGAGTGATGTGGAGCATTTTTTCATGTGTCTGTTGGCCATCTGGATGTCTTCTTTGCAGAAATGTCTGTTCATGTCCTCTGCCCATTTCTTGATTGGATTATTTGTTCTTTGGGTGTTGAGTTTGCTAAGCTCTTTATAGATTTTGGATACTAGCCCTTTATCTGATATGTCATTTGCAAATATCTTCTCCCATTCTGTCAGTTGTCTTTTGGTTTTGTTAACTGTTTCCTTTGCTGTGCAAAAGCTTTTGATCTTGATGAAATCCCAGTAGTTCATTTTTGCCCTTGCTTCTGTTGCCTTTGGCGATGTTCCTAGGAAGAAGTTGCTGTGGTTGAGGTCAAAGAGGTGGCTGCCTGCATTCTCCTCAAGGATTTTGATGGATTCCTTTCTCACATTGAGGTCCTTCATCCATGTTGAGTCTATTTTCATGTGTGGTGTAAGGAAATAGTCCAATTTCATTTTTCTGCATGTGGCTGTCTAATTTTCCCAGCACCATTTGTTGAAGAGGCTGTCTTTTTTCCATTGGACATTCCTTCCTGCTTTGTCGAAGATTAGTTGACCATAGAGTTGAGGGTCTATTTCTGGGCTCTCTATTCTGTTCCATTGATCTATGTGTCTGTTTTTGTGCCAGTACCATACTGTCTTGATGATGACAGCTTTGTAATAGAGCTTGAAGTCTGGAATTGTGATGCCACCAACTTTAGCTTTCTTTTTCAATATTCCTTTGGCTATTTGAGGTCTTTTCTGGTTCCATATAAATTTTAGGATTATTTGTTCTATTTCTTTGAAAAATGTGAATGGGATTTTGATAGGGATTGCATTAAATGTGTAGATTGCTTTAGGTAGAAGAGACATTTTCACAATATTTGTTCTTCCAATCCAGGAGCATGGAACATTTTTCCATTTCTTTGTGTCTTCCTCAATTTCTTTCATGAGTACTTTATAGTTTTCTGAGTATAGATTCTTAGCCTCTTTGGTTAGGTTTATTCCCAGGTATCTTATGGTTTTGGATGCAATTGTAAATGGGATGGACTCCTTAATTTCTCTTTCTTCTGTCTTGTTGTTAGTGTTAAGAAATGCAACTGATTTCTGTGCATTGACTTTATATCCTGACACTTTACTGAATTCCTGTACAAGCTCTAGCAGTTTTGGAGTGGAGCTTTTTGGGTTTTCCACATATAGTATCACATCATCTGCAAAGAGCGATAGTTTGACTTCTCCCTTGCCAATGTGGATGCCCTTAATTTCTTTTTGTTGTCTGATTGCTGAGGCTAGGACTTCTAGTACTATGTTAAATAACAGTGGTGATAACGGACATCCCTGCCGTGTTCCTGACCTTAGCGGAAAAGCTTTCAGTTTTTCTCCATTGAGAATGATATTTGCGGTGGGTTTTTCATAGATGGCTTTGATAATATTGAGGTATATGCCCTCTATCCCTACACTTTGAAGAGTTTTAATCAGGAAGGGATGCTGCACTTTGTCAAATGCTTTTTCAGCATCTATTGAGAGTATCATATGGTTCTTGTTCTTTCTTTTATTAATGTATTGTATCACATTGATTGATTTGCAGATGTTGAACCAACCTTGCAGCCCTTGAATAAATCCCAATTGTTCATGGTGAATAATCCTTTTAATGTACTGTTGGATCCTATTGGCCAGTATTTTGGTGAGTATTTTCGCATCTGTGTTCATCAAGGATATTGATCTGTAATTCTCTTTTTTGATGGGATCTTTGTCTGGTTTTGGGATCAGGGTGATGCTGGCCTCATAGAATGAGTTTGGAAGTTTTCCTTCCATTTCTATTTTTTAGAACAGTTTCAGGAGAATAGGAATCAATTCTTCTTTAAATGTTTGGTAGAATTCCCCTGGGAAGCCGTCTGGCCCTGGACTGTTGTTTGTTTGGGGATTTTTGATGACTGCTTCAATCTCCTTACTGGTCTGTTCAGGTTTTCTATTTCTTCCTGGTTCAGTCGTGGTAGTTTATATGTCTCTAGAAATGTATCCATTTCTTCCAGATTGTCGAATTTGTTGGCGTAGAATTGCTCATAGTATGTTCTTACAATTGTTTGTATTTCTTTGGTGTTGGTTGTGATCTCTCCTCTTTCATTCATGATTTTATTTATTTGGGTCCTTTCTTTTTTCTTTTTGATAAGTCTGGCCACAGATGTGTCAATCTTACTAATTCTTTCAAAGAACCATCTCCTAATTTCGTTGATTTGTTCTATTTTTATTTTATTTTATTTATTTATTTATTTATTTATTTTTGTTTGTTTGTTTCTAGTTCATTGATTTCTGTTCTGATCTTTATGATTTCTCTTCTCCTAGGTTTAGGCTTTATTTGTTGTTCTTTCTCCAGCTCCTTTAGGTGTAGGGTTAGGTTGTGTATTTGAGACCTGTCTTGTTTCTTGAAAAAGGCTTGTACTGCTATATATTTTCCTCTCAGGACTGCCTTTGTTGTGTCCCACAGATTTTGAACTGTTGTGTTTTCATTATCATTTGTTTCCATGAATTTTTTTAAATTCTTCTTTAATTTCCTGGTTGACCCATTCATTTTTTAGAAGGATGCTGTTTAGTATCCATGTATTTGGGTTCTTTCCAACTTTCCTCTTGTGATTTAGTTCTAGCTTCAGAGCATTGTGGTCTGAAAATATGCAGGGAATGATCCCAATCTTTTGATACTGGTTGAGACCTGATTAGTGATCTAGGATGTGGTCTATTCTGGAGAATGTTCCATGTGCACTAGAGAAGAATGTGTATTCTGCTGCTTTGGGATGGATGTTCTGAATATATCTGTGATGTCCATCTACTCTAGTGTGTCATTTAAGGCCTTTATTTCCTTGTTGACCTTTTGCTTAGATGATCTGTCCATTTCAGTGAAGGGAGTGTTTAAGTTCCCTACTATTATTGTATTATTGCCAATGTATTTCTTTGATTTTGTTATTAATTGGTTTATATAGTTGGCTGCTCCCATGTTAGGGACATAGATATTTAAAATTGTTAGGTCTTCTTGTTGGACAGACCCTTTGAGTATGATATAGTGTCCTTCCTCATCTCTTATTATAGTCTTTGGCTTAAAATCTAATTGATCTGATATAAGGATTGCCACCCCAGCTTTCTTCTGATGTCCATTAGCATGGTACATTGTTTTCCACCCTCTCACTTTAAATCTGGAGGTGTCTTCAGGTCTAAAGTGAGTTTCTTATAGGCAGCATATTGATGGTTTTTGTTTTTTTATCCATTCTGATACCCTGTGTCTCTTGATTGGGGCATTTAGCCCATTAACATTCAGGGTAACTATTGAGAGATATGAATTTAGTGCCATTGTATTGCCTGTAAGGTGACTGTTACTGTATATTGTCTCTGTTTCTTTCTGATCTACTACTTTTAGGGTCTCTCTTTGCTTAGAGGACCCTTTCAGTATTTCCTGTAGAGCTGGTTTGGTGTTTGCAAATTCTTTCAGCTTTTGTTTGTCCTGGAAGATTTTTATCTCTCCTTCTATTTTCAATGATAGCCTAGCTGGATATAGTATTCTTGGCTGCATGTTTTTCTCGTTTAGTGCTCTGAATATATCGTGCCAGTTCTTTCTGCCCTGCCAGGTCTCTGTGGATAGGTCCGCTGCCAATCTAATATTTTTACCCTTGTATATTACAGACTTCTTAGCCCAGGCTGCTTTCAGGATTTTCTCTTTGTCGCTAAGACTTGTAAATTTTACTATCAGGTGATGGGGTATGGACCTATTTTTATTGATTTTGAGGGGCGTTCTTTGCATCTCCTGGATTCTGATGTTTGTTCCCTTTGCTATATTAGGGAAATATTCTACAATAATTCTCTCCAATATACCTTCTGCTCCCCTCTCTCTTTCTTCTTCTTCTTCTGGAATCCCAATTATTCTAATGTTGTGTCATCTTATGGTGTCAATTATCTCTCAAATTCTCTCCTCATGGTCCAGTATTTGTTTGTCTCTCTTTTGCTCAACTTCTTTAATCTCTGTCATTTGGTCTTCTATGTCACTAATTCTTTCTTCTGCCTCATTTATCCTAGCAGTAAGAGCTTCCATTTTTTATTGCACCTCATTAATAGCTTTTTTTTTTTCAACTTGGTTAGATTTTAGTTCTTTTATTTCTCCAGAAAGGGCTTTTATCTCTCTAGAGAGGGTTTCTCTAATATCTTCTATGCCTTTTTCGAGCCTGGCTAGAACCTTGAGAATCATCATTCTGAACTCTAGATCTGTCATATTAACAATGTCCGTATTGATTAGGTCCCCAGCCTTTGGTACTGCCTCTTGTTCTTTTTTTGAGGTGAGTTTTTCCACCTTGTCATTTTGTCCAGATAAGATTTGCTTTCTCCTCCTCTGGAATTCTGCTATTCTCCTTGGTGAGTGAAGTTGGTCTTGGCTGGGTTTCTTGTTGATCTTCTCAGGGAGGGGCCTGTTGTAGTGATTCTCAAGTGTCTTTGCCCCAGGAGGAATTGCAGTGCCCTTACCAGGGGCCGGGCTAAGTAATCCACTCGGGTTTGCTTTCGGGAGCTTTTGTTCCCTGAGTGCTTTCCGTAGAGTTCTGGAGGACGGGGATGAAAATGGCAGCCTCCCAGTCTCCAGCCCAGAGGAGCTGAGAGCTCAGGGCCCCACTCTTCAGTGCACCCTCAGAGAAAAGCACCTAACCTCCGCCATCTCCCTAGCCCAAGGTCGTGCTTGGAGAAAAGCACTCAATCACTCGTGCTTGGAGAAAAGTGCTCTGTCACTTCCATCTCCCTGGCCTCCAGCCACGTGCTTGGAGAAAAGCGCTCAGTTATTCCATCTCCCTGGCCTCCAGCCACGCTCCGAGCTCACCCAGACTGTGCCCAGTTGAAGGTAACCCCAAGCCGAGAGCTCACTCCTTGGCTTTGTCGCTATAGCGGTTTCCCCGCTCTAATACCTGTGAGCTCTGCAACACTCAGACACCCCCGGTCCTTCTGTGACCCCATGGGACCTGGGGTTACAATGACCCCACGTGAGCTTCCCCCCAGTTTAGCCTCAGGAGCAATGTCTCTCAGTGGAACAGACTTTTAAAAGTCCCGATTTTGTGCTCCATTGCTCCGCTGCTTGCTGGGAGCCAGCCCCTCCCCCCATGGTCTATCTTCCCGTCGCTTTGGATTCACTTCAACACCGGTCCTGTCTTTCAGCAAGTGGTCAATTTTCTGTTTCTAGAATTGTTGCTCTTCTTCTCTTAGATTTCCCGTTGGATTTGTAGGTGTTCGCAATAGTTAGATAAGCTGATCTCCTGCTATCGAATTTCATCTCAACCTGCTGCTTCTCCGCCATCTTGACTCCTCCCTATATAACTATTTTCTAAAACGTTTTTTTTAACTTGATTCAAATCTTACACCATATAAAATAAACAAACAAACAAAAACAAAACTCAAAATGCATTAGGTACTTAACAGTAGGGTTTGAATGTCATGCAAGGCTTGAAACTATAAAACTTCTAGAACTAAACATATGGGAGCAGCTTCATAACATAGATCTTGTTAATGATTTGTTGGCTATAACACCAAAGGCACCAAAACAAAAAAATGTGCAAAAGGCACTACATCAAACTAGAAACCTTTGTTAAAAAAGAAAACAATTAACACAGAGGGGAAAAAGCACCCTACAGAGTAGGAGAAAATATTTGCAAACCATCCAACTGATAAAGAGTTGATTTCTTAAATCTATAAAGAACTGTTACTCAATAACAAAAAAAAGAAAAAACACAAATAACCCAATGAAAAATTGGATAAAGAATGCGATAGACATTTCTCCAAAAAGACATACAGATGGCTGGAAGGTATATGAAAAGGTGCTCAATATTACCAATAATAAGAAAAATTAAAATCAAAACCACAAGGAGATATCCACATTATGCCTGTTAAAATAGCTATTGTAAAGAAAAAGAGAGAGAGAGAGAAAGAAAGGAAAAAAGGGGAAGGGGAATGAGGGAAAGAAAGAAGGAATGAAAAAGTTAGAAAAGGAGAGAAAAAGAAAAAAGAAAAGAAATGGTATAAAAGAAAGGAAAGGAAAAGAAAAGAAAGGAAGGAAAAAAGAAAGAAGGAAGGAAGGAAGGAAGGAGTATTGGTGAAGATGAGGAGAAGATATGTACATTATTGGTAGGTATATAAATTTTTACAGCTATTATGGAAGACAGTATAGAGGTTCCTCAAAACAAACAAACAAATAAATCCAGAGATGCCATCTCTGAGTATTTATCCAAAATAATTGAAATGAGGACCTTGAAGTCTGCATTCCCGTGTTTATTGCATTACTCCTAGTAGTCAAGATGTGGAAACAACCTAAGTACCTGGGCAATAATAAATGAGTAAATAAGATGTGGTATAAATTGCAAAGAAATATTATCTAGCCTTAAGCAAGAACTAAATGTTGGGTGCCTGGGTGACTCAGTTGGTTGGGTGTTTGCCTTCTACTCAGGTCATGGTTCCAGAGTTCTGGGATTGAGCCACATATGGGGCTCCCTGCTCAGCGGGGAGTCTGCTTCTCCTTCTACACCTGTCCCTGCTGGTTCTCTCTCTCTCTAGTAAATAAATAAAATATTTTTAAAAAATTAGAAGACAACCCACAGACTGAAAGAAAATATTTGCAAAAGACACATCTGATAAAAAGACTGTTATCCAAAATATGCAAGAACTCTTAAGACTCAATGATAAGAGAACAATCAGTCTAATTTTAAAAATGGTCAAACATTTCACCAAAGAAGACAAACAGATGGTAAATAAGCCTATAAAAAGACAATACACAGCATATGTCATCAGGGAAATGCAAAATAAGACAACTTTGAGATAACACAACACATGTATTCCAGTAGCTAAAATCTGGAACACCTACCACACCAAATGCTTGTTGAAAATATATAGTAGTAGGAACTCTCATTCTTCATTAGTGGGAATGAAAAAAAATGATACAGAAGATAGCTTAGAAGATAGTTTCACTATTTCTTACAAAAATATCATATTCTTACAATACAAGAACTACAGGGGAAACTTAAATACATACTACTAAATGTAAAAGATCAATTTGAAAAGGCTATATACTGTGTAATTCCAATTACATAACATTCTAGAACTCTAATAATGAATTTTCAGTGATTATGATTTGTCAATATAGTTCCATGAAATATACAAAATGCACCACTCTATTGGGAAATGTTGGTAATGGGAGAAACCATGCACATGTAGGGGTGGTGGGTATATGGGAAATCTCTGTATTTACCTCTCAATTTTATGATGAACTTGAAACTGCTCTAGAAATACATACATTCACACATATATAAAGTTCAAAAAAAAAAAGTGAAGAACAACATTCTGACAGATGTGACAACATGCATTAACCTCGAGGACAGTATGGTAAGTGAAATAAACCTGTCACAAAAGGACAAATAGTGCATAATTCCATTAATGTGAGGAATCTACAATAGTTAAACTTACAGATGCAGAGGGTAGAATAAGTTCTCAAGATCTACAGTACAACATAGTGCTTATAGTTAAAATATTCATTAGTATTCAAAAATTTAAGAAGACCAATCTCGTGTTAAATGTTAATAAAAATCTCTTTAGATAAACAACCTATCTTTCTTGATAAAAGCCCCTAAAAATTGAAGTATGTATAAATATAGTGTTACATATATATAACAAATACCACTTTATATATATAAGCATGCATATATATATAGATAGATAGATAGATAACTTAGTATACCTCTACATTTAGTATTTCTATCACATTCCTTTTTGTGTTACTTACATTTCGCTCCTGCTTTACTTTTCTTCACAAAACTCATTCAATATATTATGTAATTTAATATATACTCATTTATCATCTATCTTCCTCCACTAGATTATAAATCCCATAGGAGCAGAATTTTGCCTACAAATAAGTATTTAATATATATTTGTTTACTCAAAAATGGACAATTAAAATTAATATGGTTGATAAATACATTTTGTGTCATAACAATGCTTCCATGTTGCTCAACTTCTATGAATTTTCTCATGAATGGAAAACAAATGCTTTCCAATTTCTGAATTCTTTATCTCCTAAGATTTTTAGATACATTTATCCTGAAAATAATGAAGATAACATTCTTAATTTCCTCATAGAGATACTATGAGTATTAAAAAATATAATACCACTTATGCTTTAAGTTTTAAAAACAAATCACTTCCTTCCCTATGTAGGGTGGTCATTTATAATATGCTTAGTATAACACAGTAGAGCTAAATATAATAATGACTCTGTAACAGTTACTGAAACAAACAGAGTTATTTGTAGATAAATTCAAAGAGAGAATATTAGCTCCAGGCTGACAGAGAACTGTAAGAAATTATTTAAAATGCAAGACCATTATAGATCACCCATCAGACAAAATAATCTACCATTTTGATGTTTACTGTGTTTCAGGGTAGGAGCATTAGAAACATCATTTGTTTCATTCTCAAAGTTATATCTCTAGCTACTAGCTGCATCCCTATTTGCTATATAATTTTGCCAAGTTATTTAACCTCTCGTTCTCAGTACTCTCAGTTGTAGAAGAGGGATAAAAATATGTCCACCTCCGATTAACAGACCTGTACCCCTGGGGCTAATACATTATATTTTAATAAAAAAATTTAAAAAAAGAAGAGTCAAAATGAGTATCCATGTTTACAGTATCCATTGTAAAATAAAGAAAAACTTTTTACATAAAATATATATATATGTATATATATATATGCCTACCTCATATGGTTGGGAGGATCATCAATATTAATTATTTAAAGGAGTCTGGTACACAATTAACACTGTAAATTTTTTATAATATAATAGTTAGTTTATCTTGGTTATAAAAATTGAAGATATGAAGCACCTTTACCATGAAGAAAAATTGCAACACAGTAAGCAATACCGCTTTAAATGTATTTAAATGTATTTAAAAGACAACATAGTTGTTAACTTTAGAAAATCATAAGAACATTTATAAATTTAAGAAGAAAGATAAAAGACAACATGAAACAATAAGAACAACATGTGTATCAACAAATAATCATGAAATGGGCTGAAATGAAAATAGATTTATTTTTTTAACTTGGTACCCAACCAAGATCAGTTGGTTTATTTCAGGTTTGTTTCATGTAGTGTAATATATATCAATGTAGTATAACTTTGTATAAATCCACTGTAATTTATCCAGCTATTAATTGATATTCAGATGGTTTCCAATTTTAACTATTATGAAGAAGTCTGCTATAAACAGATCTCTACATATAGAAATACACAAATAAAGGAAGTGTATTGAAATAGTAAAAAAGAGAAAATAACTAAAAAAATCATGAGACACAATGATGGAGTAAAAATATGAATCATGAGAACATATTTAATAGATTAAAATGTTTCATCTTTATTAAATAATAGGATTATTGTATTGCATTAAAACTCAAAATTTTTAACTTTATGTATAGTCAGCTAGAAAGAGATTGTAAACAGACTAGCTCAAAATATTTAAAAGATATCATAAGTAAATAATGTAAAGGAAGAAATTTTAAAACACTGACTGAAGCACAGAAGATATACATTAATGCGCATAAACACAATTGACAAGTCACTCAAATCACGATTTTTTTTTAACCAAATGTACAAATCATGAAAAACACATTGGATTTCAACATCCAATTTTGATTTTAAATGCAATCTTGAATCAAAATGTATTAAGCTTTAGAAAACTGAATTTGAATGACTCCTTGAGATAATGAAAGATATATAAGTCAAATATAATGTCTTATTTAATCAGAAAAATAGAACAGTAATTTTTAAAGTAAGAAATTCAAAAAGGAATGTCCATCAGCAGCTATATGCAAGTTGTTGAAGAACTTCTAATAATTGCTAAAATGATCATGTCAATGGGAAAAGTAAAGATATAACTATCAGAAGAGAAAATGTAAATAGTATTTGTGTATGATTTATTTTTTTTTTTTTTTACTTCATGGAAAACACCTGAGAGTCTAGAAATATTAATATAAAGTCTCAGGAAATTGATTAATTATAAAAATAAATTAATTTTACAAATGTAATCACCTTCCATCATGCCTGGGTGGCTCAGTCGGTTAAGCATCTGCCTTTGGCTCAGGTCATGATCCCAGGGTCCTGGGATCCAGTCCAGCAATGGGCTCCCTGCTCAGCTGGGAGCCTGTTTCTCCCTCTGCTTGCCACTTCCCCCAACTTGTACTCTCTCTCTCTCTGACAAAGTCAGTCAGTCTTAAAAAAAAAAAAAAAAAAAAAAAAAATTTTTAAATCATACATGCTTCCACAATCCAAACAGTTATATAGGCACACTTGCACACAAAGTTGTTTTTGTTTGTTTGTTTGTTTTTGAGTATGACTGACACAGGACACACAATGTTACAGTTTTAGGTTTGGGTAAAAATGTTGTATATAATATTTCAAATGTCTTATGGTATTATTGTTTGATATCTGCTATTAAAAAGTATACAATCAGGTTTTAATTTGGCCACGCTGTTTCTTCTTTCTTCTGAACATCCCAGCTGTGTTTGGTTTTTACTATCTTACATTGGGAAGATTTGTAATATTTAAATGTCCTATTTTAAAACCTCATTCTTCTAGCTATGCAGACTTGATTCCACAGTTAAGTGGACTCAGTACTTATCACCTTCATCATCCTGAAACAGCTTTTCCATTCCTGAAATTTTTCTTATGACTTATATAGAATTGGCTGGATTTTTTTTTTTTTTCCGCACTTAGTCATTTTTTTTTGTTTGTTTCGTTTTGTTTTAAATGGGAACTGGGCATCATTTTCCAGGATTTATTTGGTTACTGTTGCTTATTGCTTTTATTCCCCCCCCTCCCTTTGAGGATCTCTGTTGTGTTTATGTGTGTATAGCCATCTCACTGGGTATAAACATTATTACATTATATTTTATTTCCTGAATTTCCTGGTAAATGCAATTCTCTGCTTTTCTGGAATTATTTGGTGCTATGAGGAATTCTGAGGCAAGACTGAGTTTCTCTCTGAATCTTCTACTTCTATCTTCCATGAAACTTTCTGGAGGTCTGGTTCATGAACATCCTCCTTACCCAGCAAGAGGCAGATTCTGCCCCTGTGGGATTTATGTCCTCTGATGCAGTGTGCACTTGGCAAAGATAGATCTCTGATGGTTCTCCTTCTACTGTGTTGGCTTCATTATTTTCTCCTACTTGCTGAATCAGTTCTTGGTCAATTTTTTTTCCTCATGATTTGGTTGATAATAATGGGAAGTCTTAAATTTTAGACCCATTTTCTTTTCTCAATATTACATCTGGAATGTAAGGTCAGGACCCAGATCATGTTCCCTTGAGTATTCCAGATCTTGCCTTGTCTGCAACATCTTAAATTTCATGGCTTGAAAATAAATAAATAAATTAATTAATTAATTAAATAAATAAATAAACTTCATGGCTTGAATTTTTACCACCTTTTATTTGTCTTTTATTATTTTCAGACTGTAGATACTAATTTGCCTTCCTCAATATCTTATTTTCATTTTTTTATTTTTATAAAAATAAAACTATTATTGTATGTTTATATTATATAAAAATTATTTTATTTTTTAATTAAGCAGATGTTGAAATTTATGAAGTTTAAAATATTTTGTATTTTGTAAAGAAAAAATGGAATAATTATGGAATTAAAATATTTGCGGGTAAAATGATACACATTAGAGTTCTGCAAACTTCTGCTATTAAGGGCCAGATAGTAAATAATCTCAGCTTTACAAGCCATGGGAGCTCACACGTACTCAACTTTGCCATTGCAAGGTGAAAGTACCACAGACAATTTATAAATGGATGAGTGAGATGGTGTTCTATTAATACTTTATTTACAAAAACTTAAATTTGAATTCCATACATGTTTCACACATCACAGAATTTTATTATTCTTTGTTCCATTTGGCTTCTAACCACTTAAAAAGCAATGATTACTGTAGTTCATGGTACAAAAACAGGTAGTGTGTTAGATTTGCCCTGAGGGTTGCCATTCACTAAACCCTGTTATCAGTGACTACAATTTGGAAGTTTAATTGATACCGTTCTCCAACAGATGTTTTACTCCTTCGTCAAACTGAGGATTAACACATTTTTCATAACCAATAATAATTTGGGATTTAAATGAATATGAATATTCAGCATTTTGCTCAGAATTTCCCCGTGGGTGAGAAATAGCACAGACACATTGCGTGGACGATAGAAAACAGGAAACATGTCAGAGTGTCCAGGTAAACGCTGCCTTGAAAAAGTTTCCTTTCGATGGAAGAGACTTTTAAATGTGTTACCCAGAAGATGGAGTATTCCCTTCAGAGTTTTCCATGCTGTCAGCTGTGGATGCTTCACTCTTATTTAATGTTCCCTGCTGAACCTTGAGAGATCTGAGAGGTTGGAATTATAGAGGCAGCGCTGTATCCGTCTTGATCTTTTTTATAAGATTTGTAATGATATCTCGGGCGCTAGAATTTAATCTGTTTTTACAGCTTCCACAGCTAGTAGAAAACTCCCTTGTGACATTTTCAATGTGTGAAGTTCACTCAAGACATGACTTCTCTCTTCTGGTCATATTTTTATGGCAGAAATGACAATTTATTTCACTCCCTCTCATCTCGGTAGGACACATTTTTGTTACAAGAGAAGTGCTGCCAGGTCACTGTCTGTAGTTTTCCAACACCTTAAGGCACAGTAGGGATAGTTACTGCACAGGTAGAACCGCAGAGCTGCTCAGGCAAGGGGAAGCCCAAGATGTGCTGATGAGGGGCGCCCCACCCTTCCCCCAATCCTGTGAGGGTTCCCGGACCTAGACCAGCACTGGATGGTTTCTTTCCTGCAGCGACGTCCTCGTTGCTTTCTCTCTCCTTTCTACACATTTAGATATTTATAGATTATCAACATAATTGTATCTCACTCTTTGGAATCCTGTTCAATTGTTGAATCCTATTTCATTTTCACACAAAACATTTCCTACTTTTCAATTTACTAATAATGGTTTCAAGATTCGGGTATGTTTAAAATATGTTTAAATTGGTAGATAAATTCTTTGGAATTCTAGAAATGTCTTCATACCTACAAAAGCTTTCACTATATAGGTACTAATCAAATATCATCCTAAATACTTCTACTTTTTTATACTTTTTTATGATTTCAGATTTTTGTTTTAACTTTTTTTTTTTTATTTTTATTTTAACTAAGCTCTACATGCAACATGGGGCTTGAGATCCAGACTCCCACACTCTACCAACTGAGCCAGGTTTTAAACGAAGTTCTCCTGAAAACAAAATCATTACATTCTTATTGAAAAATGTAGGAAGTGTCCAAAGGCCAAAGGAGAAAGTGAAGAATTTATGTAGCCCTCAACCACGTAATGCCCCATAATATCCTGTGATGTGTTCTTCAAGTCCTTGGTGTTATCATTTGGGATAGTATCCAACTTTGAAGACAAAGTAGTTAATATGTGTAATTGTTTAAATCTTCATCTCTGTAATTATTAATGAAGAAAGAACATCGATTCACATAATTTGGAATTACTTATTTTGTATACTCATCATATCTTGAGACATTTGTTTATTGTGAGTTCAATCATTTTCTAATTGATTTGTGTGAACTTTTCTTGTTATTGATTTTAGTCCCTTTCCAACTTGTTTTGCAATTATTTTTCTAGTTATCATTTTAATTATAATTTTGTTGTACTTGAATTAGAATACCCAGGTTTTGTTATAGTACAAGTTAATCCCTAAATCTCAGTGACCTTACACACTAAAGGTTTATTTATCAGAAATATAGTTCCTAACGCAAGTGGTACAACCTGCCGTGAAGAATAAAGTCAGAAAGCAGAACAAGAACATGGGTAGCTTTGATGGTAAACCTGGCCATTGCAACAGGGATCTTCTGTGTTGCTACAGCAGGGCAGAGAGAACCATACATAGCACAGTGCATCCCTGTAAATATTCCAGTCTGGAAACCGCACACTCCGTTCTCCCCTCAGTCTATGGGGTGGAACCAGTCCCAGGACTTCCCTATAGCAAGTGGCAGGGAGAAAGCATATGGCCACAAACATCTTGGTTACAGTACTTACCACAGAGAAATGGTATGATTTTGTTTTGAAGCCTCCGAATCTATTGTTGGAATTGCTTGTTAGGTCCTTCTGTCCTACTCTTTCTTTCTATCAAACTGCACATCTCTGCTTGGACTGACCCTTTCATTTTCTTCTGTCTGAAGACACCAGTCCATTCTTCCGGTTGTGAACAAGTCACTTCCTCTTCCATGTCTTGATGCGCAGAGCAGAATTTAGCTTTCTACGCTGCTACACAGTAATCACATGGAAACATATTATTTTTTATTATGCCTATCCTTGATGCGGAAGCCTAGAGGGAAAGCATCATATTGTTCATGTCTACTTTCCTACGGATGTATGCACCCGAGCAGTGTATATGGTATAGTGAGGAAGCCTGATACTCAAACGTGTTTCACATGACTTACTATTAGTGAATCTTTAAGTTATTAGCTACTTTGGGTTTTGTTTTGGGTTTTATTTTCTCACCTTAAAACTAAGAGGTACAAAAATAAATCTCAGATTTTTCACAAGAATTAAATAGCATAGGCAAAATGCCAACTAAAGCACCTAACCTTGACGAGAAAAGCAGTAATTTGTCTTTTCAAAAACAGTTCCCCTTTCTGTTCTTTCTTACAAAGTATCTTATACAACAGGGACACTAAATATTTGAGTCATTATTATATGGAAAAATATTTTCCAAGTTTCATGCATTTGTTTACTCATTGCACAATCTTGCAATAACTATTGACAACATATATTGTAATCCATTTAATATTATTTTATTTTATGTAGATTCAATTCTGAATTACAAAATATCCTTAAAATGAAAGTTATGCATCGTTAGCATCAATGCAAAATCAGTCACACTTGGCATAAGTAAAAGGTAACACAATACTTTTATTAAATTAAAAATTAACTTGTGAAATAAAAATAAACAATAGATTGTCAAAGCACACTCAAATGTTACAAAAGTGTTCATTAAAATAAGTTATTTAATGAGAAATCTTGAAATATTTATGATTAGTCAGTAAAGAAGGGTTTTTGTCTCAATATTATTTGGCTTGACATGACTCTACGTCTAAAAGAAAATTATTTTTTTAAGATTTTTGATGCTATATGGCACGGAGAGAATCCAAACTCAGGTAGTAAAATGAACAAAAAGATTTAATGAATTTAATGAGAGGTAGAAACACTGAGACAAATTAGTCTAACACAAAAATAATGACCACTGATACACAAATTTTCATTTCAAGATATTGTTTTCTTAAAATAATCTGTCATACTTTGCCTGGGTTAAATATTCTGTATTGAAAATTTTAGTTAAAATGTTTTTGAAGTTTGGGGCACCTGAGTGGCTCACTTGGTTAAGTGTCCAATTCTTGGTTTCAGCTCAGGTCACGATCTTAAAGTAATGGAATCAAGTCCCAAATGGGGCTCCACACTTGGCCCAGAGTCTGCTAGAGAGTCTCTCCCTTTCCCTCCCTTCGTATCCCTCCCCCTGTTTGTGTTCTCTCTCTCTCAAATAAACAGATAAATAAAATCTTTCTAAAATTTTTGACATCTCATAATATTAATTAAAATAAGAATCTTTCCCTTAATAAAAATCAGTGAAGTTCAAAATACAATAATAACTTAATCCCCACTCACATATCTGTAAAGCTAAGAAAAAGGAAGCATATTCAATAATTTCCTTTTAAGATGGTCGGCAATTGACTGGCCCCTAAATATTTATACATTGCCCAGAGCACCCCTCTTCATATCACACTGTCAAATGTGGATGAAAGTTTGTAATTAAAACAATCTTTGTATTTGCCTTGTGTTTACTTACATAAGTGAACTATATCCAGTGTGTTATTCTTTAAAAATTCCATCTCCACTTCTATAAATCGGCAAATATTTGCAGAATACTATGAGTTCAGAGCTTCTTTTGCACCTCTGAGCTGGTAAATGCCAAAAAAATTTCTGGGTTGACAATGATAGTGACTTCATCAATGTATAAATGGGTAAAATTGAGTTTTTTAGAAAAAATTTACAATGAAATTCTGAATTTAAATTTTTAGCTGTGTCTCTGGTTCTACTGTCTGCAGTGTTTGTTTATGGACTGAGATGTCATCAATTTTTGTCCATGATTATCAGTTTTACTATGTCTTTGATTAAATTTCTGTAACATCTCTGGCCCTCAAAATGAGATATGATGATATAAATAAAGTTTCTAGAATTGTCATTTCATTTCCTATTATACTGAGCATCCTACTTCTGAGGATTCCTACTTTACTTTAAAAGTTGTTTTTGGAGGTGCCTGGGTGGCTCAGTCGTTAAGCGTCTGCCTTCAGCTCAGGTCATGATCCCAGGGTCCTGGGATCCAGCCCCACATTGGGCTCCCCGATTAGCGGGAAGCCTGCTTCTCCCTCTCCCTCTCCCCCTGCTTGTGCTCCCTCTCTCACCTCTGTCAAATAAATAAATAAAATCTTTAAAAAATAATAAAATAAATAAATTAAATTTGGGGCCTTTTTTTTAGGTGCTTTAAAAGTTCTTAATCAGTTTTGCATGAAGTCCTTTATGTGTTGTTTTTTTGTTATTTTTTTTTTAAGATTGCATTTATTTATTTGACAGAGTGAGAAAGAGAGCACAAACAGGGGGAGCAGCAGGCAGAGGGAGAAGCAGAAGCTCAGCTCCTGGTGAGCAAGAAGCCGGATGCGGGACTCTATGCCAGGACCCTGAGATCGTGACCTCAGCGGAAGGCAGATGCTGAGCCCCTCTTCATGTGTTTTAAAATGAAACTTAAAGTCTGCTGCTTTCAGTACAAAATATGAGGGTCCACAAACATAAGACATACCATAGAAAAGTTCGATCACCGTCTTAGAAAACAGAAACACAAATTTGAAATAATCATCACATTAAAGTAGATTTTCTTAGAGCTGAAAGGGTATTAGGATATACAGATAAAAACTGACTCGCCCATATTCAATATTAACATTATTGATTTATAATAATTAACAATGTTTAACAATTTCTAAACAATATTTAACAATATTTAAACAATATTTAACAATATTTAAATAATAATTTAACAATAATTAACAATATTAATAATAATATACATTTTTATCACATTTTTCCATTCTGGGCATTAAAATACCATATTGTTTAAAATCTGTGTGGATGAATATAATTCCCCTTAAATTAAATTTAGCCCTTTATTTCTCTTATTCAAAGTGTCTATCATCTTACTAATATTTTGTCTGCTTGATTAATCAATTTCTAAGAGAAATTTATTAAAATTTCCTCTTTTCATTGTGGAATTATTAGTGTTTCCTTGTATTTCCATAGATTTTTCCTCTGTATATTTCTTGTTAATATATCCAGGCCTTTTGTTCCCTCTTGTGTTGTTCCATGAATCATTATATGTTACCCATCTTTTTCTATTAAAAATTTTGCTTTAAATCTATTTTGTCTGATATTAAACACCACCTCCAGGTTTCACATTAATTGCTGTATCAACCTGCATATATATTCCTGTCCACTAGTGGACTGGTAAGTGTATCAGTTACCAGGGTAAAACGGGCTACTTGAAACATTTGCCAATTTCAAGGTTGTGAATATGTCTGCCATGGAGACCAGCCTTTGCTATCTCCTGTCAGAGTTACCAGGATCTGGCGCAGCTCTCTGTGCAGCCCTCTATTTCCCAGAGATGAAGCTATGCTCTCCTCTTCAAGAGCCCATGAATTAGGGGGACCCTACTGTAGTCTCTGCCTCCCTAGTGGGCATAGCTCCAATCCTCACTCTGTGCCGGACCCCCCTGGACATGTGGTTATTTCAGGATCTATTGTCTCATCCCTGCTTCTAGACCTGAAACTCACCTGAAAGTCACCAATTCTGCCATTGCAATCCCTACTCATTGTTTTGCATCTAGACCATCTATAATAGCGTGTTTAAAATAGAATCATAACTATTTTAGTTTCCATTTTACCTGAGTTTTAGCTGACATATTCCAAAGTGAGTTGTCAGACTGTCATCTTCCTTTCAGGAAAATAAAGTGCCTGACAACCAGTGCTTTAACTTGTAACTGATCTCCAATGTTTAAAAGAGTTTGGAGAGACTGAGCAAATAAGTCAGGTTAGGAACACGTATTAGGAGTAAACTATAGCATGCAATGAGTATGGCTCTTCCCCCACATTGGGACGAGTTTGTGAGTGTGTGAGCGGGGGATGGGAAATTCATGTTTATGTTTAGAGGAACCACCCAGAGAATGTAAGATGTGGTCCAGCAGCCAGTGCGCTAACAAACTCCTGAGGAAAACGAAGGTGCGAGGGTATGGCTGGCTTGTGGCCCTCATGATAGAGCAAAGCGAATGTCACAGATTAGGAATGGGCTTTTATGGGGATGCCTGGGTGGCTCAGTCAGTTAAGCATCTGCCTTCGGCTCAGGCAGGACCCTGCATCAGGCTCCCTGTCCGGTGGGGGAGCCTGCTTCTCCCTGTCCCTCTGTTGCCCCCCCGGCTTGTACCCTCTCCCTCTCCCTGTCTTTGACAAATAAATAAATAAAATCTAAAAAAAAAAAAAAAAAAGGAATGGGCTTGTGCTGCCAGAATTTGTTAGGCTGGAGTATGCACCTTTGTCTTCCACAGTCCAAAAATGGGTCACCTGTGTGGGAATGCTGACAGGGGATTTTCTTCAGATTCTACTCTGGAGGCCCAAGGATCTCAGTAGTTCATGGCAGTGCCACATCAGTACAGGCCTTGCAGCTAAGGAGGAAGTCCTCAGTGTTTGGCAGACAGAGAGCCTTTGTTTGACTCAAATGTGACGTGAGAGATGGGAGAGTCTCTAGAGAACCCGTATGTGCACACGGTAACGAAAAGGCCGCATTCATGCCAGCGAGGCACAACGAGCATTGGTACTCATGGTATAGAGTCAAAAAGTGATTGGCCTGTTTCCCTTTCCTCTCTTCCCTCCCTTCCCTGCTCCCAGTGCCCCTTTGGAGAGATCGGCACTGGTTAGAAAGAGGGGAGCTGAGAGAAGTAGTCGGTGAGGAAGAGGGACGAAGCCGGCCACTGCCTATGGATGGTCCCAATGGGGACAGAGAGAAACATTATTGAAACTAAGGTTTCAATTATGACATAAGACTGGACATCCTAAGTACTGAACTAAGACTGTTTTGTGACTAGATGACATCAGAAGAGTTTTTATTATGAATGTAACCAGGAAAAATAGAACCTGTCGCACATTTAGTTCAAAGAGATGTAAAGAGACAGCCCAGAGAAGTGGTTTTGTACAAAAGCAGGAATGGAGGGGAGGGGGTTGCTGGGTTGCTTCCTGGCATCAATTAGGAGTCCCAATTGTTCAAGGAAACATTTAGTATAAAGTCCATCTTGTATGTCTTTCTCATTTTTTTTTCTTTTTATGTATTTTCTATGATAGCTCCACATTCGGACTAGAAGGGTTTTCAAGAATAGTACCTTTGAAGCATACGGACCACGGAGGCCACCAAATTTACAGAACAACAACATATCAGTCTTTTCTCTGCCTTTGGCAGCATATTTAATAGAAAGTTAAAAATGAATATAAATCAAGAAACATTATTCCACTGTTACGTCAAATTAAAACTCATTCTGGTCTGCTTAAACTATGAGACACATTCCTGAGGACTGCCCATAACTAAACCGTCCTTTGTCTGAGTCCGTGATCCTGGGCACAGAAATAGACGAGCAAAGTTGACTTTATTTCATCTGATGCTCAGGAGTGAGTTTCACCCTGTCTTCCCACCGAAATGTGTTTGGCATGTGGAAATAAATGGGTCATTATTAGAAGAGATAAGAGATGCCACTAAGTCTAAAACCTTTGAGTTCACTTCAAAGCAAACTCAGCGGTACACTGGCATGGTGAACCACGTCTTCTCAATGACCAAGTTTTGGGAAGGATGTCTTACTGGATGCAGGTCCCCTCTTCTGTCCGTTTACTGCTGTACTACTTGTAGAAAGTTACCTGATACTCAATTTTCTTTCCTTCTTTTCTTTTATTTTTTAAAAGATTTTACTTATTTATTTGGGAGAGAGAGAATGAGAAAGAGCATGAGAGGGGAGAGGTCAGAGGGAGAAGCAGACTCCCTGCCGAGCAGGGAGCCCGATGTGGGACTTGATCCCGGGACTCCAAGATCATGACCTTAGCCAAAGGCAGTTCTTAACAAACTGAGCCACCCAAGAGCCCTACCACTTCTTCTTCTTCTTCTTCTTCTTCTTCTTCTTCTTCTTCTTCTTCTTCTTCTTCTTCTTCTTCTTCTTCTTCTTCTTCAACATTTTATTTATTTATTTGTCCTAGAGAGAAAGAGGGGAGAGAGAGAGCACACACACGCAGGGGAAGGAGCAGGCAGAGGAAGAACCAGGCTCCCCACTGAGCGAGGATCCCGATGCGGGACTCAATCCCAGGACCCTGAGATCATGACCTGAGCCCAAGGCAGAGGCTTCACCGACTGAGCCACCCAGGCATCCCCTCAATTTTCTTATTGTGAATGAGGAAGTGATACCTATGTCACAGAGTTGTGTTGTAGTTGTGATGAGGAAAGCATGTGCTTTGATGGGGAACCTATACCCTGAGTAAGTCGTTAATGAAAATTGCACCTTCCATGCTACTAATCTACAATACTTTTAAACGGGTTATCTGTTTTTTGATAACCAGAGCAATTGTATTGTTTTGTTGCCGTTGTCTGTTATCTGGTTTTTGTTTGCATGTTTTGAGGGAGAGGGAGTCATATCTAACTCACAGAATTGTTGGAAGAGCTGGCTATCCCAGGTAGAGCCAGGGGAAAGATACTGGCTAAGGGAAGGCTACACGTCCCAAAGTGAGTGGCATGCCTTCAGCATTATTAAATATGAGTTTTTGGAGAAAATTAATGTGACTATATAAAGAGAGGTCCAGATTAATTCTGACTTAATTTAATCATTTTAAATATTTACCTCACACTGCATTTTTAAGACTTATTAAATAAAAGGGCCCAACACTCAGTCCTTATTCTAACAATAAAGGTAAAAGCCCTGAATCCTAGAGAAATTTCTGAAAGTCTCATTTGTGAGTAACTTCAGTCAACAGGATGGATGGAACAGACTATCTACAAGATACACACACACACCCCACCCCTGCAGTAGGATATGCTTTGAAGAGTGACCTAAAACTTGGTCCAAGCGGTGCCTGGTCTCCAAGGGGTCATGGAGCTGAAATTTCACCTTACAGACACCAGGGAGCGCTGCACAGGGTCCATCATGAAGGAAGTGGGAACTCGGAGCTCTAACACTTGGCTTTGGACAAGCACTCAATTCCCCATCCATATCTGAGTAATTTATTATAAAGAAAATTTGAAAATAAACTTTGTTGGCTATCTTGAAAGCTAAGTAGTAGTGACAGCTGAACCCTAATGTTCTACGTATTTGGAAACATTACTGTATCTGTATATTTTTCATTTCTTCAAATCCCACGATCCTAAATGGTGCTTTTATCATTGTTTATAGGGAAGTGATTATACTATAGCTATGAAAACATGTTACTGTAACACAGTATAAAAGAAGTAACAGATGGATATCTGTTATAGACCAATTTTGCTTTTCTTTAAATGTGCTTATAGTAAAAGAAAGAAATGAAGTTTTAAAAATACATGAGTAAAATATCCCTAAGAAGAGTGTTTTTAAATATTTATCCATTAAACATCAAATGGCCTGTTTTGTTTTATTTTTGCAGAACATTAAACTTATGGGCTTTTTAATATCTCCAGACCAAATTCCCTAGTTGAGTATATTTTTTGCTCTAAGTAACCTTACTAATCACTTTATTCAATCTGTTTATTTTACAGATTAATAAACAGACAGCAAGAGAAGATAATGCATTGCCCACAGTTCACAACTAATAATTGAGAGTGGTAAGTCTAAAGCTGAAACATTTTGGCTTTTTTCCTATTTTTCTACACTAGATAGATTGACTCTACATTTACATGATGCATTAATTTTATGAGTTGCTTGTGATTGGCACTACAAATAATGCCATTTTTCACTCCATTCTTTATAAAGTTTGGCCTATCTTTCTCCTTTCTGGTCTTTCAGTATTGCTGTGCCTTCACAGAGTAATGACACCTGCACTATACAATGAACATCCCACAGCATTGATCTCATTTTCTCACAGGTTTGAGACAGATATGTATGGGGTTCAAGGAGACTGGAGAGAGTTTAAATAGACAATGAGGGGCTTGGGAGAATGTCCTGAAAGACTTTCTGAGGAGCATTAAAAACATACCTCAAAATGACCAAAATAATTTTGTCATCGAATTGATTAGTCTCTACATTAATAGGATTTTTTGCTTGGTAATGCAACAGCCTAAGAAAGCAGGAAAGATGTGGCTTCATGATAAGAAGCCAAAGAACTGAGACTTCAAAAGGGTAAGTTTGTGGCAGATTGCAAAACTGACTATAATCATTCACTCTTCCCCAACTCCCTTAGCAATGTTACACTTCACACTCTTTCATTAAGAGATGATGTCTACTCTTCCTTTTGAGTCTGGGCTATCCTTGTGACTTACTTTGCTCCATAGATGCAGCAGAAGGGTTGATATGAAGGTTTCATGCTTAGGCTTCAGGGAGACTTCCATGCTTTCCCTCCTTCTCCTCGGGATACCTGCTTATACCATATAAGGCGACCACAGGCTAGCCTTATGGAAAATGAAAATCTTATGGAAACGGGTCCCAAATCCGATGACCTGTTTTAGCTGAAGTCTCCAGCTATGTAAAAGGGCACAGTCAAGGTCAGGAAAGCTACCTATACTACTTGAGACTGAGTGCAGATGAATGATAGGCCCTATTTGAGACTAGACTAATAAGTTCTTAATTTGAATAATCGTTTGGAACTTGAATTCAAGTTCCTAACTTGAATAATAGTGAATAAGTAAATGGTTGTTTCAACAATATAAAGTTTTGGTTACTTTGTTACACAGCAGTCCTAACTGATATGGAGTCCTTGGAGTACTACTTACCAAGGAAATAATTTTTCGAAGAAAGGAAAGTAAGGTAAGAATAGAGATGATATATTTAATGAAGATGCACCAATGTTGCTAGAAGGGTAGTAAGGTAAGGCACTGAATACAGAGGAAAGTTAAAACTAGATTTTAGGGATGGGATGCCTGGGTGGCTCAGTTGGTTAAGCGGCTGCCTTTGGCTCAGGTCATGATCCCAGCGTCCTGGGATCAAGTCCCGCATTGGGCTCCTTGCTCCGCGGGGAGCCTGCTTCTCCCTCTGCCACTCTGTCTGCCTGTGCTCACTCTCTCTCTCTCTCTCTCTCTCTGACAAATAAATAAATAAAATCTTAAAAAAAAAATAGATTTTAGGGAGTGGGGTACCAGGGTAGACCTGAGGAGCTCAGCATAAGTGATAACAGACCATTACTCTTTCAATCTATTGTTTTATCACTGTTCAAATCTTTGTGACCCTTATTTCAAATTTTCAGGAAAACAAATAAATTTTCCACTAATTATGCAATCACTTGGCTCTCCCAGGTCAGGAGTCTACTGTCATCCAACTACATTCAGCTATGGATACAGGAGACAATAGCACCTCCTGTCAGATCTTTCCATGATTACATATATGTTATATAATAGAGTATGAATGTAGCCGTAGCTGCTTGCCACTATTGTACTGTTGATCTAGATGAAGTGAACATGAGCAGTTCAGAAATGTCCAAGAGACATCTACTTTCCTTAATTAGAGAAAATGAGAATGAAGACAGAGGAATAGTTAACCTGACTGGTTGGCCTGAAGTTTGAAGAAGGAAGGACTTTGGCCCAAGGGTGAGAAAATTATGGTCTGCAAAGAGCAATGAAGAATTAAGCTGATCCTGAATGAGGGTCAGCCAAGGGAAAGAGATAGCGGAAGATGTCTAAGCAAATAGAAGTAAAATGGGTATTTACAGTTGAGCACAGCATTGAAGTGGTTTGGTGATCCAAGGAAGGAAAAAAGTACAAAGTCGTGGCTACATCTTGTGTTTTACAGGGACATTTTTCTGAACAATGTCCATTTATGGGAAGGTATAAAAGGATGAACTCATAATGATTTAGAAGGCACTCTCCACATGTTGTGGTAGGACGGACAATCACCACTACACAGGCCCAATATTCAACTGGTAATTCTGCAAGAGTAGAGTTGGAGAACTGTGTGAATCCGAATGAGAAGAACAGGGCAAAGCTCACCTAAGACCTCTGTCACTCCTTTCCTTCTCATGTGTCGCTGTGGAGAGAATCCTGTAGACAGACAAGGAAACCAGGCTGCTTACTCTTCTCGAGTTAGCATTCATTGCTGACCGTTAGAAATCTCTATCACGGCAAAATTATCCAATGACATTGTAGTGTCCATCCAGTGTGTTGCTATTTTAAATGACAGAGCAATAAATTGTATTTTCTTAAAAAATCCTATGTGTTTCTCGACAAAGCTTAGTTTGAGATGCTGTCTCAAGCCCCTGAGAAGGTCTTCAAATAAAGTTTATGAATGATGGCAGAGGTGTGAGGACTTATCCCTATACCGGTTACTTATGGCCACTAATGAGAAAAAATGTGGAGAGGAACTTCTACCAGAAAGATAAACATTTGTTTTAATGAGGGAAGGGTCAAAATCAATAGTTCAGGGAGAATGAATACTCAGGAATAAGTGGGAAAATTGATCTTTGGGGCAAAGAGACTATCATGTAAAATAATACTGAAATAAGAAAGAAAGAAGATGCTGGGGGAACTTGTAGTTTTTAGATATTTTATAAAGTTATCTCTTCAGCTCCTCATTGGGAATGAGAAAGGTTCTTTATATAAGTTTTTATTCAAATATTCCAGTTTTGTATTTTCACCGCCTCCCTGCTGTCTTTTTCAGTCCTCCTGGCTAAGCAGAAATAAAAGAAGATAACAAGAGAGGATTTAGTTGCTGGAAAAATACACCTACTGTCTTTGGAAAAGGAAAATGGTAAGGATTATATTTCTGAGAACAAGTATTCATATTTGCCTTAGAAAAAGGTAGTATTGTTCTGATAAGGAAGCTTCAGGCATATATTTTTGTAATATTTGGGACCCAGAGAAAAACAACATCCTCAAAGGTGTGGAGAAGCCGTGCTGTGCATATGCCCCTCTAGCATGGAAATGGCTGGAAAGAAGAACAGAGTGTGAGAAACCTTCTCTCTGTGTACAGTATCCAGGCTCAACGCTTCCAGATACAAGTGCTCCAGCGGTTCACAAGTCAACCTAGAGGGCTGCAGGAAAGTCCCAGGATCAAAAGGCTCTGGTTCTGCAAATTTGCAGACCAGGCATCTGTCACCCACGATTTCTCACAGCTTCCTCGTGTAATGTTTTGTTCATTATTGAAAAGAAATTGAGAAATAAGAGTTTATATATTGGGAGAATACTCAGTCAGAAGCAAGTATGAAAAGGAAAAACACAAATAAATAGTGCTGGCAATAGCTCAATTAAAAAAATAATAATAATAATTTGAGTCTGCAAGGGACTGCTGTGGAACACACGTGCACTCGGGGCGTCTGGATGGCTCAGTTGGTTAAACCCCTGCCTTCAGCTCCGGTCATGATCCTAGAGTCCTGAGATCGAGTCCCACATGGGGCTCCCCGCTCTGCAGGGAGCCTGCTTCTCCCTCTGCCTCTCCCCCTGCTTGTGCTCTCTCTCTGTCAAATAAATAAAAAATCTTAAAAAAAAAAAAAAAAAAAAGAACACACGTGCACTGACACGCACGTGTATACACACAGACACACCGGTCAATCCTCATGTGACACCTTACGGAGAGGTTGCACTACTATGGTACCCCTGTATAGGGGTACGAGGGGAGAATGAGCAAGCTTGTTTTGCAGTCTCACTGCTGTTAACTGGGCAGCTAGGATTGGACCCTCAGGCTTCCAACATGCTCCTCCGCTCTACTGCATAGAATTGAACACATTTCTACTAATAACCTATTGTATTCTTGCAGAGAAGGCAAAAAGGGAAAAGACAAAGATCAGAACAAGACGTGGACCCTGACCAGAGACAGTAATTTAGTGGGAGAGTCAGTTGCATAAATCATACCAGAAATGCGATGGGTGCTCACAGCGAGGTATGTGAGAAGGAGTGGTATCGTGTTTAGCCTGAGGGATGTGGAGGCAGAAGGCTTGGGCACTGGAATCCGCGTCCCGCCACCGACCAGGTGTGTGATGCTCTGAGCCTTCATTTCCGTCTTTGGAAAAAGAGATTAGTAAGAGCAGCCGCACACAGCACGGCTGTGCATGAACTAGCTCAGAACAGCGCCTCGATACATGGTGGCTTTTCTTATTCCATGTGAAACCAGAGGCTTAATTAAAAACGCACGTTGCATAATTAGGATCTCCACAGGCTGAGACATTAGCAAAGACTGGAAAAAGGGTGAGGGAGCTAAAGGAATGCAACGAAATCACAGGGAAGTGGGGGTTTGTGCGAACAAGACGGGAGGAATACATTAAGGTCAAACCACATAGAACTTGGAGACACATGCTCTGAGAGTTCCTTGGAGACTTTTCGGTATTTTTGAAGTGTAGGAAATAAAGCTGAGTAACATCAAATCTGAATTTTCAAATGAATCCTGGCAGAGCCCCACAGTAAATAGAAGGTAGGTCTGGAAAGTGAGACAGGAACGTCTAGCTGATGCCGTACATTGCATCTGAGTTATGAGACCTAAGACAGAGCGGAAGGAAGAGACACCAGAGGAGTCGGACTTCCGAGAAGGGCGACATGCGGCATCTGAATGACATGATGCCCAGAGAGCAGATGAGAAAGAGGAAGAGGGCTAGATTATTCCTCCCGACCAGCTGCCCTGTGGACAGTGAGAGGTCGATTTCCAGGAAGCAGGTTAAGAAGACAACACGGGAGTTCACATGGCAGACAAGGTAAAATAGAGAAGGGGCATTTGAGGGATTTCCATAGACTATGTGGAGATATTCAGAGGACATATTTAGACTAGGAGAGGTCACATATTCTTCAAAATAGAGTTTCCCAGAAATAATGGCTATTCCCTTACTCATAAACTCTTGTGGGTTTCTGATTGTTCTCAGGATACAGCCCCAAACCATACAGGAGCGTGAACAGGTGAGCCATGCTCTGTCTCCTCACCTGGCCTCTTTCCACTGTCCTTTTGACCATACCCAGGTCACAAACTGTTCTACTTAAAATGGGAATCTCATGCTTCCCTCCTTCTAGGACTGTTCCCATGTTACTCCTACCTCCTTTTCTTAATAAGATTCCCGCTTAGATTTTGCTTATATGATATGCTTTCAAAGAAAGCAATCAAACTTTGAACTTCCTGATTAGGGGAGCTCTCCCTGTTAACTGTTCTCTTAACACCTTAGAGTAGTTTTAACTGGTTAATTACTACTTTGCATTTTCCTGCCATTTTTGTGTTTCCCCTTAATAACTAAGAGGGCATATGTATATATGGCTGAAAGTATGAGTAAAGGCTGAAGAAAAACATATTTTCTTCAATACGAATGAGTGAATAACTAAATGATTTAGGACTTTAAATGCATGTTGGCTTCCATTACTTGTAATTTTATTTTGCTTTCTAACCATTTTCGAGGAGTAAAATGAATAGGAAGTTGATTCTGATAAAAAATAAACTTATATAGCTTGAAGTTAAACCATTTTTTTACCTCCCAAGCTAGTCTCCTTGGTAACTACGTATCTCTGACTTTCAAATGGACCTCCATTTGAATTTTCTCCAAGACGTTAGGCTGTATTCCTCATCAGGATAGGTGTTCATTACAATCACAGCGTGTTTGGAGCTGAGTGCGGAGGACAGTGGTGTTTTTTTCCGGGATAACAGCTGTGAAGATGAACAGATGCAGTTGATTAGCTGTGCGTTGTTGCTGATTCTAAGTAATTGTTATGAGGATTGAAATGTGGCTGAAATGATACGCTTGGCAATATCAATTTCTGTAGCATCTTATTCCTGTTCATCACGTTTGTAATTCTTGTATTTATCTAGTTCATGGGACTTTTCCTTTTATGACTATTTAGATTTCATTAGTCATCTCTTCTGGTAGGACACCAAGCCGTGGGTATGTTTGTTGGTAAATGATCATGAAGGAGGAATGTGAAAGGAATTAGGCCTCTCAACGTGAAGAGTCAAGGAGGATGAGGGTCGGTGCATTCTTTGTACAGGGAGTCTGGGGTTGAAATGACACAGAGTTGTGGAACACATGTGCTCAATTAATGAGCACTCCGTCCTCATCCTCACTGGGCCTGGGGTGAGTTAAATTTGTTGGCCCCTGTCGCCATCGAGAGCAAATACTATGAGTAGCCAGAGGGCTTGGATTGTTAAATTTATTAAATTTGTTGTTTCTTAAATTTGTTTGTCTGTTAAATTGGTTTGTCTGGGGGCACCTGGGTGGCTCAGTGTGTTAAGCCTCTGCGTTCCGCTCAGGTCATGATCTCGGGGTCCTGGGATCGAGCCCCACATCGGGCTCTCCGCTCAGTGGGGAACCTGCTTCCCCCTCTCTCTCTGCCTGCCTCTCTGCCTCCTTGTGATCTCTCTCCCTGTCAAATAAATAAATAAACTCCTTTTAAAAAAATAAATAAATTTGTTTATCTATTAAAGTGTTAAATTTGTTAAATTTGTTGTAGTCTGTATTGAAAACACTGACAGCCTAATGTGCTCATTCTTTCCCATCGAGACAATGCATCTTGAGCTGTGTGACTATTATCAACAGGGCTGTCTTTGTAGGGAACAAGTACTGCAATTTTAACCTCAGTCTAGGGGATAATGGCAGTCTACTGCTTTTGGAACATATTGACATGGAATATGGACGTACCTGATGTTAGGAATTTAGTTTCAGACCCAGCGCAAAACTCAAGAGAAGAGGCTATGGAAATATATACACTTGACTCTTTTTAGGTCCTCAACGGTCCCTCCTCCTACTTTTCTTTTTTTTTTTCTTTATAACGTAATAAATATACAGATATCTTAGGTCAGAGTAAAGATAAAATGAAGAGACTTAATGGACTTAGGGTTTTAGAAATTGACAATTACTAAATTGAGTGAATTTAGCAAGGTTAACAAATAAATATTTAGTCAGTAGGGTCATAGCTGCATTTCCTTCTTTGTGTGTGTGTGCCCAGTCTTTTGCTCCCTCTGATGTGTGTTTTCTGTTGCTGTTTTATAAAATTAAAAAAAAAAATATGATGGCACTCAGTGTTCATGAAAGTTATCAATATTATCAATTATCGGGCTTAATTAAAATATTAATGGTAATTATCTCCATGTGAAAATTATTGTAGCATTGTTTGAAAGTTCTAGAAGAGGGCGCCTGAGTGGCTGAGTTGGTTAAGCAACTGCCTTCTGTTCGGGCCATGATCCTGGAGTCCTGGGATCGAGTCCCACATTGGGCTCCCAGCTCCATGGGGAGTCTGCTTCTCCCTCTGACCTTCTCCCCTCTTACGCTCTCTCTCACTCTCTCTCTCTCAAATAAATAAATAAAATATTTAAAAAAACAATAAAAGTTCTAAGAGAGAATAAAATTAATTTATCTTGTACTTTTTGTATGTACATGTGTAAAATATTTTGGAAATATACAGAATTGAGCAAAAAGCAAATTCGTTTTTTGTAATGAGAAAACCTATCATTCTGATTGATTAAAATGAAAATCAGTTATCTCTAAAGCCCACAAAAACCAAACTGAACCCTAAGACTGGGGAGATTTTTCTGTTTTATTTTACTCTGGGTTAATGAAATGATGCCACATCATCCTTATGGTACTGAAATAATATTTGCTGTTTAAAAGCTTTTAATATGATTCAGTGTCAAAAAATTCACAATCTTGGTCTGTGGTACCACAGACATTTTTATAGCAATGTTAATATATGTGAGTAGAGTACACATCGAGCATGTATATGTTTCTACCAATTTTTCCTACCGCCTTATGTACCAGTCATTTAGAACAACACAGAAAAATCTGCTAAGGATGTAATTTAATTTGGAAAAAAGACTCTTTCAAAGAACGAGCCAGTAAGACTGGAAGAAAAAGAAAAAGAAAGTGCATTTTTGTGGCAGCAAATTCAGATTCTGCCACAGAATCTGATTAAGTTCCAAAAATTTTAAGACCAACATTGAGTATCTGCAAATAATCTCAACATAGGTTCACGCAGATGATAGTTAATGAGACTCTGTCATCAAATAGTTGTTCTCATTATGTTCAGTTTCAACAGAATATTATGATTATGATATCTATTTTAAAATATCCGTGCATATAATAAATTATAACTGTGAACCATTTTGAAGAATTGTTCATTTATCAAATACCAGTTGAGGATGCAAAAAGTCCTATTTTTTGCTTTGCTTTGTTTATGTATAACTATCTAGGCAAAGAAATTTTTAGATCGGGTCAAACTTGATCAAGCTGCGGCCAAACCCTGGCAGTAGCACAGGTGTATGGACAAGGCGAATCAGTCCATGTTTGCACTGCCACACAATCCTGACTTCCAGCAGCAACAGTCTCTCTCACCCACAATTCTGAAACTTAAAAAGAAGACAGTGGAGCGTGGGGGACACCTGGGTGGCTCAATCAGTTAAGTGTCTGCTCCCTTCAGCTCAGGTCATTATCTCAGGGTCCTGGGATCAAGCCCCTCTTCAGGCTCCTTGCTCACCGGGGAGTCTGCTTCTCCCTCTGCCACTCCCCTGCTCATGCTCTCTCTCACTCTCTCTCTCAAACAAATAAATAAAATCTTAAAAAAAAAAAAAAAAGAAGACAATATGGGGTGCATGTCTGGCTTAGTTGGTAGAACATGCAACTCTTTTTTTTTTTTTTTTAGAACATGCAACTCAATCTCTGGGTCGTGAGTTCAAGCCACACGGTTGGGTGTGGAGCCTAGTTAAAACTAAAAAAAAAAAAAAAAAAAAAAAAGGAGACAATGTGAAGGTTTGTAAATAGTTTATTTGGTATATAAACCTTATTTAAAATGAAACAAAGCTATCTAGAAGATTTATCTTACTTAGCATGAAGATTCATGCATCTCTCTGCAGAAATATTGATGTCTGATTAGAGCCTTCTTCCACCAATCCCCATAAGAAATGTTTATTATGTTTCTAATAGGTGAAACATTATGATTTTTTAAATACACCTGGTCCCAAATGTTTTAGCTCAAGTATTGTAGGCACATATTTCTACTCCTTTAATGACTGTTCAGGCACGCACACAAGACTTCCCTCAGATCCTAAATTGCCTCTGAGGTCCCCATGAGAGCTCTACTCTATCTGTGTAACTATGTTGGGGAAGAGAGGACACATCCAAGATTTGTGGCTACCCTGGTCCGGACTGACCTTGTGTCTTGTGCTCAATGTGATGGAAAGGAAGGAGCACAGACAGAGAAGCCAGATAAACAAGGGGGATAATGCTCACAGCTCTAGCCATTTGCCACCTGTGGCCTGTAGCCATTTTAGTTTTATTCATGTTCAAGCCTTTGTTTATAAAATGCACTTAATACTTACCTTATGAGTTTAAATAATAGAGACAGTATATATCTATGTATATGAAGGCATCAAGAGACACTAAATACTTTACAAATGGCACTTACCAAATGATAGGATTTTTATCTTAATTACTTAGTGAAAAGAAAACAATTCTATTAATACAAAATTAAAATGTGTTTCCTGGTAAACACTGGAGTGAATAGGTCACACAAAATTTTCTGGATCTCAGTAACTGATAAGAGAAAGTCTTAGAAATGTAAGTGATCACTCCAAATATGCAGGATAATTTTAAATATTTCTCTTCTCAGCTGCGTAATAGCATGGAGTTAGTCCTCAGAACTCTGGAATTTAGGTATCATCAGTTTCACATGGTAGGAACAACTGAATATATACACATAAGGCAAGATGAGAAACAACTCTATCTAGGGGCGCCTGGGTGGCTCAGTGGGGTAATCCTCTGCCTTCGGCTCGGGTCATGATCTCAGGGTCCTGGGATCGAGCCCCCCATCGGACTCCCTGCTCAGCAGGGAGTCTGCTTCCCCCTCCAAACCCCTGCCTGCCTCTCTGCCTACTTGTGATCTCTCTTTCTGTTAAATAAATAAACAAAATCTTTAAAAAAAGAAATAATTCTATCTAAACCATGAACACTACCATCCATAAACAAATGTTAAAGCCATAATTCTCTCTTCATTTTGAATAAATTAAAATCACATTTGTGCAGTAATACAATAAATGATGACCCAAAACACTTTTGTATAAATTTCTAAAATATATTTTTCAACTTGACACCAGTAAATAATAACCCTGTAAAAATCTGACTGTTTTCAATTCAGTAACTTCATATCCACTTTGAAAATTAATGTATTCCTCTATCATATAAATAGGACATTGTCTATGGGAAATAAGCACAACATATCAGACAATATTAGTATTAAATTATTATGATTTTTTTAATAGATCGAACTCGAAATCTTTGGAATCAGTTTTTCCCCCCAAGATTTCTTTATAATGTCATTTTAACAAGTGCATTTAGTTACTGAAACTGAAATGAGAAAAAAAGTGATTATGGAAAATGAAATTGTTTAAGTTTCAAATGTACAACAGATAATTAGTAGTTTAGCATAATTCCATTACATAAGTACTATGCTTTGTAATTCTAGAGTCAGTAAGGGATTAAATTCTCGTCATAATGGATTCACTTGAAGAAAAATAAAGCCTCCGGAAGTTAGTCTTAATGTCCTCCCATTCGGGGTAGTACTACCACCCATGAAATTGTTATATCAGCAAGAAAAAGACTCGCTTGGATAGTTGTAAATATTGCCAGCAGAGCAGAGACCTTAATGAAGGTCAGGGTGAATTGTTTGGCAGTGATGACCACTGTGGAGAACACCATTTCAGTTTCCACCTTATCTCCAGAGGAAAAAAATGATCATTTCATTCCAACTGAAAAGTTATCTCTATAAATTATTTCACAGTAAGGCAGCAAAATATTTATATGTATCTACTCATTTACATATATTCATTAGCTTTCTATGCATGATTACCTAATTCTGACGCATACTGTTCAGGTACATACTATATGATATGCTGGTCAATTGTTTAGATTTTCTGAATAGTTGTTTTTTTTTTTTTTTCCCTTCAAAATAACTTCTCACTGGGTAACTCAGTGTCTCCAGAAGATATTTCATTTACAAGGATGGACAGTGTGTGATGATATATCCTTGAAGTGCATCTTCTTCTCTTTGCCCCTGCAGGATGAATAATGGGCAGGCACCCTAATGCCTTCAAAAAATTCATATTTTATATTTGAAAATTGGTGATTATGCTTCACGGTTAAAATGTCATGCGACTTGGATATGCAAAGTTATGAATTTATGAAAAGAAAAAGAAAAATTATATCTAGAACATAGTTTCAAAAATGCTAAGTAACTAAACATATGTGGTATTTTATCCGTATGAATTACTATATTTAGATTTTCTTTTGCAGAGTCAGACCGGCTATCCTTGGCGTCTACTGAGAGGAGAGGAGAAACATCTCAGTGTGGCTGAGGCTTCTTTGAAAATCCCAAGCTACAAAAGTTAAGGGGGTATTCAGTGTTTTATGGATTACAGAGGTGGCTCCAGGATCTGAATTCCTTGAGTAATCATTACTATTTATTATTATTATTATTATTATTATTATTATTATTACTGCTTTCATTATGCAGTATTTATATCTTATGAGGATTGGCAGATCTTGGTACTTCCATTGCCTTGTTTATTAACTAACATTTGCCTTATTTATTTTTTAAAAAATAAAAATATCACTAATACAGAGAGCTGTGTGTAACATTCTTTCCCTGCAGAAAAAAAAATAGTATTTTTTTTAAGGATTTCATTTATTTATTTGAGAGAGACAGAGAGAGAGAACATGAGAGGAGAGAGGGAGAAGCAGACTCCCCACTGAGCAGGGAGCCCAGTGTGGGGCTCAATCCCAGGACCTCGAGATCATGACCGGAACTGAAGGCAGACACAACTGACTGAGCCACCCAGGTGCCCTGAGAAAAATAGTATTCTTGATTTATATATCCTCACAATATTACTCTAAGGATATATGTGCTATTCTTCTGTCATTCTATAAAGATGGTACTATGCAGGTCATATTAACTGATCACGTTTTTTGAGATTGACACATATTGGTACAGGTAGTTTGGTTTATTTTAACTGTACATGCATTCCATTCGAGGAATATGGCTCAAATTATCTATCCCTTCCCTCATGGATGGATGACAATTTTTTCTCATTTTTGTTTTTTACCAATAATGTTGGCAAGAATAGGTTCTACATGCCCCTTTATGCTCATGGCCATAGTTTCTTAGGGTTCATGTTACTAGAAATGGAAATGTTGGTTATGCATATCAGAAACGTAATCTATATTTCCTTCCCTTCTCCATATTTTAGTGCTAGGCTAACTTCTAAAATATTGCCAATTATATTCCTTTTTTTTTTTTTTTTTTTAACGCTTGCTGCTAAGATTGGTAAACTTTGAAGCTATTCAGTAGCCCTGTGTGTTTCTACATCCTTGATTATGATTAGACTATTGATGATCTATGTCCATTTTTCTCTCTAGGTGACTCTATTTGTTTTTTGTTTTCTGGTTTTTTTATAAGATTTTATTTATTTATTTGACAGACAGAGATCACAAGCAGGCAGCGAGGCAGACTGAGAGAGGGGGGAAGCAGGGTCCCCGCTGAGCAGAGAGCCCGATGCGGGGCTCCATCCCAGGACCCTGAGATCACAACCGGAGCCAAAGGCAGAGGCTTAACCCACTGAGCCACCCAGATGCCCAAGCTGACTCTATTTTTTAAGGATTCATATTTATTCAATTTTCTGAATACAAGTCCATTGTCTATTTATTTTTATGCGCATATTCTGCCTATCTGTGGCATGCTTAACTTCTATCTGTTTGTGGGCTCTTTATGTAGCCTGGGCATTAATTATTAATGGAGTCAAGCATATCAAGTTCTCATTCTATTTTATTTAGTTTTTGCATCATGTTTAAGAAGTTATCCCCTAACCTGCATTCATGAAATATTCTATTTTCTTCCAAAAATTTAAAGCGAGTTTCTGTTTTCACTTTGTATATGTTGCTTTAAAGTCTCTCGCCATCTAACATCGCTTTTTAGATCTACGCTAGGTCCCATCGAATGCCTATGAGAACAGGACACAAAACATTGAGGCAGACTGGTCACTGGTTGAAGTCACTCTTGAAGACAGTCACTGTTGGTCACTGTTGAAGACAAAGGTTGAAGGAACTTGAATATCCGTGACTCTGCGACTGTTGTCAAGAGTTCGGGGACCAACCTAATCAAGATTTTAGCTGGGAAATCACATGGCAAAGAGAGGAAGCAGTATCAGAAGGTCCCGACCACGGCTTGAGAGAGAGTGGTGGGGGTCAGTTGACTTTCCTCTACAAGTTCCTGTTCTCCAACCCCCTCCAGAGCCTTCTGTCTACAGAGCACATTTCGGGAGATGCCCTCCTTTTGCTCATCCCATTCGGGAGTCTGTGGATTGCTTATTGAGGCCAAGCTTTCTTTTCATGTGCCGTAGAATTCTTCAAAAATATTACTGAGATTCTATTTTTGAGTCATGTTATGATAACCAAAATAACAACACTCAGCTTTCACTCCGTATTTTGACTTTGAACTTACCAAACTTCTTTTTTTTTATTAACTGGCCTTTGTACACGGCCTACCTTTCCTTCCCTTGATTTGTTAATGACTAAGCGTGGGACCCTCTGAAAGAACAAGCTGGGAGGGAAATGCTCACCTTGCATTTGGACTGGTTCACCTTGTCTTAAAGGAAGGGGCAGCTTTGGGGAAGCCTCTGAGTAGGTCCTGTTTTCTGTTGTCCGGGGTCCTGACTGTTCTAACTGTGTGAGGCCCCCTCTCAGTGGGTTTAGATTTGGGGCCACCAGAGGTGAGCTGCCCTGCTCCGTGGAAACTGTCCTTTCAATCACCAGTTTGCAAACTGGCTGTTCCTCATCAGGGTAGATCTCACTTGTAGTATATTGTTCAAAGGAGCACCTAATACCCACAGGCATTCTGCTTCTCCATATCTCTACAGCCTGAGGCTCTTGGTAGCATGATCTATCCGTCTTCCAAATTGTTAAAGTGACTGTTTTAATAAACATTTGCTACAGCTTGACAAAGGACAACCCTTTCTCGGGCTGAAGTATCTGTTTCCTTGCCGCCCACACCCCAGTCCCTAAGAAAGCAGATTATAGTTGCATCTGCCCCCTTTTCTTTAGAGCATGAATGTCCAGGTCCTTGGTAAGGGTGAATGTGTGAGGGAATGAAACTTTGGATGGCTGGAGTGACAGATTGTGGTGGAAAGAGCTAGCTGTCTCTCACTGTCCATGTCGTCACTCTTCCTTTTAGAAACAACACTCCCGGCAAACTCACCCTACCCACTCTTAGCTGAATCCATGGCAGCCCAGCCCGGTACTCAATTTTAGGACATTCTTGTCAGCTGCTGCTGAGCATGGGAATAAGTTAGGGGAAATGGAATGTGAAGGTAGCATGCATTTTCCCAACCTCCTGTACAAGATGAGAACAACATTCCTTACCAGTGAAGATGATAAATCTGCTTAAACAAACTTTACTAGAACAACTCAAATCTTCTCTTAGCTCCCCTATGTATTTCCTAGGCACTTCCTCACATTTTATTGTTCTTTGAAGCCCAAACCCTCTTTCCTTTATTTTTTTTAATAAAGATTTTTATTTATTTGAGAGAGAGAGAGAGTGAGGGAGATCACAGAGGAAGAAGTAGACTTGCCACTGAGCGGAGAGCCCGATGTGGGGCTCGATCCCAGGACCTGGGATCACGACCTGAGCCGAAGGCAGATGCTTAATCGACTGAGGCACCGAGGCGCCCCTCTTTCCTTTATTCAAAGAGTACAGATGCTCTCACATCTAAAAACCTTGAATTTCACTTCTTTACTGTGAACTCCTGTACATATAAAAACGTAAATAAATCTGCATTGATTTCCCCCATATTTCTGTTTTGGGTTTGGTTTTGTGGCTCTCATTTTGTTTTGTTTTGTTTTGTTTTGTTTTGAGACGGGAGTTTTTTGGTAAACTTAATTCACACAGCCGACTTACAAAACATAAGAGGGAGAAGTTTTTCTCCCCTGATATCTTAAATAGAATCTTAAGTTTTGTCTTGTTTTGTTTTGCTTTTGCATTTCTCCCACTAGCTGGGAGATGAATGCAAATGTTATTACCACCCTGGACCCAGAGCCAGAAGCCACAGAGTAGGGATGGCCAAACGCACTTGCCATTTTGGACCGTGACTGAGTCAGGCGGCAAAGTTTCTTACAGACATATCAGAAAAGAAATTCCTGACTTACATAGACCACTCTACTTAGTGGTCTCTTTTACACCCCCTTGAGGTCTGCTCTGATAACACAGTGGTTTATCAGGCAGGTGCATTTAATAATAAGTCTTAATCCTGCTTCTGTAAGCCCAAACTTTGTCCAGAAGAAATAGCACCAAGTTAGGAACAAGCAGTAGTTCTTCCCCCCAACCCCCTTTGCCTCTTTCATGAGGGATCTCTAGCCCAGGAGATCTGCTCAGGCTTCCTGGGGTGTGTCCCCTACTACAGATCTGAACTTTCAGGTCCCCTGCTGATTCCCGTCCCAGACCCCCACAGGTCATCCCTCTTGCTCTTTGCCATTTGCATTTCCCTCTGTCTAGCGTACATTGGAGCATTTTCTTACATATGAGCCCAGCTGTGCATTTTTGCTTATCTCTTATGTTTAATCTATCAGTGTTATGTGTTTGGAGATGATGGGATATATCTGAGTATAAACTGATTGCTTTATTTCACATTAAAATTCTTTAGAGGTCAGCCTTGAAATCATTTGAAAAGGTGTGGTGGTAACAAAATTTTAAATATCCTTCCTTTATTCATTTTTGGGGGGGCTAAATTGTTGAAACATCTTTACTTTAGATAGCTTCAAAAAAGGGTGCCCTAACTGAGCTTTGTTTATTATTATTATTTTGGCAAATTCCAGTTAGTTAACAGACAGTGTTATATTAGTTTCAGGCGTACAATCTGGTGATTCAACACTTCCTTCCGTCACCCGGTGCTCATCACAACAGGTGCCCTCCCTCCTTCAGCCCCATCACATATTTCCCCAACCCCCACCCACCTCCCCTCTGGTGACCATCTGTTTGCGTTTTCACAACAGTGGGTAACTGATTAAGGCACTAGGGGAATAAGCTAGTGTTCTATACATGGGGTAACTGGCGATTTTCCGAAGATTGAGATGCTGAAACCATATTTACAGGTATCATCTCCAGCTAATGGGATTGTATTCTCCCTTGCATTATTCTTACTTCCATTGTCCATATCCTTACTTCCGTGCATTACTTTCCTAAGAAAACTGTTAAAAAAATTTTTATATAGAAGATATCACTAGAAAGCTGCTTTATAAGTATTTTAAAATTTTTCTCTAAGATGATCAGAAAAAAAAAAATCAGTCTGAGGAGGATAAAGATGAAATAGTTGTCAGCTCAAGTGTCCCAATTTCCCTGCATAATATTGTTATGATTTTCTCCCTCTTGGAAGAAGAAATACAAATGTCATAACAAGTTTAGATTAGATATTGATTATTTTTGAATTACCAAACCAAGCCGGAGGAAAGGCTTGAGTTTCCATATTAGCATAAACAATCTATCTTCCCAAGTCAGATGATTTGGGGACGTAATGAGGGTCTGTCCTTTCTCCATTGCTTCTGACTGGATCTTAGGAGAAAGGAAACCAGTGAGAGAGGACTTACGGCTTCGGAGGCAATGTTTCAAGCAAGGATAGATCTGACAAAGCAGCAAAACTGGGGTGCACCGAGACAAGTAATAGACGATAGGCAGCAGGCCATGATTTCCGGTTGTAACCAATCCCACGTGGCATTGTATTCACCCCTGTTTCTACTGTGTCATGAGACCCGAACCTGTTTGTCTGATTTTTATTGTTGTTGTTTTTTATTGTTGTTGTTGTTGTTGTTGTTATCCAGAGAGAAGAGGAAGACCCAAAGCCCATAAAGAATCATCCCACCCTCATGCTCCGTCTGTCATATTCATGACAAGGGGAACTGTTCAGGTAAAATGAGAGTACGTGACAGGTGGTTGGATCAAGTCACCCTGATTTAAAGAAGTCAATTAAATGACTGTTCACTCTTCTTATAGATTGCAGTATAGGAAGTATTCAGTTTGGTCCAAAGGTTTGTTGGTAGGAAGAATTAAAAGGAATTAAAAATCTGCTGGGAATTACTCGAGCTAGTACGGATGCCATTCTGCACACATAATTTATATAATATATTGACGTGGTTTCCATGTATCAGATGGATAATAAGGAGGCGTCTTCCCTGGGTCTCGATCACAGAGGCCTGTGGGCACAGTTGTTGCAAGGTATGGGGACATTTTAGCTCTATTTACTGAGATTTGTGGCTTTTGAAGGTCCAGCCCCTTTGAGCGGGAGACTACTTTTTTTTTTTTCATTCCCAACCAGCCTGCTTTGAAGACGACAATTTACTCTCTCTACCAGTACAGTCTCCAAAGTTGTCTAACATGGTTGAAATTATGGTAGTAATTTCTGTTCAACATTCACCTTTGTGTAATTCGCTGCTGTGATCCAAAATACAGTTTCATAACATGTTTTGGGAAAATATTTTGAACACACAAATTGTTACTTTATGCACTGTAGAGGATTCCACCCATATTTATAGAAAAATCCCATTTTCTAATTTTTTGTTGTAAATAGGATCTGTGCCAACAAATGACTTAGGGAGAGAAAACGCCATTTGCAAGATAACCTATTGATACTATTTTGTCAGACAATCTTTGGGTGAACTTAAAAATGTTTAAGACATTTGAAACTTTCTTGAATGTGAGAAATAATGATCACAGGAGACCTGATTTTATATTAAATGCAGTGACATTATTATGCCCGAGACTTTTTTTTTAAGATTTTATTTATGTATTTGAAAGAGAGAGAGAAAAAGCCCAAGCAAGGGGAGCAGGAGAGGGAGAGGCAGGCTCTCCACTGAACAGGGAGCCCAACATGGGGCTCAATCTCAGGACCCTGGGATCATGACCTGAGCCAAAGGCAGTTGCTTAACCACCTGAGCCACCCAGGTACCCCTATTAAGTCTGAGACTTAGTGCACCTCCACAATTGCTTAAATTAAACTTAGGGCGTAATTAAGTACTGGAAGTTCCCTACTTCTTATCTTCAAACTTATTTTTAGGGTTACAATTTAATTATATAAAAGATATTCCAGTAGACCTCAGTGTGAGCTTACAACTTAGACATTTCTCTGTTTTCTAGTCTTGGATCTTCAGGGATTTTATTTTAGGACTTTAACTTGTGGGAGCTGACACTCTAACATGTCACCCAGGTGTCTGCTCTGGCTTAGATGCTGGACACTCTCCAACAGTGTGATTTTCAGCTTCACTGTGATGAGGGAGCAGGCGGCCAGTTGAGGACAAAGTACAAGGTGTCACCCTGCACCCTCCTCTTCCCCTCTCCTGGGTTGGATACAGGTGGCATTCCTCCAGGAAACTTAATGTTAATGCTTAGCTGGAAAGAAAAGCAACCTTAGCTTGATAATAGCAAGTCCTCCAGTATCAAGAGTGTCTTCATTAGCATATGAAAGTCCTTTTGGACTCCTCCCTTTGTCCTTACCTCCCTTACTCCCAAGTCTATAATCAGCCATTCCTCACATCCCCAGGGCAAACAGCTCTTTCTACCCAGGGTTCTTGTCCCTATGTTTTAATAAAATCACCTTTTTGCACCAAAAATATCTCCTGAATTCTCTCTTGCACTGACTCCTGACCTCACCAAGGTTCCGAAACTATGTCAACTGTGTAGTTCATGGAAGGGAATTACTTTTGACTTTTCAGTAATTAAGACATCTACTGTTTGTCAATGTGTGACTTACTCTCCTCTATGACAAGGTCACCTGTTACTAGAAGACAAATCTGTGTTTTTTTCCAAATACGTATTTTATATTTGTTGTTTTAAAGACACTAAAAAGTTTGATTAAATACATTTAGAGAAAGAATCTGATTTGCTTGTTCTTTGCCGTTCTTTTGTTTGTTGTGTTTACTTTGTTACTTTTTTATAGATAATTGCAAATCCTCTCTTAAAAAAACTCAATACTTTCTCAATATAGTATACTTTTGTAGAGGAAAAACAACCCTAATATTACATTAGGTCACCAATGCATTAATATTATTAAAAATGAGAGCACTCCACTTACGTGTGTTGTTTTCTGTTTTACCATTAACCATGAAAAATACAAAATCCCTGCATGACACATCAGGAATGTAAAAACTGAAAAGTTATTTTGTGTGGAATTTATGGTATGTTGACACTGCTCAGACAAGGTCGTTAAGGCAAGCATAAACCAGGTGGGTTTGAGGGGCGGAAGGAACCCTGTGTTCAGGGAATGCTTAGGAGTGATAGATGGGTCAGTGCAGATCTTGGTAAGGGCTTTGGCTGTTACTCAGTGAGTGAAAGGAGTCATTGGAGAGTCTTGAAGAAAGGTGTGATATGATCTGATACGCAATTTCGAAGAACATTCTGTCAGCTTTATAGGGAAGGAAAGGAACAGGGGCAGCAAAGAAGCAGGGAGACCAGAAAGGAGGTCACTCAAGTAGGTCAGATGAGAAACGTGGTGGCTTGGCCTCAAGTCTTAGAGGCTGATGCAAGAGAATTAGCCTGACCTGATATAAATGCTTTATATACAGACATGGAGGAATTTACGCATGAACTGAATTATGAAATAAAAATAAAAACCACTCCCAAAATTTTGGGCCTCAACAATTAAGAACACCAGCCTACAGTTTCTAGCTGGAGCCCCTGCTGTTGAAGGGCTTTGGAAAAGAGCCGCATACGTGAACAGTTCTGTTCTGGACTTGGGAAATCGTAGATTCTTTGCAGTTAGTAAGCGGAGAAACCAAGCAAGTAGCTAGCTCTGTTGAGTCTGGAGTGTGGAGAAGTAACTGGGACTAGAGCCGACATTCATGAGCAATCCCTGCCTCATTGTATTTAAAGCTACTAGACGGTGTGACCACAGAGCATGGGCACTAGGGGAGGGGACATACATAAACAGTGATTTCTCTCTGTGAGTTGTTCATTTGTATTTTCTTCTAGTGATTTTATGTTTTTTGTTTTTTTTTTAAATTCATGTTTCCCACTTGGAATATATTTTTGTTGTAGGGAGTTCTTATTGAGCTCAAAAACCGTTTTGTTTGCTTTTGTATCACATCTGTTCTGATTTAACACTCCGCTTAGCAATACCTAAAATTTTTAGGCTGAAGTTTTCTTTATTTCTCCTAACTTTGTCCAAAAAAACAAAAAGAAAAGAAAAAAGAAAAAAAAAAAAAGAAAGCAAATCTAGATTTAGGTAAGGAGAGACTTTATTCAAAAAGACCGCTGCGATAGGAAGAGGGCTATTACTTTACAGAGAACCCTCCAACTGTAAGGCTAGATGTGTCCTAAAGATCAAGCAGAAAGGATTTTCTATTATAGGATTGTGTAAGCCAGCTTGGGAAGAACTGGGTGTGGCTGAACACGTGCTTTGATAGGTAAGTGGATCCGAGAATTTCTCCTCTAGGGTCGGTTGCTTTTTGGGGGGGCTGTCTGTTGAGAGACTGTTACTTCTTTTAGTTGCTGCTTAAGCTAGTGGAAGAAGACATGTCGAAGTCCAAGGACCTGGGTGAGGGGTGAATCCTGACTACAGTGCGGTCAGGTCAGATTGATGAGGGGCCAGAAGGTAAGCTGAGGACAAAGCACAAGATGACCCCTGCCACCCACCCCCCAGCCCCACTCCCAGATGGGATCTGCATGACCTTCCTCAGGTGCTCCTGGAGGCCCTAAAGCTAAGGGAAGGAGAAACAAATGGTTGACTTATAGAGGTCACAGTCATGCAAGACAGGAGTCTCCCTCAGTTTACAAGTGTTTTAGCCATTTCCAAGAAAAAAAAAAATTCTTATTAATAACCTAACTTTCAGAAGGAAAAGCAGATAAACTTAAATGTCCTAATAATCTGTAGCCCATTGACAAATACTTGAGGCAGGCAGCTTCCCACTGTCTCAATGTTAAAGCATTACTAGAGAGAAAAAACGACCTTAACCCTATCATGACAAGGCCTCCAGTCTTTAGCATATGAAAGTTCTTTTGAAAACCTCCCTTTTTCCTTACCCCCAACTCTCAAGTATATGATCAAACCCAGTGCAGCCGTTTCTTCTGCCCTAGGGTCCTGTCCCATTCTTTAATCAATGGGATAACCAATCTTTAATCAGGTATATCTCAGTTATTGGAGAGTTCTGGGGCTAGAAGTTTGGTTCTAGACCGCTGCAGCCATGCAAATATTGCAATAAGATGAGTCAAGTTAACTTTTTGGTTTCCAAGCACATATAAAAATTATGTTTAACTATACTGAAGTCTATTAGTATGCAATAGTATTATGTCTAAAAAAAGTACATATTCTTAATTAAAAACATTCCTAAAAGATGCTAACTACCATCTGGGCTTTCAGCGAGTTGTAATCGCTGATCACAGATCACCATAATAAATATTAATAGCACTGACAAAGTTTGAATATTGTTGATGTGATTCTTGAGTGGTGGTGATAGGGTCTGACGTCTAAAATAAATAAATAAATGAGTTTAACTCTGAAGGGTCTGAAGTCTCCTTCATAGGCATTTGTCAAGATCCAGTCTTCCCTGACACTCAGCTGCCAACTTCCTGACTTTCGGTTTCTGTGGGAGGCCATCCACTGGGTTCAAATTGCTACATTTATGCAGACAGATTATTACTTTCAGTTTGGCTGGCAGAGACCATGAGCACCAGAATCCAAGGACACTGTGAGAAACAAATGACTATCTTCTTTCAAGTGAGCAAGACTCAGGTGGTGGTGACTTACATCATCCCTTCATTACAATTCTTACCTTTACTCTTATGGTCGTGGTGTAAGTAAGTTAGGTTCTTTTCAGATTCTTGGGGTAGGTTAAATTATAGTTTTAATTTCTAGTGTTATGTTGGTTTCTGTTGTTGTTATACTTGGGTTTTGTCTGTTTGTTTTTTGTTTTTGATTTATGTATTTGTTTTAGAAAGGGAGTGTGGGGAGGGGCTGAGGGAGAGATTCTTCAAGTAGTCTCCCCCCTGAGCATGGAGCCCAACCTGGGGCTCGATCCTACAACCCATGAGAACATGAGCTGAGCCAAAACCAAGAGTCCGATGCTTAACCAACTGAGCCATCCAGGCATCCCATTTTGTTATACTCTTGAATGTTTTCAATTCGCTTTTACTTTTTTTGGTGGAGGTAGGGGTTAGGTTTAAGGAAGGGTGGGGATTGGCTAGGAATGCCAGCTTTATACCATTTCAGACCCAAAGCCAACATCACCCAGTATGAGTGGAAAGAAATGTTGAAGCTATGCTGCACAGTAATTCAAACTCAGATAAAAGTATAATTTAAGTTCAGCCATATCAGAATCATGGCAAATTGGGCCATACTTTTTATTGCATTAAAATATTATTCCATAGCAAATTAAAACTTAAATAAAAGACCTCTTAATGAATTGCAATAGCAACATCCTTGGATGGTATCTTCTCAAACTGAAATAAGGAATTAATGAAACTGGGAGAGCATTCCAACAAAGTAATAACCTCCCAGAAAAACTACCATACATATGCTTTGTATCATGTGATTCAGCTATAAAGTAGTAACTCAGTCTTTGTCACTCACAATGTATCTCTTTTAAGACTGTCTCTATAGACCTTCTTTTTCAAATACTATGGTCTAACCTGCTATGCTGAAACCTAATTACCTGATAGAAACAAAATACCTTCAAGATGCATAACAGGTATTGTGTGACCGAATTTTCTAAAAGCTCTCCTTGAGTTTTAATTTGTCTAAATTGATGGTGATACAAAGTATTCTTATGCATGTAAAAGAAATGAGTGAAAATAATTTAGAATGAACTTAATGACTATATTTCATATAATTGTTTTACTCTATGTATACAGAAATATATGTGTGTGTGTGTATATATATACACACACACACACACACACACACAGAGAGAGAAAGATAACTCTTAGGTTGATATTCAAACCCTGATTTTTTTAAATTATAAAGACATTAATGTTTAATATAAGTTCTGACTGGTTAGACAATTACACAGAGGTGCGTATTTAAAGAACATCAAGCTGCCCGACCCTTTTAGGACTTGTTGTCAACAACACCACTGTGAGACAGACAGACTGAATTCTCATGGTGATTTTTAGCTAATGTCTTTGCCCAAAACTTAAGAAATAACCAATTCCTGCTGTTCCCCACTCCCTCCAAACCCTTAACTCTCTGTTTCACTTTTGCTTTTATTTCCATAGTAACCAGCTAGCCCGGGAATGTTCCAACAGTTCTGCTGGCTTCAAATCTCTTGCCAAATTGTTCTGCCGGATAAGGTGCTAGCATTACAACATACTGTGACTCAGCTTTCTGTTGAGTTATATCTCTGATTGGTTGTAAATATTCTCCATCATTTTCTTCTCTTTTTAATTTCAAAAGATGCTGTATTAAAAATTTCACAGTTAAACTCATTTATTATTTGAGCTAATTATACTTTTTCAGATTTAATAATGCTTCTCTAGATATTTAATGTATACATATATTTCATCATATACAGAAATATTCTGTATATATTTCCTCAAGGTATGAGGAAGTTGAGAGGCAATGTCGGGGGTTTGGGGCATAGGAAAAGGAATAAATGAAACAAGATGGGATCGGGAGGGAGACAAAGCATAAGAGACTCTTCATCTCACAAAACAAACTGAGGGTTCCGGGGGGAGGGGGAGAGAGGTGGGGTTATGGACATTGGGGAGGGTATGTGCTATGGTGAGTGCTGTGAAGTCTGTAAACCTGGAGATTCACAGACCTGTACTCCTGGGGTTAATAATACATTATATGTTAATAAAAATAAAATATTAAAAAAAAGATAAAGTTCCATTTAATCTCCGAGCACCTAATATATTTTAGAAATGATAACTATGAGCACATTTAAGGTAGGGTTCTTGCACTCTAGAAATCACATGTAATAGAAAAGAAAATCATGAAAATGATCATTTTATATAAGAATGTAAAATATAGCCTATAGAAATTACTATTGTTTTACCCAAGAAGGGGTAGTTCATTCTGCAAAGGAAACTCTGCATGCGTGAGCATTTTCCAGAAAGAAGAGTTGAGGGAAGATATTGAAGAAAACCAATAGAGTCACAGAAAACAGAAAAATGGGGAAAAACCCTAGTGTTGAGGAAAAATAAATAGTATAATGTGCCTAAACCAGAGAAAAATTGGAATGTTAGATTATGAAAAAATAATGTAACATATATAGTTACCTGGAAATATAGTTTGTGGAGACAATATTACTCTAAAGGTAAGGGACCACATGACTTAGGCCTGCCTATGCTTTTCTCCTTTCATTTTCAGAGTTTGGTCCATGTTACGCAGCGAGTCTCACGGGTTCTGTATTCACTTCTCCAGGCTCAAGAAGGGAAGGACAACTAAAAGACAGTCCTTCTACTCTTAGAGCTATTGGTATCCCTGTGTGTAGAGTTTCCTTGAGTTAGAAATGATTTTATGTCTTCAGTTTCCTCACCTGTAACTAAACAGGTAGTTACTTAATATATTATATTTTCGGTTACCCACTAAACTCTTAGCTTCCATCAGACCAGCAAGCACCCTCCACTCCTCCTCAGCGGGAAAATGCAGGAGGCCACAGATTTTTATACCTGGGCAACTTGAGTTAATGTAGCTCCAAAGGGTGTTATTCCCCAGTGTAAGCTGCTGCATTGAACAAATCACATTCATCGTGAATAGAATTTGCAGAGGTTTTGCAGTTGCTTTTGGGAAATTAAATTAAAAAGTAGGTTTTCTATTACATTTTGTGACATTCAGGCTTTAAAGATCTTATCAAGAATTAAATTAGGCTAACTTTCTTCATTTTTTTTTTTTTTTTCTCTTAGGGAACATCCAGTAAAGTAGTTCTTTCATTTAGTGGTTAAGATAAAAATATCTTAATTCAGGTGTTTTAAAGGGTGATAAAACTGACCCTGCATGTTATAGACCAATCAACTTCATTAATGCTGCCGTTAAATCGCACATGAGAATTTTATTGCCGTAGTTGGAATTGATGAAAAAATTTAAAAGTACAGATGTAATATGCTAATAGTAGTTAGGTAATTTCCCAAAGATCGAAAGCTAAGCAATTTTTCCTCCTGAAAATTGATCTTGTCTTTACTCATAATTCGGTACATCTATATGAATTGAGACAACAGGAAAAATCTACTTTGTGTAACAACTGCAGCAGACAGGGCTCCATTTTGGCTGGGTCCCTCCCTGAGCTACAGTGCAGTGGGTTCTGAGTGTTCTAGAATCTTCACCTGGCTTCAGAATGAGAGATTAAGAATTCTGATTTAGTGAACACCACAAATACTACTTAAGAGAGATCCAGGAAGTTCTGCTTGATTGTAATTACATGTACCTAACTTGCTTAGTGTGTATTCCTATGTATACAATACGTGATAATACATATTTGCTTCTGAATGGTATCTATAAGCACCTATGGCTAGTACGTATGAGTGACTACAATGTGTCCAGCACTGTTTTAATCACTTTTCATATGTTTATGCCTTTCTTAAAAAAAAACATTTTATTTATTTATTTTTGCAGGAGAGACAGGGAGAGAGAGCAGGAGCGAGGAGCAGAGGGAGAAGCAGACTCCCCGCTGAGCAGGGAGCCTGATGCGGGACTCCACCCAGCGATGCTGAGATCTTGACCTGAGCTAAAGGCAGATGGTTAACGACTGAGCCACCCAGGTGCCCACGTTTACACCTTTTATCCTCAAAGGAAAGGAGCTTCTGTGAGCATGAACCCACACATATATAAACAGTATGTGCATATGTGTCAAAATGAACACAGGCCATAGAGACTGTCTCCGGAATGCGAGTAGATCACCTGGCCACACGCTCCAGGCCACCTGCCCATTCTCAGGGTCATAATCTCTTGTCGGGAGCCTTCAGGTAATTATATCCTTACCAGTTTCTCGGGTGAGGCTGGTGCTCACGAAAATTGATGAACCACTGTCTTACACAAGCGCTGCCTCACTTGTTTTATATGATTTTTTAAAATAAGGATTCCAAAAAATGGTAGTTTTGTGTCATTTTCTGTTCTTAAAAATGTCACATTCTGTGGCTCCAATTCAATCCCTTCTGACAGTTTGCAGCAATTCTCAGATTCGCTCTGCACACAGCAATCACGTTGCTAAGATTTACTACTCGGCCCTTTAGAAAGCTGTTATTATGGATAATATACTCCCACGACTGGGCAACAATCTCTGTCGACCTTGATAGATTTTTTTAATTGCTCATCCTCTCCGAAGGACCCCCCGTCCCCCTGTACCCACCGCCATCCTGGATTGTGTGGCACAAGGCCACATTTCTTTTTTTTACCTTCTAGGCACAAAGGCCAGTTCCCCTGTACCCCAGACCCGGAGGGGACCCTTGGCTCAGTCGGGGGGGTCCTGTGGTCCAGCACTCACTGGGACTGTTTTTCTCGTGGTCTCTCTGACAGCACTGCTGCTTGTCTGCTGATCTGTAATCACTCTCCTTTGTCTAAAGTCAGGTCCTCATGGAAAAGGGTTCACTATTTTTTTTTCCCTCCTGAAGAGACACCCAGGCTTACTTGTCCTCAGGTATTCTTGTTTTCCTGTCAGGCTACATCACAAGGGGAAAAATAGCCTTTTGTTACATACAGTACCCCGCTCCCTTCTCCAGCTGGTCCGTGCGCGTAGCTGAGTTCTGACACTGCAGATGAAAACCCGTGATCTAAGTGATTCTCTGTCTCACACATCCGATGGATCCCCAAGCTTTCTCTCCTCAGCAGGATGCAAGAATGGTTTATCTGCCTTTTCAGATTGGAGACAGAAAAACAGCTTCCAAGCGGATTCACCCCTAGGAAAAGCAAACAGACATTTTCCTTGTGATCTTTTTACCTTTATTTTTAAATTTATGTTTACAGACAGCATCAATGCAGCATCTTTAGAAATAATTTTTAATTGGGAGTGGCACACACACACACACACACACAGAGAAAGTCTCCATTACCTTTTTATTGCTAGGTATAGCTTTTTGGAGGCAGAGATGACAAAATATCAAGAATTGGATCCCGGCGTCAAATATTGTTTCCCCCAGTGCCATACAGTCAAGTATAGCTAAGTGCACATGCCTCTGTTAGCTGCAATGCATGAGTCTGGAAAGGCTAACTCAAGGTCATTAAAGGGCATAATCATCCATAAATGGAAGCCATATATATATCATGTCAGAGACATCCCTAAGTGGACAGTGAGTTGATTTTATAGCATATTACAGAACGGTAGAACTGGAGGGACATTTAAGTTAATCCTTTCCAACAACTTTATTTCAAAGATGAGGAAATGAGAGCCCAGAGAAACTGTATTACTTGCCCAAGGTTACAGAACTAGTTAAGTACTATTCTCCATAAATGTGATAAATCTATATATTTGAATTAAAATTAATTTTACCACAGAGAGAATGTATGCAAAAACAGCTTACAATCCATAAAGTAGACAAGTCAGGGAATGCGTAAGAGAAAAAAAAAAAAAAAGAAAGAAAAAAAAATCATTGCTAGAGAAGATTGGAGATAATTTCAGACTTTTCGTTTAAGAGTAAAATATACTGGGCACCTGGGTGGCTCAGTGGGTTAAGCCGCTGCCTTCGGCTCAGGTCATGATCTCAGGGTTCTGGGATCGAGTCCCACATCTGGCTCTCTGCTCAGCAGGGAGCCTGCTCCTCTCTCTCTCTCTCTCTCTCTCTGCTTACTTGTGATCTCCCTCTGTCAAATAAATAAAATCTTAAAAAAAAAAGAGTAAAATATACTTCTTTTAATTTTAGGAATATGAACTTAAAAGAAATTCATTTACACATTTATATGGATGCGCCAGTGGAAAGATTTTTCTGCAAAAGTGTTAGGGTAGATTGTTTAGATATTATTCTACTTTTTTTTTTTATTTGTTTGTTTTTGCACATAGGAAGTCAAGAGGGGGCATCTGCTAGATGGTGTAACAGGTAGAGTTTCTGAGAAGTGGTTCTGTTCTTTGCAGGCTATGGCAAGCTGACCTTAGAACCTTAGGATAAGATTCCCAACACTAGTTCTAAGAAGACTGTGTGAGACATGGTGAGAAGAAAACAATTTATTGGAATTTAAGGCCGTTTCCAGAAATCTTTTTTTCATGAGATAAAAGCATGCTGTAGCATTATCACCTGCTTCTTCCCATTTCTTAAAAATACGCCCCATATGAAGTTATTTAATTTTAACATCGGACTCTGGAAACAGACTGCTACAATCTGAATCCAGAATCTATCATAGGCGATATAAACCTCAGCAAATTATACATTTTATTTGAGTGCGTGCCTGACACATAATGTATGACAGTCTGCTGATCGTGACTCTTCGTGTAGCTTTAGCAGTAGTCATAGAATTAGGAGTACAGTAGAATAAGATTCTCAAGAAAACAAGAAGTTGCTCAGAGAAGAAATATTGTAAACTGATGCATTTTGGATACTGAGGTTTTGAACTATGTCCATACTGATTTTCCTGTCTTTTGGATCTCTCCACTTCTGATAAGGGTATCAACATCTCTAATAGTGGGCTCATCTGTTTCTTCTTGCAGTTCTATCAGTTTTAACTGCTTCATGTGGTTTAATGCTCTGTTGTTAGGCTCACACACATTAAGGACTATCATGTCTTTTTGGAGAATTGACCCCTCTATCATTAGGTAATGCACTTCTTTATACCTGATAATTTCCCTTGCTTTGAAATCTGCAGTATCAGAAATTAGTATAGTTACAACTCCTTCCTTTTAATTAGTATTAACCTGGTATATTTTTCTTCATCCATTTATGTTTAATCTATATGCGTTTCTTACAATTCCATTTACACTAGCATCAAAAATAATAAAATACTTATGAATAAGTTTAGGCAAGTAGATGAATAATCTGTACACACACACACACATATACACCACTGTAAAACTTTTATGATAGAAATTGAAGAAGGCAAAATAAATGGAAAGATATTCAGTGTTCATGGACTGAAGAATTAACATTGTGACAATGACCATACTGTCCAAAGCAACCTACAGATTTAATGCACCCCTCATCAAAATTTCAATGTCACATTTCACAAAAATAGAAAGAAAAAAAAAACAGAAAAGCAAAAACAAAAAATTAAAATCTTTGTGGAAACAGAAAAGATCTTGAATAGCTAAATCAGACTTGAGAAAGAACAGAGCTGGAGTCATCACACTTCCTGTATTGAACTATATTACAAAGCTAAAGGAATTATGATGTATAGTCTTGGGATGCCTGGGTGGCTCAGTTGGTTAAATATCTGACTGGCTCAGGTCATGATGTCAGTGTCCTGGGATCGATTTCCCACTTTGGGTTCCACGCTCGGTGGGAAGTCTGCTTCTCCCTCTCCCTCAGTTGCTTGTGTGTGCTCTCTCTGTCTCTCAAATAAATAAATACAATCTTAAAAAAAAAAAAAAAGCAGTATAGTCTTGGCAAAATAGACATGTGAATCAATGGAACAGAATAAAGAACCCAAAAATAAGCCTATGTACATGTTGTCAATTAATTTTTAATAAGGTGCCAAAATTATACTCCTGGAAAAAGTTTTTTTCAATAAATGGTATTGGGAAAAGTGGATATCAACATGCAAAAGAATGAAATCAGGCCCCTATCATACTGTACATGAAAATCAACTCAAATTGGGTTAAGAAGTTAAATGTAAGACCTGAAACCATGAAACTCCTAGAAGAAAATATAGGGCTTAAAATCTTTGCTCTTTGACATTGGTCTTGACAATGTTTTGTTTTGTTTTTATTTATTAATTAATTAATTTATTTATTTTTGGATTTGACGTCAAGAGAAAAGGTAAGAAAAGTAAAAATAAAGAAGTGAGATTCCACCTAACTAAAAAGTTTCTGCACAGCAAAGGGAATGCTTAACTAAATAAAAAGACAACCTATAGAGTTGGAGAAAATATTTGCAAAACTTATATCTGATAAGGGGTAATATCTATTCTATACATATGCACATACATATATATATATATATATATATATATATATATCACACAACTCAACAGGAAGAAATGAATAACCCCTGTCTGTCTCTCCAATCTTGGAGCCAGTGGTTTGCCCTGAGTCCTCGCCTCTCTTATGGATCCAAGAAGAGCTATTGATATTTCAGTCTTTTCAATTTTTTTTTTTTTACTTGTTTATAGGACACAGTGGTAGCTCCCAAGCTTCCTACATGTGAAGCTGGAAGCCCATTGTTGAGGTTTTCTATACTCTTTAATTCCACTTACATTCCTTTATTTTGCCAGTGTCTCTTAGCAATCTTCCCTAATCTGAATTCTCATCTTTTCCCTGCATTCACATTAATAATGTCTGTGATTTCCCAGGACTATTTACCACAGAGTATTTTGTGACATTGACAAATCAGGTAATGCAGGAAGAAAATATGCATGGAAGTAGACAGTGACAGTTAGTAGATAAAGAGTTCCACTTTGAGCATGTCACCGCTGAGAAGCTCATTGAAAATCTTCATGACATTCATAATTCAATAAATTCTATAATTTGGAATCTGTGTCTATGATTCAGGCAAGAAATCAAGATTAGACAGCTTTGTATCAAAGCATTATTATTAAAGTAATAGTTTTAATTTGTATACATAAATAAAATCACAACAGAAGAAACACAGAATATGCAGAAATACCAAAGCAAAATAGGATTAAACCGGTCTAAAAGGTAAAAGGATAAAGGGTAGTGAAATATCATTTAAAGACGTAAGGTGTTGGTGGCAGTAACACATGCTATGGAAACCGAAAACTCTCTTCTGGGTTTGTGCTTTCAGGGAGTTATGGATGAAACTTTAAGAATATTTTCAATAGAGGGTTTGGTGGAAATAAGACTGTAAGGTGTTATAGATGGGTAAGAGATGGCGACAGAGGTTGTAAGCATATGAACGGTTGAAAAGAATCACGGAAAAGAATCATGAGAGGTTGTAGTGCGAATTTTAATAAGAAACAGGAGAGTCCACATTTATCATTTATATATTGTCTTGAATTTTTAAAATTTATATTTATACTACCTTCCCATTCTCAATGATAAAGTCTTCGAATGCTGAGTGTTTTCATACGACTTTGAGCATAACACAAAACCTACAGTACCGAGCAGTCAAGAAAAAATTTTTCAAGTGTCATGATCATCAAGGATTAGAAATAATTGACAAATGTAGTAATAACTACAAACACTGGAGGCAGTCCCAGTCATGTAGATACATAATTCTTTCTAAAGAATTATTTATGTAATTGATTTATTTGAGACAGGGAGTGGGGCAGAGGCAAAGGGATAGGGAAAGAGTCTTAAACAGACTCCACACTGAGTACAGAATCTGATGCTGGGCTCTATTTCAGGACCCTGAGATCACAGGTCCTGAGCCTAAATCAAGAGTCCATTGCTTAACCGACTGTGCCACCCAGGCACCCCAATACATATCTCTTCATAATTGTTACATATTGTTATAATGGAATCAGTATGGTGCATGCTTCATTTCTTTCAGAATTCACCAATTATTCTATTCTTCCATTCCAGAAGCATTTATTGAGCATGAACATCTTCAAAGCATTTTTGGACTTTTGTCCTCATAAAAGAATAGGCAGCAAACAAGTTTTCCCAATTAAATAACTTAAAGTCTTAAAAAGAAATTCAAAATGATATCTAGTATTGCCCTGGAGAACTGACAATGATTATGTCATTGAGACATAACCAGGGGAGGATTAAGAGCCCAGCTCTCCGTGCTGCTTTTTTGGCTGTGGGATTTTACTTCTTCCAGACAGAGGAGCTGCAAAGATGAGACATTGAATGAAAACCTTTTGACAACTTCTGAGGGCCTAGGAGAAAAGAGACTAGAATCTAGAACCTACTCAAGTGTGAGAACCACAAAGCATTGTAAAATACTTTAGTTTGGATGAAATGAAAAAACTCTGATTTAGAAGAGGGAGTCTACTGGGGGAGGCAGGCCCCAGAGACTCTATCTCAGTTTAAGTAATCTCATTTTCTAAAATTGAACTGAAGTGAGTCTGGATTACTGGCTAGCTGAGAGTCTGATTGATGAGAGCAAAAAATAAATAAATTAATTAATAAAATAAAATAATTTAGGGGACTTAAAATTATTCTAGGCTTCAAATTATTTTTACAAATAATTTTAGAAATGCAATATCTTTTAAACAATAAGACACATGTGAAGTAAATAAGGAGACATGGCAACAACAAAAAAAACAGAAACCAGAAAGCAAATAAAATGTAACAAAAATCATACCCCCAAGGGACTTAAACAGGAAATTATTAGATAAAACCTTTAAAATATGTTTGCTGAAAGAACTAAACATAAGGTTGAGGATTTTCACAGAAGGTAAAAAACTATAAAACTGTAGACAAAAATAATAAAACTGAAAATAAAATAATTAAAATTAAATAATGAATACATATCACAGCAACATAGATACAGCCAAAACAATAGTTAGTAAATTGGAAAATGTCAGGAAAAAATTGTTTCCATAATGTAATTTAGTGATATACAAAAGTGAAGTAAAAAACATCAGAAATAGTGTAAGAATTTTATGTATATTTCACTGGAGTCCTTAACAGAAGGAGAGAGATTAAGGGAAAATAGAAAATTTTAGAAATGTAAGAGCTGATAACTTTCTTCAATTAAAGAAGAGTATAAAATCAAATGTTTAAGAAACACTATTGAAGATAGATGGAAAACATAAAGACACCCTTAGATAATACTATGTTAACTGTGGAAAAGTAAAAAGGAGGAATAAATCTTAATAAACAGCTAGAAAAAATGGGAGGAAGAAAAAGATTACTTTCTAATACAAAATAAACTAATAGCTGACTTTTCATAGATAGAAATTGAAAGAAAATGAGCAATATCTATAACACCTGGGGAAAATTACCTATTTAGTATTACATTCCAATTGAAGATATCCTTTGAGAATAAATTGAAATAGTAGCATTTCAGACTAACAAAAACAGAGAACCCAGCACCACCTGAACCATAGTAAAAGAAATACAAATTTTTTCAAGATAAAGTAAAATGATTGAGGATAGAAGTCCAGAGATTGGGTAAGGAATAATAATTTTTTTTTTAAATGACAAGATTTAATATGTAAGGGAGTATACACTGAAATTGAACAAAAGAAAATGAATTTCTAATGGGGAATACACATATATACATACACATATATGGGAAGAAAGACCTCTCTTTCTTACTCTTCGCCTGCCTTGTCACGGATTGGAAGGATATATTTACAAAGGACATGTCTGTAGATCATATAAAGAGCTTTTACACTTAATAAGAAGATAAATTTAAAAATGAAAAAATGGGTAAAAAAATCAGGTAGTCATTCACCAGACACAAAAATGACTAATATGCACTTGAAAATACACTCCAAATCATTAGTCCTTAAGAAATGCAAATTAAAAATGATAAGACAGTTTAATATCCACTGAAAAAATCAGTGTTAAAAGGACAAATCCTACCAAGTATGACAAGGGTGTGAAAACTCTGTCTACATAAAGACCCATGCACAAATGTTCATAGCTGTTATGCTTGTGTAATAGCCAAAATCTCAAAGAAACAAACAGATAATTTTTGCATAGTAGTAAAAAATATTGAATTATTAATACACATACCAACATGGATCGATCTTAAAATATTGTGCTATGCAAAATAAGTCATACAAATTAGTGCATATGTTAGGATTCCATATACAAATCCTAGATATGAACTGATCTATACACACGGAAACTCAGAATGATGGATATCTTTGTTATCTTTATTGTTATGATGGTTTCATGAGTCACTGCACATGTGGTGGAAACAGCCAGAGAAGTTCAAATAGAAATAACGTGTGAAGATGTGACCAAATTGCTGTGATCGAATATAAAACTCTAACAAATAAGAAGTTGCTTCTTATGCATGAGCAAAGAAAGTGGTTTCTTCAAATGGAATCTACTCCTGGTGAAGATGCTGTGAAGATGGTTGAAACGACAACAAAGGACTTAGATTATGGCATAGACTTAGTTCATTAAGCAACTGCAGGGTTTGAGAGATTGACTCCAATTTCCAAAGTAGTTCTACCATGGGTAAACTGTTACCAAAAAGCATCACATGCTACAGAGTAATAATTCCTGAGAGGAAGAGTAAAACAATGTGGCAGACTTTATTGTTTTAAAGACCTGGCCAACACCACCCCAGCCTTCAGCAACCAGCACCATAATCAGTCAGTGCGCATCAACATTTAGGCAAGAACCTCCCCAGCCAAAAGATTACTGATAAAAGCTCAGATGATGATTAGCAATTCTTAGCAAAAAGTAATTTTTAATTAAGATGGGTGCTTTTTTTTAGACACAATGCTATTACACAGTCAATAGACTGTAGTACAGTATAAATACAACTTTTATATCCACTGGGCAACCAAAAAAGTTCACGTAACTCACTTTATTGTGATATTTCCCTTATTGGGGTGGTCCAGAAACAATCCTGAATATCTCTGTGACATACCTATATCTGAACACCAGATTTATAATCCAATAACATTACAACCCAGTAACAGTTAAAATTTTAATATGAAACTTTCAATAATGAATGGAACAACTAGACAGAAAGCAAATATAGATATACAGGACTTGAACAAATTACTAACCAACTTTAATTGTCATACAAAGAACAATCTACTTCGTAGTTACAGAATGCACATTTTTTAGGGAGCACATAAAATGGTATCCAGAACAGATAATAAGACAGTCTTCAAATAAGTTCCAATAATTTAAAATGATGAAAACCATGGAAGATATTTCTCCAGCATAATCAAATTAAAATAGAAATCACCAAAGGAAAGATATCTGGGAAACTCACTAATGCTGGATAATCAAAGCACATTTTTAAATGTTCAATAGGTAAAAGAATCAAAAAGGAAATTATATTTTTGGAATAAATGAAAATTAAAAATGCAAATATGGTATGTAGCTAGAACAGTTCTTAGAGAGAAATGTACAGCTTTAAAAACCAATATCAGTAAATAAGTAAGGTAACAAACCAATATTCTAACTTTCCACTTCAAGAAACTAGAAAAGGAAAGGCTATTAAACCTAAATTAAGTAGTGGAAAGGAAATAAAAATTAGAGAAGAAATCAGAAAAATAGAAAATATAAAAATGAAAAAAAAAAAAAACACTAAACCCAAACATGATTTGTTGGAAGCATTAAAAAAATTGGTAGACATTTAGCTATGCTGACCAAAAGAAAGGAAAAAATTAGGCATAATTTTAAAAAATCAGGAATTAAAAACAGAATATCACTACTGACACAACAAAAACCAAAATAATTACAAATTAACATCTAATATGCCAACTAACACTTAGATAAAATGGATAAATTACAATGAAAACACAAATTATCAAATTGATTTAGCTATAAAGGATATGAATTTACCATATCCAATAAAGTTAGTTAACAATTAAAATTCTTCCACAACAAAACCCTGGTCTAGATACCTTCACCATTAAATTTTATCAGATATTTAGAAAAGAGATAATACCAATCTTTTGTAGATTATGTCATAAAATAGAGAAGGGAACACTTCCCAACTCATTCTTTAAAGATAAACAAAGATTTTACAAGAAAACTGCAGACCATTAATCCTAGTGAAAATATGTACAAAATCTTTAAAGAAATATTAGCAAATAAATTCCAACATATTTTACAAAGGTACTACAAATCATTATTAAATGTGATCTATCTTAAGAATGCGGGATTGATTTCACACGTTAAAAACACATAATAAGGGGCACCTGGGTGGCTCAGTGTGTTAAGCCTCTGCCTTCGTCTCAGGTCATGATCCCAGGGTCCTGGGATCGAGCCCCGCATCAGGCTCTCTGCTCAGCAGGGAGCCTGATTCCCCCTCTCTCTCTGCCTGCCTCTCTGCCTACTTGTGATCTCTCTCTCTGTCAAATTAAATAAATAAATAAATAAATAAATAAATATAAAAAAAACACATAATGAAAAACACAATAGTAACACAATAAAGGACAAATATTACTCGATCATCTTGTAGAAGCAGCACTGTCTAAATGAAGTATCCATTCACTTAAGAAAAGGGGGGGGCATATCTCTCAGCAAACTAGGAACAGGAGGAAAATCCTCAACCTCCTAGGAAGCACCTACAAATACCCAAACATACCTTGAAAGATTTAAATGCTTCCAGTGATCTCTCCTGAAATTAAGGAACATGCCAAATGTATCCATTTTCATCAAAAATAAACAAAACAAAACAAAACAAAAAAAGATACCTAGATTGGACAGGAAGCAGTAAAACTGACTTATTCAGAAATGACGGTTCTTAATCCTAAATGTAGAAAAACCTTAGGAATTCACAAGATTTGCACATGCACAACTGTTAAAGCTTATAAATGAGTTTAGCATAGTCTCAGAAACAATAATACCGTACAAATATCAACTGTATTCAATATACTAGTAATAAACAAAATAATATTAAGAAAAATCCATTAAAATAATATCAAAAAGAACAAAATAGATAGGAATACAATTGTAAAAATAAATACAAGATTTGCACTATAAAGAAGGCACACATTGCTCGAGGAATTAAAAATCAAAATAAATGGAGAGATATTACATGTGTGTGTTCTGGATTACTTAATATTCGTTTTCTGAAGTTAAAAATAGATGAATGTAATCACAAAAAGTATGAAGAAAATCCAGTGGGAAGGGATAGTGTTTGCACAAATGGTATTGAGACAACTGGAAATTCACATTAAAAAAAAAAAAGAAAAAGGAACATTGACCCTTGCCTCTTACCATGCACCAACATCAATTCAAATAGAACAGACTTATACGTAAAAACTAAAATTTTAAAAACCGCAGAAAAACACAGAAAATCTTGGTGATCTTGAGACACAAATCTTTCTTCAGTATAACAATGAAATTACAATCAGTAAAATAATGAACTAATAAATTTCACTTCATTAAAAAGAAGTTTTTTACTCCAAACATTAATAGAATTAAAAGAAGAAATTGTGAGAGAATATTCACACATTTTTTTAAACAACTTTTTTTTTTTAAGATTTTATTTATTTATTTGACAGACGGACATCACAAGCAGGCAGAGAGGCAGGCAGAGAGAGAGGGGGAAGCAGGCTCCCCGCTGAGCAGAGAGCCCGATGCGGGGCTCGATCCCAGGACTCTGATATCGTGACCTGAACTGAAGGCAAAGGCTTAACCTACTGAGCCACCCAGGCGCCCCTTCCTTTGTATTTTAAACACAGCTATTTGAAATTTGGAAACTTCAGTGTCTGGATTTTTTTGGTTCTATTTCTATTATCTATTCTTTTTTTTTTCTATTATTTAGTTATAAATTCTTACCCCGCTTGTGCTTGGCCTGTTTCCACTACATGGCAGGTATTGTTTAAGAATTCACGGAGAAATCTTGAAGACTAGGGTGATTTTACCATTCCCCAGAGAGTTTGTTTTGGGTTTTTCATTTGTTGGTTGGTTTAGTTTTGCTCCTTGAATACAGCTAGGGGGAATTATAATCCCACATCATCTCAACCCAAAATAGGACTTCAAAGCCAGATATGTACCTGGGAGGAGCAGTCTGCATCTGGCTAATCCTTATCTATGGTGTAACCTCAGCATCTCAACTCAGACAACACAGCGTCCTCTCATGTGTCTTCAATATGTGTTGTGGTCTGTACCTGACAAGGCTTCTAAACCTGCTCAGGGTTTCAGCTTCTAAGTTCCTTGTTGAATCAAGAGATGCCCCTTTGGGACAAATGATTCCAAACGTCCAGTTCATCTCAGTGGTTTTCTTTCCTGGATCTTGACTGTGTAATTCTTCACTTCCTATTAGCTCCCTGATGATTCAACAGCAGTTATTTATTTTGTTTTGCTTTGTTTTTGCTATTTAAGGTTTTTCCAGAAGGCGTTGTTGGTCTGTATTACTTAATCTTCCCCTACCAAAAGAGAAACTCACAGTATGACACTGCATATTTAAGAAGTACGTGAATCACTCCCTGTCATCACAAACCCAGTGTTTTTGAAAAGCCAAACCCTTCTTCCTAGACGTTCTAACTTTGCTGCCCTTCACAGACGTGTTCACTTGGTGTGAACCCACTCCAAAGGGTTAATTCATGTATCTTGATTAAATTTCAAAATCTGAACTTGCTTTACATAAATTATATCACTAAGTTCAAATTATTAGGACACTTGTCCACACCTTGTCTTGAAGCTTATAGTTTCACACATAAGGATATTTTACACTTCTTGAATTGCAACATAGGATTATACATTATATGTAAATTGTAATTTTTATGTTATTGCCCTATGAATACACATTTAATTTATTTCCAATGTGACAATGTTAAAACAATGTTACACTGAACATTCTGCATGTCTTTTTTTTTTTTTTTAAGTTTTTTTTGTTGGTGTTGTTTTTGTTGTTTTTGTTTGTTTGTTTTATTTAAGAGAGAGAAAGAGTGAGAGAAAAAGAGCACGAGTGAGGTGAGGGGCAGAGGGAGAAGTAGACTCCCCACTGATTATTGACCCTGATGTGGGACTCGTTCCCAGGACCCCAAGATCATGACCTGAGCTGAAGGCAGCTGGTTAACCAGCTGAGATACCCAGGCGCCCCTGTGTGTTCATCTTTATGCCACATGACAGTGATTTTCCACATTACACACGGAGGCATGGAATCACTCACGGATGAAGTATATGCATTCAAATTTTATAACACAAACTAGTTCTTCAACATATATCCATCTATCTGCTTGTACTGCCGTCAGTAGACTACAAGAGGAGTCACTTGTTTTCTACCAATTCTGTTCACAAGTGATACAATCAAATGCTTTAATTTTGGTAATGTGGTATGTGCTCGAATTTGCTGTGTAAGTCAGAAAGTACTTGAACCTGTACAAGTTTATTTCTTGGATGTGAAGGTCTTGCAAGTTTTGAGTGATGGGCAGAGCACCTGTTCTCTGCATGGTGGTGCAGTTTTTCCTTTAAGTCCCAGATGCTCCCACCCTGTCTACAGCATGGGGATAGCACTGGAGAAGGACATACTGGAAATTAAATTCTTCTCCCGAAAGTGACGTTCACTTCCCAGAGGCCAACAAATTCAAGGAGATTCAGGAATAGAAGGTGTGTATGTATGCAGCAAGAAGAAAGTTAAGGAATGTGAATCCGGGAATAAGAAATAAATCAAGGTGGGTATGTGGTGTTCAGAAAAAAGAAATGTAAAAAGCCCACTGATACCAAAGATAAAATGGCATAAAGGGCGTGTATTGCCTGTGATATTTGGTCAAGAGACATACTTATGAGAAATTTTAATGTGAAAAAACATACCTAACATCAAAGTTGCCTTTTTATCCATTATTAGGTGTTCAGTTCATTGGCACTAAATACATTCACACTGTTGTACAACCATTACCACCAACCATTTCCAGAACTTTTTCATCTTCCAAAACCAAAATTCTGTAAACGTTAAATGATGATTCCCCAAAAACACCCCCAGATCCTAGTAACCATATTCTATTTCCTGCATCTATGAATTTGACTGTGTAGGCAACTTACATAATTGGAATTAAATATTTGCTGTCTTGTGTTTGGCTTATTTCACTTAGGCTCAATTATATTCCATTGTGTGTGTATGCAGGTATGTACGTTCGTGTGCACATGTGTATGTATGTACATATACAGACGCCATATTTTGTTTATCCATTGATCTATTGATAGTCATATGTATTGCTTCCATCTTTTGGCTATTTTGAGTAATGATGCTATGAACCTTGATATATAAATACCTAAGTCTCTGCTTTCAATTCCTTTGGGTATATATACCCAGAAATGTAGTTATTGGATCATATAGTAGTTCTGTTTAATTTTTGAGGAAACATCATACTGTTTTCCAAAGAGGCTGTACCACTTTTGCATTCTCACCAGCAGTGGACAGTGGTTTCAACTTTTCTGTATCCTGGACAATTCCTGATATTTTCTTTTTGTTTGTTTTTTGTTGTTTGACCATGTTCATCTTAATGAATATAAAGTGGTATTTCATTGTGGGTTGGATTTACGTTTCCCCATGATGAGTAATTTTAAGCATATTTTCATATGCTTGCTGTTTATTTGCATATCTTCTTTGGAGAAATGTCTATTTGAGTCTTTTACCGATTTTTAAACTGGGTTGTTTGGATGCTGTTAAGTTGTTATGAGAAATATTCAACTGTATCTCAAAATTATCTGTTTTAATTAGATGCCAAACAGTTACACATGATTAAGTTGTTAGGAAAATTATTAGGATGCTTTTTTCTAGAAGTCTATATACTGGTTTCTTTTTATTTGTGCTATTGTAGTCGATTTTTGAGAACATTTGAGAAAACTTCTATTTATTTATTCTAACATCCATGAGTTTTTGAGACTCGAAAGTATTTGAGAATCAAAATAGTTAATGATTCTGCTGCTATACAATTTATGATTTCTGACTCAACCTACATTACCACCTAGGAAATGTGGATATAGTGATGATAAAATGTGTCTCACTCTTTTCCTTTTTCATGTGTTCCATATTCAAAAAAATAGGATTTAGTGTGGACCTATAAAATATAGCTAACTGGTTATACTACTGAGATGTGAGCTGTTAAAAATGGCTGAATGAATTTCCATCTGCTTGCAATCATATCTACTACATATCATTGGTTTAGCAACCTTCCTAGTAAATGTCATACTTGACACAAACCAAGAGAAAAATGTTTTGTAAGATTCTCAAACAACACAAGACTGGGAGGGTAAATCCTTGTTTTCAAAGTGATCCAGTGATTGTCTATTTCACTGTGACTATTTTTGTCCAGGCATGGTTGGTGAAAGGTTGCTGAGATTAAATCAGTAATTCAACATAGATTCTCAGGCACTACCGAACACCATCACTGGGCTTGGTGCAAGGCGTGCACACATAGTTCTTATGGGAACTTCCAGTTTTGCAGAGAAAGGAGAAAAAATAAACACAAGTATGCATGATTGACTCCAAATATTGGTGGATTTTCTGAAGGACAAGAACAGGGTTCTATGAGAGTGAGTAGTTAGGTGTAATTCATATTTAGTGGGGATATTAGCCCTGTCCAGAGATGGAGAAAAAGTTGGGGACAAAAATCACATTATTAAAACTTTAAGATGAAGGGTTGCTCCCTAATGTATGATAAAATAAATAGGGTAAACTTCAACTTATTAGGCTCATTAACAAATATTTATTGACAGTGTCCTTTTGTCTCTCCATATAAGTTCCCCCTCCCTGCACCAATAGGAATGTCACAGCATATAAAAGATTTAAAACATAAATTAATTCATCATAGGGATGGTTGCCCAAGGAGATTTATTTTCTTTTTCAAAGCCCACTCTTCCCCAAAGGACTGTTGCAACCTTGGAAAACTCTGAGAGATGGGTTAATAAGTTATGGGTGTGTTGGTGATTATGATTTTCTAGAAAGTGTTCAGGAGCCACACTGACCACAGATAACTATGTCCTCTTCTAAAAAATATTGTTATTTCTGCAAAAGATGTCTACTTCAATGTAAGCATTATACTATCCCAAATTACTGTTTTATTCTTTTTTTTAAACGTTGTGAAATCCCACATATATAGACAAAGGGCACAAAAAAAAAGAGTACAGAAATCTACGTGCGGCTGAATGATTTCGCACAAAGCTAACATCAACGTAACCACCCACTGCAAGACTAAAATTCTGTCACTTGTCTAAAGCCCCTTCGTACTTTTGACAACCCATGCCCTTTCTACCTCTCAAGTATTCTGAGTTTTATTAATCACCCACTTGTATGTCTTTATAATTCTAGTATATAAAGATATAATCTTGATCCCTACAGTGTAGTTTCCTGAACCTTTAAACTTTCAATGTGGAGTCATACAACATGTATTTTCTACACATCTGCTTTTGCTCAACATTATGCTTCAATGATTGGATTTCATTGTTGTGTGTACCTGTGAATTATTTGTGTTTACTCCTGGAAATAATACATATACAATGACTTACTTATCCATTATAATGTCGATGCAAATCTGAATTGTGTCCAGCTTTTGACTGCTGCTGCTTTGCTAATCCTTACGCATTTCTCTTGGCACACATCTCTTAAGTACGTACCACATTAGAAGGAGTGCCAAGCCATCTCCAAAGAGGATATACCAATTTACACCCTACTAAATAACTGCACGAAAGTTCTAAAGCTTGATGTCGTCAAAAGGAATGACATTTGTTTAATCTTTAAACATTTAGCTATTCTGATATAAATGTAATGATATCAATGCAATTTTAATTTTCATTTCTCTGATCAGTAATGAGATAGAGGATATGTTTGTTTAGTTATTGGACAATTAGATATCATATTTTATAAAGTGTCTAAGTCTCTTGTACACTTTCATATGGTGTTTTCTTTATATTGATTTTCACCTATTTGTATATAGAATAAAATATATTGAATAGAAGTTCTATTTTGGTTATTTATGTGGTAATTCTTTCTCTCCTAGTCTGTATATATCCTTGACATTTCAAAATTGCAATTTATTTTTACATTTTTAAAAACAGCTTTATTGACGTATAAAACATATACCATAAAATTCACCCATTATAAATGTGGCATTCAATGACATTTTAGTACATTTATGGAGTTGTGTAACCATCACTAAAATCCAGTTTGGGAACATTTCCATCACCCACAATGTTCCTTGTGCTCATTTTGTTCATCTCCACACCCACCCAAGTCATAGGCTTATTAGTCATTCTAGCTCCATAAATTACTTTTTTTTTGTCCATATTTTTAATAAATGGCATAATAGTCTCAATATATAGTCTCTGGAATCTGATTTCTTTCACCTACCATAATGCTTCTGAGGTTAATCTATGTTGTACTGTGTGTATCAGTACTTACTTCTCTTCTACTGATGAGGAGTTTTCCATTTTTAAATAGACCACTTTTGTTTACCAATTCACCACTCGATGAACATTTTAATTACTTCCAGTTTTGGGTAATTATGAATAATGCTGCTATAAACATTGATTTTTATGTAGATATATGTTATTTCTTTTTGAACATTTCTTTTTGAAAGATTCCTAGAGTAGGATGGGTAAGTGATATGGGAAGTTTATGTTTAAGTTCATATGAAATTGTCAAACTTTTTGTTAAAGTGTATCATTTTGCATTCATACCAGCAACATATAAGGCTTCCATTTTTTCTACATCCTCACTAATACTCATTATTGTCTATCTTTTAAAAGTTATCCAGTATAGTGTGTTTGTGTGTGTGTGTGTGTGTGTGTGTGTGCATGTATGCAGTGAAATCTTAGTGTGGTTTTAAGTCTCATTCTCCTAAAAACTAATAATGTTGAACATATTATTTTTATGTTTGCTACTAATTCATATATTTTCTTTAGTGAAATGTCTACTCAAATATTCGCCCATAACAAAGTATGTCTCATTAATTGAGTTGTAAGAGTCTCTTATGTGTTCATGATATATTCCGTATAATATATAGAATATGTGAATATTCTCGGGGTGCCTGGGTGGCTCAGTGGGTTAAGCATCTGCCTTTGGCTAATGTCATGATCCTGGGGTCCTGGGATCAGTCCGGCATCTGGCCACCTGCTCATCAGGGAACCTATTTCTCCCTTTCACTCCACCTCCTCCCCGACTTGTTCTCGCTCTCGCTTTCTCAGGTAAGTAAATAAAATCTTAAAAATAAATAAATAAATAAATAAAATACATCTTAATGCCTGTAATAAAGTTCATTTCTCTTCACAAAAATGCAGCTTTGAGAAATTTATCATGAGAAAAGAGATCAATAAATTAACATCAAAAGTGATTTGGAAACAACCCAACTTTAATAAAACAGTTAAATTGTTAAATTGACTGTTTATTTTCAAAAATTAAAGATGCTAATGGAAGTCTAAATGAAAGTGTGGAAGATATTAAAGAAAATGAATGAGTCTAAATTTTAATGGACAAAACTATTGAATTTTGTAAAACATGAAAGAGAAAATTGTTGACATAATCAAAAAAAAAGTGGTGTTGGAAAGAATGAATATGTTATGATATGATATTTCTTTTTTCTTTCTGAAATTTTCAAATTAAAAATTTAGGTATTACATTTATACTGCACATGTAAATATCCACCATACTTTTTAAATGAGGGAGATGAGAATTGGAACTCTACTGCACAGGCCCTTACCCTGGTGGGTATGATGAGCATTGAAAAGGAGAGGTGAGGGTTGTTTGGACCCAGAGTCTGAGGGATCAACCAAAATTCACTTTTATTTTTATTCAAAAATGACTTACTTTGTCCTCTGCTTTAACTCTTACATCTAAATGGCTCTGGCCAAATATAAGAGCCATCTTCCAAACATCCCTGGTGTCAGGAACACACACACACACACACACACACGCACATGCACACAGGAATACGGAGGAGAGCACACCCTCAATTTGTTTCCAGCCGATCTGTTTTCAAATGAAGGGTAAAGAGACCCGTGATCTTGTTTCAGTTTTGCCACATTCTGACTGTGTGAATGTTGTGCTTCTTCCTTTATTCCCTGAAAAATGAACAGATTAGAATGGTTCATTTCTAAGGTGGCTTCACACTTACAACTTGTCCAGACCGGGGCACCTGGGTGGGTCAGTGGGTTAAAGCCTCTTCCTTCAGCTCAGGTCATGATCCCAGGCTCCTGGGATCGAGCCCCACGTCAGGCTCTCTGCTCAGCAGGGAGCCTGCTTCCCTTCTTCTCTCTCTGTCTGCCTCTCTGCCTACTTGTGATCTCTGTCTGTCAAATAAAAAAATAAAATCTTTAAAAAAAAAAAAAAAAAAACTTGTCCGGACCAGTGTTAAATTTCACCGGGCAAATAAACTTGTTATATTAATGTTCTACTTGTATAATTCTCTGATTCTGTAAGCTTTGTTTTCTAGTTAATAGCAAAGTAGAACGTTATTTACAATTAGGAAACTTCCTAGAGACAATAGTTATATGGGTTATTAGAACCGAAATTGGAATTAACTTGATCATTTTATAAAATATAAAATATTAGCTGATTTGCTAACATATTGATGATTTATTGTCTTTTTGAAGTGACATTTACTCAGGCATGCTTAATACTACCTTCATGAATTACATAAATTCACTCTCAACTTTAAGATATTTTAGTTTAATTCTGTCATAGTGCAGGATCTTTAAAAAATTCTGCAGTTAACCTAATGAAGCATGTTTTGATATTTAAGCTGTAACTCATTGAGAAACATTATTACACTTCATGTGCATAGGGTTTCTCTAGAATATACTGTTCTACCCTCCTGCTTTTAACACCCTTTCTATTTAATTCTCTTTCGCTTAGTTTATACGGAGACAACACTTCATATATACATTATCTTTTTTATTCAGTTCGGCAAAGGACATACAACATGACAAGATGTTCTATGAAGTCATTTCTTTCCAGAAATATGCTGTAGTTATGGGACACAGACCGAAGTTATTTGATGAAGATTTATAATTAGAATGATAGGTAGCACTTTAGGTTCTAGAAGCACAACCTGTTATTTTAGAAGTTGTGATCTCTGAATGCTTGGTCCCTTGTTGGTTCTATTAATTGTATTAAAAATAAATGTTTTGGGCCCCCTGGGTGGCTCAGTGGGTTAAAGCATCTGCCTTTGGCTCAGGTCATGATCTCAGGGTCCTGGGATCGAGCCCTGCATCTGGATCTCTGCTCAGCAGGGAGCCTGCTTCCCCCTCTCTCTCTGCCTGCCTCTCTGCCTGCTTGTGATCTCTGTCTGCCACATAAATAAATAAAAATATTTTAAATAAATAAATAAATGTTTTAACATATAAATAAGTTTCCTGATTACCTAATCTTTTACATAGTTTCTTCTAAGGGCTTCTGAATTTATTGTCTTATTTGGAGCAATCTGGAAAACCCAAGGAAAATAACACAATTCAGAGATAAAGACTTTGTCTGAGGATACGGCACCTGTAGGTGTCTGGGTAACCCTTATAGTGAGGGCTTTGTGTTGGAAGGCAAATGCTGCCTCTACTGGGAGAAGAGTCATCATAGGAAATCACAGGGGTTGGAAAGCGTTCATTAATTCATTCTTTCTGGGAATGTCTTTTCATGTATTTATCCACCTAGGAGCCTTATGCCTTCTACCTGAAAGTCCTTCTGTTTACTTATCATTCCTTCGGGCACCAATACATCCTCACTTAGGGTTCTAAGCCCTAGGTGAGAGGCTGGTAAGACACAGAGGATAACGATCCCATTTTATTTCTGTGTGTGCTCATGATGCAGCGAGGAAACAAAATGGGAGATCAACTCACCCCCACGGCAGATTTTGCTGTCAGCACAGTGGGATTTGGCGGGCAGTGTGAGGTTCTGGAGGAGTCTGGTGACCCCGCACATTGTTCTTCTGAAACTGGGGGCAGTGACACAATTTGCAACCTTCCCTTATTTCTAAAAGTGGTGGTAGCAAAAAGCAAGAAATTAGCAGAGTATTATTTAAAAAGGCTAAGTATCAGGGTGCCTGGGTGGTTTAGTCGGTAAAACGTCCCACTTTTGGTTTCCGCTCAGGTCATGATCTCGGGAGGTGGGGGATCGAGCGCCCCAGCTCTGTGCTCCCCAGGACTCTGTTTGCAGATCGTCTTCCTCTGCCCCTCCCCCTAACTCATGCCCGCAGGCATGTGCACCGTCTCTCTCTCTCACTCTCTCTCTCGAATAAATAAATACACATATTTTTTTTAAAGCCAAGTATACATGGGTAAACAATATCACTAAAATATGATTTCTGGTATCCTACACTAAAAACGCGTTTGGAGGAAATATTGAGAACTTTTTTCTTAAAAGAGTAACTATTATATAAAATAGGAATTGCATTCAAAGAACTGAAATTACAAAAACAATTAGAAAATTACTATAAAAGCATTAAGTCAAAGAAGTTTTCATTGCACACCAGAATAATGCACAGTAGAGACAAACATAAAATACAAAATATAAATATTTTTAAATAGCTCATCACGGTCCCTCCAGAGACATTCCATTATTCATTTTTTTTTTTTTAATATTTTTAAATGTTCTCAGCATTTTACCCAGTTGAGAACCTTGTATACAGTTTTAGGTCCTCCTTTTTTAGCAATTATAAAGTTCTGGATTTCTGTTATAAAATTATTCTGAAATCAAGTTAAACATTATTGTTCCTTCATTAGACTTTTAACAGATTGAACATTTTAGAAAACACAAAAAAATCAAATACCAGATGATTCAAAACAAACAAAAAAAATTTGAAATCAGGCCAACCTGAATTATTAGTTTGTCCCAACCACAAAACCTTCTTTCTTTACCTCATAATTCAAGGAAACTTAAAATTGTGAAGTTATAATTACTGTCCATTTTCACCACCCACCCACCACCCACCACAATCCCCTTTTATGTATAAGCATGTTATTTTGTTCTCCTAACAATATTATGATCTCACCATAAATACTGTTTTATAAACTGAATCTTTTACCTAAAATATGTGTCATAATTATGTTCTGGTTTCTCTAGTCTTTAAAAACTTGATTTTTATTGCTGTAGATGAAAAGAAATGTATATATATAATTTTATGTATAGTATTCACACTGTTTCTTACATTATCCATGTATCAAGAGGCTCTATAGTGTGGCAATGAATGTGATATAAATTCCTGGTATGCTTTCGACTAGGAAAACTAACTCTGAAGCCATATTCCCTGGGTCTTAGTCCTAGCTCTACCAGTTCCCAGTTTTATGTATGACCCTGGGCAAACCATTTAGCCCCTGTGCTAGAGTTTTCTCATTAGTAGAATGGAAATGAGGCTAATACTGCAACAGTCAGGTTATAGTGAACAGAAACAAGTCAAAGTATCTCAAGCTTTGGAAACCTAACACAAAAGATTTCTTACATTATTGGAAGGCTGAAAAATCAATAAGTCAATGCTAAAGTAACCAGGAGATTAGTAACCTCAGGAACCAACTATGCCCCCAGGACCCCCAGGAGTCACATTGACAGGACCCCGGAAAAAGCCAACAGGGAAATGTGGGGAATGTAGTTTGCAAAATTCCAGCACCGGTGGTAATGTGCAGAATACAGAAAGAAGACCTCAAAACTGAGAGACTCTAGATAAATAAGAAGTAGGAGTTCTTCTCCTAGGGTTGGAAAGAGAATAAAATTAGTTGATACAATCGCAGCATTTGTAGCAAAGCCTGGAAGGGAGTGAAAACTCAGTAACTGCTGACTCTTTTTATTATTATCTAATTAATTTAAATTAACCAGAGAAGAATTATACTTTACAAGCCTGGACAACACAGCACAGGAGATCCGGCCGTCTTTTCAGTTTCATTTTGATTACCTTTTCTCCCTTAAGAATATGCTCTGGTATCACTTATTTGTGGAACATAAGGAATAGCATGAAAGACATTAGGAGAAGGAAGGGAAAAATGAAGGGTGGGCGGGCATTGGAGGTGGAGACGAATCATGAGAGACTGAGGACTCCAAGAAACAAACTGAGGGTTTTAGAGGGGAGTCAGTGGCAGGATGGGTGATCACAGGGATGGGTACTAAGGAGGGCATGGATTGCATGGAGCACTGGGTGTTATACACTAACAATGACTCATGGAACACTACATCAAAAACTAATGATGTACTGTATGGTGATGAACATGACATAATCAAAAAATTTAAAAAAATCAATAAATAAAATCTAGTTTGAAAAAAAAGAGAATATACTCTCATTTAAAGGTGTGTGTTGGGGTGCCTAGGTGGCTCAATGGGTTAAAGTCTCTGCCTTTGGCTCAGGTCATGACCTCAGGGTCCTGGGATCGAGCACCGCATCAGGCCCTCCGCTCAGCAGGGAGTCTGCTCCCCCCACCCCTGCCTGCCTCTCTGCCTACTTGTGATCTCTGTCTGTCAAATAAATAAATAAAATCTTTAAAAAAAATAAAATAAAGGTGTGCATCTGTGTGTGTGTGTTTTACCATCTTTTTCATAGACTTTTCCCACTCCCTCTGCTTCTTTCTACAAGCGTACTTACGACTCTGGAACAGTATTTTAAAGAGAAGAGATGTGGCCATTATTTATATTTGCTGCAAAGTAGTCACTGTGTAGAAGGAAGTCTGGAAGTGAGTACAATAAGCTGCTGATAGAGGTAGATATCAGGGCTGGAGAGCGATGTTGTATAGACCAAAGGAGCACAAATCCCTTATATATATCGCAGAGTTCTAATCAGATAATGGCTTAATTTGATTTATTTTTATAAAAATCACTTGGACATCTGTTTGCAGACTGATTGGATGAGGAAGCCAAGAGAAGAATCAGGGCAAATATTTAGAGGCTGTTGAGGTAATCTAGGTGAGAAATGACTGTGTCCCAGACTAAGGTGATGTCAGTGCAACTGGACAGAAGAGAAAGATTCGAAGTACAGTTTTGAGAAAGAAATGACACATAATAAATAGTAATTGCTTCAGAAAAGAAAGAAAATATATCTCATTTGTACCTCAAATTCATATAACTTAATCGCATTTTTATACTGGAGGTTCCATTTTCTGTATAGAGATCCTGGTTTTATTTACCATTCTACCAAAATAGAAACCAATGAATAATTTGATTTTTAGAAATAATGACAAAGAATGTATGTTAGCTCTTATTTTTACATATCACCAAGTATTTACAAACTGTGCTACTGTGCTATTAAAAGTTTAGCTACATGATAGTTAGACAACATTCACCAGAAAATTTTACAGCTTGGTTGGTTTGGACTTTATTTGACTGAAATGAAAGAAGTAGAAGGATGTGTTTCCAATATATTTTAAAGCATTCTGGAAGACTAGCATGAATTAGAGATGAATTTTGAATCTTTCATTTAGATCACAGTGCAGCATATATTTTAGATATAAAATCACCAATTTAAACTCATTTCAGTGCATTTCCATATTGATAAATTTAAGAAGAAAAACATGTCCTAGAGACAGTTAATAACCAAGATACTTAGACCTGAAAATACATCGAGAAGAAATGTTTGTTTCAGGGTGGCAAAAAATACTTCCTTGTGGAAGCCTAGAATTGCTTGAAATGTAATATCCATAAGCAAAGTGAACAACAGAAATATTTAAAGAATAACATTGAAAAACACTGTGCAGATCATACTTGGATAAAAAAGAACTGGTTTTAACTTCTGTGTGTTAGAAGCAAAACAGAAGTGAGCCAAGGTAGCTAGAAACTTGACTCTTGGTTATTTTATAATCAGTCTATAAATTAGAAAAACTGTGATTGATAGCCTCTAGCTACTATCTGGTCATACATTCCTACAGCTTCTAACCAGCAGAAAATAAAGTTTAACTTGCTTAAAAAAGACTAAAGCTCAGGCAGCGATCTATTTTGACATCGTTGTTAACAAAAACAGGGAAGCACATCTGAATTTAAACCGCATCTGAGTCCTTAGAAAATAAAGATGAAAGGATATTGCAGTCAGTAGTACTCCTTTCAAGACATAAACATATTGGCTTATGTTAGGAATTTGCTATTGCACAGAACATTAAACATACTTCCTTGGTGAGTGCTAGGGTGGGAGAGCGGGACACTGACTCAGAGCAATCCATTACATTCAATAATGAATATAGTACTGTTTAGGAAAAATTGATAAAATGGTTTTAAGATTCCCACCTAAAAGGGGGTTCCTGGGTGACTCAGTGGGTTAAGCCTCTGCCTTCGGCTCAGGTCATGATCTCAGGGTCCTGGGATCGAGCCCCGCATCGGCTCTCTGCTCAGCGGGGAGCCTGCTTCCCTTCCTCTCTCTGCCTACTTGTGATCTCTGTCTGTCAAATAAATAGATAAAATCTTAAAAAAAAAAAAAAAATGATCCCCACCTAAAGGACAAGGCCAAAAAATGGCTTTGCCTCGTGATGCAAACCAATGTAACTTGGTCTAATAGATTTATTTCCAACAGTAAACTAAGTGGTCTAGTCTTTTTTTCTTTAAAGATTTTAGTTATTTACTTATTTGAGAGAGAGAGAGAGTGAGCAAATGAGGGAACAAGAGCGGGGGAGGGGTCAGAGGGAGATAGAGAAGCAGAATCCCCGCTGAGCAGGGAGCCTGACATGGGGCTCCATCCTGGGACTCCAGAATCATGACCTGAGTTGAAGGCATATGCTTCACTGACTGAGTCACCCAGGCGTCCCTGGTTCAGTCTAATGAGATTTCAAATGGGTTTAGAAAGACCGTACAAAATGCTACAGAGGATAATCTATTGGACAACAGTGTTGTTATCCAGGCAACCCTGCCTCCACACAAATGCCAACTTCAGGTGCATTTGCTGAGAAGCATATCGGAGCTGTGAATAAACTCACAGGGGTAGGACAGCACACTGGAGTTCAGGGTTTGCTGCAGAGAGATCTGAGAGTCCACCCCATACCTGGGGCTCCTGGTTAGGCCACAGATGAACCAGATGGGCTTGTATAGGGAAAGAATAAAAATACATCCTTTCTTAATTGTATTAACATGGTCTGTGTCTGCCAGAGTTCCTCACCATCCCTCAAAAGGAAAGGTAGACCCTTTCTGAGGGAAAACACCACCATAGCCTTATTTTCAGTCATTATCCAGAAAAAATAATATCTAACCAGAGATTGACATAGACAAGAGAATATAACATGCAAATAAGAATAATAATAGAAAATAGGAACAAATTTATAAGGGATCCAAATCAAAGCATTGTCAAGCATGGACTTTGAATAACTTTTTTCTATGTTGAGGAAATGAAGATACAATTGAGAATTTAGGCAGATGGAAATAAGGGAACAATGAAATGAGAACTGAAAAACTGTGAGGTAGAATAAATGAATTAAGAACTCAATGGATGAAGGGTGCCTGGATGGGTCAGTGAGTTAAGTGTCTGACTCTTGGTTTGGCTCAGGTCTTAAGCTCATGGGTGGTGGAATTGAGCCTTGGGTTAGGCTCTGTCCTCTGCTGGGAGTCTACTTGAATATTCTCTCTCTTCCTCTCCCTCTGCCCTTCCCCCCATTCATATGTGTGCCTGTGTACTCTCTCAAATAAATAAATAAATCTTTAAACAAAAATAAAGTCAAAGATACCAATTTTTAAATTAAAATAAATATACTGGGGGCACCTGGGTGGCTCAGTGGGTTAAAGCCTCTGCCTTCGGCTCAGGTCATGATCTCAGGGTCCTGGGATCCTGTCTCCCTGGGATCCAGGGTCCTTGTGATCTCTGTCTATAAAATAAATAAATAAAACCTTTTAAAAAATAAAATAAAATAAAATAAATGTACTGTAAAACAGATTGTCATAGTGGATTTAAAAAAAAAACTATATGCTTCTTTTAAAATATGTTATGTATTTCCCCCTTAGGACCGCCTTTGCTGTATCCCACAGGTTTTGGACTGAAGTGTCCTCATTCTCATTGGTTTCCATGAATTGTTTAAGTTCTTCTTTGATCTCCTGGTTAATCCAAGCATTCTTAAGCAAGGTGGTCTTTAGCTTCCAGGTGTTTGAGTTTCTTCCGAACTTTTCCTTGTGATTGAGCTCCATTTTCAAAGCATTGTGATCTGAGAATATGCAGGGAATAATCTCAGTCTTTTGGTATCAGTTGAGTCCTGATCTGTGACCCAGTACGTGGTCTATTCTGGAGAAGGTTCCATGTGCACTTGAGAAGAATGAGTATTCTGTTGTTTTAGGGTGGAATGTTCTGTATATTTCTATGAGGTCCATCTGATCCAATGTGTCATTCAATGCTCTTGTTTCTTTATTGATTTTCTGCTTCAATGATCTGTCTATTACTGAGAGAGGTGTGTTAAGATCTCCTACTATAAACCACATTGAGATACCATGTTACACCAGTTAGAATGGCCAAAATTAGCAAGACAGGAAACAATGTGTGCTGGAGAGGATGTGGAGAGAGGGGAACCCTCTTACACTGTTGGTGGGAATGCAAGTTGGTGCAGCCACTTTGGAGAACAGTGTGGAGATTCCTCAAGAAATTACAAATAGAGCTTCCCTATGACCCTGCAATTGCACTACTAGGTATTTAGCCCAAAGATACAGATGTAGTGAAAAGAAGAGCCATCTGTACCCCAGTATTTATAGCAGCAATGACCATGGTCGGAAAACTGTGGACAGAACCAAGATGCCCTTCAACAGACGAATGGATAAGGAAGATGTGGTCCAAATACACTATGGAGTATTATGCCTCCATCAGAAAGGACGAATACCCAACTTTTGTAGCAACATGGATGGGACTGGAAGAGATTATGCTGAGTGAAATAAGTCAAGCAGAGAGAGTCAATTATCATATGGTTTCATTTACTTGTGGAGCATAACAAATAACATGGAGGACAAGGGGAGATGGAGAGGAGAAGGGAGTTGAGGGAAATTGGAAGGGGAGGTGAACCATGAGAGACTATGGACTCTGAAAAACAACCTGAGGATTTTGTAGGGGCAGAGGTTGGGAGGTTGGGGGAACCAGGTGGTGGGTATTAGGGAGGGCATGTATTGCATGGAGCACTGGGTGTGGTGCAAAAACAATGAATACTGTTATGCTGGGGAAAAAAAAAAAAGCCAAAAAAAAAGTTAGAATTTAAGAATGGTAGAGGTGGAAGAATGGATTTATATATATGGATCTATATTTATATATGTTTATATTATATATATATCAGAAAAACCACCTTTCTCTACAAAAATGCTGGAAACATCATACTAATCTACTACAGTAATATCAAACAAAAAGATGTTAAATTTTAAAAATTACATATATTATAGATAAAAATGAATGCTATCATCATAATAAAGGTTCAGATCACTAGGAAGATATGATAATTTTAAATCCTGTGTGCATCTCATAACAAGTTTCACAGTATAAAGAAATAATATATTAAATTAGAAAGATTTTTTAAAAAGTGTCTAATCAAATTAGGGGATTTTCACATGTCTCTTTCAATATCAGATAGTTCAATCCAATAGCAATTTCACAGTTACTGAAGACTTTATACAACTTGATTTAAAAATCAGACTACTTGATATGAAGAAACACTGTGCTATGCCTCCAGTATAGATAGAGATGAGAAAATAAATAGTGACATATGTACAAAGATTGAAATCTCAAAGAGTGTGACATCAGATTATAGTGAAGTTCAAATAGAAATTAATTATGAAGAAAGATGAAAAGAAGGAGAAAAGACAAAGAAAAATAGTTCCTTTTCTCTAGTGGCTTCTTTTCTACTCTATTCTCCAGGAGCCAACTGTTTAATTATTATTATTTTTTTTTCTCTTGGCTTATTTTCTATGAACCTATGGCTATGTTTCATTTTGTCTTGACATACCCTACCAGCAGCTTCCAGTACAATTACAATTCTTACACAGTCAAATTAACCACTCTTTTGGTGAAAAGATTCCAGTGCAGGACAGAAAAAAATGCAAGATAAGAAAAGAGCCAGAAATAAGAAAGGAAGTGCTTGAAAGATTGAAAGAAAAAAAATATATAGCATATATATGCAAGTTCAAAGGATAGAAGAATATACCTAAAAGAGCTCCTAAAGGCAGAAGCTGGAAAAATTTTAGAAAAAAAATAAACTATGATACTACTAAATTTTAACACCAAAAATACAGTAAAATTTTATGAGACTACACTGATAAATAAATGATAGAATGACTTGTAACTGGAGAAAAAGAGACAAATCTCCCTTATAGTAGAATTTCATACAATAATTATAGAAGGAATGATGGAATAGAAAATCATCCTTAGAAGACCATAGAGGTTATTGTTTCAGGAAGGATCCCTGGAGAAATGGCAAAGTCAGGCATGAAAATTATAGAGACACCATAGTAGCATAGACCCAAATTATCTTCTGTACATATTTTTGTAATTACTGTGGAGGTTCTAGTAAGTGTCCACAAACTCTGTGATATGCCTCATCTCAAGAAAGAATTGGACAGGAATCCAGCAAAATCTTAGAGGAGAACACAGGCAGGAACCTCTTCAAACTTGGCCACCATCCTCTTGCTAGACACATCTCCAAAGGCAAGGTGAACAAAAGCAAAAATGAACTATTGGGACTTCATAAAGATAAGCTTCTGTACAGCAAAGAAAATAGTCAACAAAACTAAAAGGTAACCTACAGAATGGGAGAAGATGCTTGCAAGTGACATATCAGATAAAGGGCTAGTATACAAGATCTATAAAGAGCTTACCAAACTCAACACTCAAAAAACAAAGAATCCAGTTAAGAAATGAAGACATGAACAGACTTTCTCCAAAGAATACATATAAATGACCATCAGATGCATGAAAAAAAAGTTCCACATCATTTGGCATCAGGGAAATACAAATCAAAACCACAATGAGATAGTACCTTGCAGCAGTCAGAATGGCTAAAATTAACAAGACAGAAAACAACAAATGCTGGAGAGGATGTGGAGAAAGGGGAACCCTCTTATACTGTTGGTGAGAAAGCAAGCTGGTACAGCCACTCTAAAAAGAGTATGGAGGCTCCTCAAAAAGTTAAAAATAGAGCTACCCTATGATCCAACAATTGCATTACTAGGTATTAATCCCAAATATACAAAGGTAGTGAAAAGAAGGGGCACATGCACCCCAATGTTCATAACAGCAAGGTCCTCAATAACCAAATTGTGGAAGGACCTGAGATGTCCTTCAACAGATGAATGGATAAAGATGTAGTACAAGGGGGAGGAGTCAAGATGGTGGAGGAGTCGCAGGCAGAGATGACATCAGGTAGCAGGAATTCAGATAGATAGTTATCAAACAATTCCAAAAACCTACAAATCCAAGAGGAGATCAAAGAGAAGAAGAGCAGCAATTCTAGGAACAGAAAATTGAACACTTTCTGAAAGGAAGGACATGCAGAGAAGTGAATCTGAAGCGATGGCAAGATAGACAGTGAGGGGGGTGCTGGTTCCCAACAAGGAGCGGAGCAACAGATCACAAAATCAGAACTTTTTAAAGTCTACTCCACTAGGGAACTTCACTCCAAAGCCTGAATGGGGGTGGAGCCCTCATGGAGACAGCATGGTCTCAGGTCCCTTGAGGTCACAGAAGTGTCAGGAGTGTCAAACTGTAGCAGAGTTCACAGGTATTAGAGTGGGGAAGCCGGCTACAGAGACAGAGCCGAGAAGTGACCTCTCAGCTTGGGGTTACCTAAATTGTGATCCGTGGCACAGTCAGACCACTGCTCTTTGAGCAGGGGCCCCACAAGTGGCAGATCTGGGGAGACCGCCCTGGAAGAGCAGCAGGGATCTGCTGGGTCTGAAGACCCCAAATGGGGAAGTGCATGAGAGACAGAAATGCTCAGTCACAGGCCAGGTGAGCTTGGAGCACACCCAGAGACCTGGGAGATGGGAGTGATTGAGCGCTTTTCTCTGAGGGCTCACTGACGAGTGGGCCCTGAGTTCTTGGCTAGTCCTAGATGGAGATTGGGAGACTGTCATTTTCATTCCCGTCCCCCAGAGCTCTACAGAAAGCATTCAGGGAATAAAAGCTTCCGAGAGCGAACCCAAGCAGATTACTTAGCCCAGCCTCTGGCAAGGGTGGTGCAATTCTGCCTCGGACAAAACACTTGCCAAACGTATTTTTGTATATATATGTATAAGCACCGAAATCCAGGAGGTGCAGAGAACCCCTCTCAAAATCAGTAAGAATAGGTCCACCCCCCATCATCTAATAGTAAAACTTACAAGTCTTAGTGACAAAGAGAAAATCCTGAAAGCAGCCTGGGACAAAAAGTCTGTAACATACATGGTAAAATTTTAGATTGGCAACAGACTTATCCACAGAGACCTGGCAGGGCAGGAAGAACTGGCATGATATATTCAGAGCACTAAATGAGAAAAACATGCAGCCAAGGATACTATATCCAGCTAGGTTATCATTAAAAATTGAAGGAGAAATAAAAAAACTTCCAGGACAAACAAAAACTAAAAGAATTTGCAAACACCAAACCAGCTCTACAGGAAATATTGAAAGGGGTCCTCTAAGCAAAGAGAGAGCCTAAAAGTAGTAGACCAGAAAGGAACAGAGACAATATACAGTAACAGTGACCTTACAGGCAATGCAATGCAGTAAATTCATATCTCTCAATAGTTACCCTGAATGTAAATGGGCCAAATGATGCAATCAAAAGAAACAGGGAATCAGAATGGCTAAAAAAACAAAACCCATCAATATGCTGTCTATAAGAAGCTCATTTTAGACCCAAAGGCACCTCCAGATTTAAAGTAAGAGGGTGGAAAACAATTTACCATGCTAATGGACATCAAAAGAAAGCTGGGGTGGCAATCCCAATACCAGATCAATTAGATTTTAAGCCAAAGACTATAAGAGAGGAAGAAGGACACTATATCATAGTCAAAGTATCTGTCCAACAAGAAGATCTAACGGTTTTAAATATCTATGCCTCTAACATGGGAACTGCCAACTATATAAACCATGTAATTAAAAAATCAAAGAAACACATCGACATTAATACCATAATAGTAGGGGACTTTAACACCTCCTTATTGAAATGGATAGATCACCCAAACAAAAGATCAACAAATAAATGACACACTGGCCCAGATGGACATCACAGATATATTCAAAACATTCCATCCCAAAGTAACAGAATACACATTCTTCTCAAGCGCTCGTGGAACATTCTCCAGAATAGATCACATCCTGGGTCACAAATCAGGTCTCAATTGGTATCAAAAGATTGGGATCATTCTCTGCATATTTTCAGATCACAATGCTCTGAAGCTAGAACTCAGTCACAAGAGGAAATTTGGAAAGAACCCAAATACATGGAGACTAAAGAGTATCCTACTAAAGAATGAATGGGTCAACCAGGAAATTAAAAAGGAATTGAAAAAAACTCATGGAAACAAATGATAATGAAAAAATAACTGTTCAAAATCTGTGGGACACAGCAAACACAGTCCTGGGAGTAAAATTTATAGTGATACAACCTTTCTCAAGAAATAAGAAAGGTCTCCAATATACAACCTAACCTTCCACCTAAAGGAGCTGGAGAAAGAACAACAAAGAAAGCCTAAACCCAGTAGGAGAAGAGAAATAATAAAGATCAGAGCAGAAATCAATGAAATAGAAACAAAAAAAAAAAAAAAAACCACAATAGAACAAATCAACGAAACTAGGAGCTGGTTCTTTGAAACAACTAATAAGATTGACAAAACTTTAGCCAGACTTATCAAAAAGAAAAGAGAAAGGACCCAAATAAATAAAATCATGAATGAAAGAGAAGAGATCACAACCAACACTAAAGAAATACAAACAATTATAAGGACATATTATGAGCAACTATGCACCAGCAAATTTGATGATGTGGAAGAAATGGATGCATTCCTAGAGACATATAAACTACCACAACTGAACCAGGATGAAATAGAAAACCTGAACAGACCCATAACCAGTAAGGAGATAGAAGCAGTCATCAAAAATCTCCCAAAAAACAAGAGCCCAGGGCCAGATGGCTTCCCAGGGGAATTCTACCAAACATTTAAATAATTAATTCTTATTCTCCTGAAACTGTTCCAAAAAATAGAAATGGAAGGAAAACTTCTAAACTCATTTTATGAGGCTAGCGTCACCTTGATCCCAAAACCAGACAAGGATCCCATCAAAAAAGAGAATTACAGACCAATATCCTTGATGAACACAGATGCGAAAATTCTCACCAAAATACTAGCCAATAGGATCCAACAGTACATTAAAAAGATTATTCACCATGACCAAGTGGGATTTATTCCAGGGCTGCAAGGTTGATTCAACATCCACAAATCAATCAATGTGATGCAATACATTAATAAAAGAAAGAAAAAGAACCATATGATACTCTCAATAGATGCTGAAAAAACATTTGACAAAGTATAGCATCGTTTCTTGATCAAAACTCTTCAAAGTGTAGGGACAGAGGGTATATACCTCAATATCATCAAAGACATCTATGAAAAACCGACAGTAAATATCATTCTCAGTGGAGAAACACAGAGCTTTTCTGCTAAGTTCAGGAAAACAGGAGGAATGTCCATTATCACCACTGCTATTCAACATAGTACTAGAAGTCCTAACCTCAGCAATCAGACAACAAGAAGAAATTAAAGCATCCAAATCAGCAAAGAAGAAGTCAAACTATCACTCTTTGTGGATGATATGATACTTTATGTGGAAAAGTATCTAAAAGACCACTCCAAATCTGCTAGAACTTGTCCAGGAATTCAGTAAAGTCAATGTACAGAAATCAGTTGCATTTCTATACACCAACAACAAGACAAAAGAAAGAAATTAAAAAGTCAATCCTATTTACAGTTGTACCCAAAACCATAAGGTATCTAGGAAAAACTAAACAAAGAGGCAAAGAATCTGTACTCAGAAAACTGTAAAGCACTCATGAGAGAAATTGAGAAAGACACAAAGAAATGGAAAAATGTTCCATGCTCATGCATTGGAATAAGAAATATTATGAAAATGTCTATGCTACCTAAAGCAAACTACACGTTTAGTGCAATCCCTATCAAAATTCCATCAATTTTTTTCAAAGAAATGGAAAAAATAATCCTAAAATTTATATGGAACCAGAAAGACCTCAAATAGCCAGAGGAATGTTGGGGGAAAAAAAAAAAGCCAAAGAATGTGGCATCACAATTCCAGACTCCAGGCTTTATTGCAAAACTGTCATCATCAAGACAGTATGGTACTGGCACAAAAACAGACACATAGATCAGTGGAACAGAATAGAGAGCCCAGAAATAGACCCTCAACTCTATGGTCAACTAATCTTTGACAAAGCAGGAAAGAATGTCCAATGGAAAAGACAGTCTCTTCAACAAATGGTGTTTGGAAAATTGGACAGCCACATGCAGATAAATGAAACTGGACCATTTCATTACACCGCACACAGAAATAGACTCCAAGTGGATGAAAGAGCTCAATGTGAGAAAGGGATCCATCAAAATCCTTGAGGAGAACACAGGCAGCAACCTCTTTGACTTCAGCCACAGCAACTTCTTCCTAGAAACATCGCCAAAGGCAAGGGAAGCAAGGGCAAAGATGAACTATTGGGACTTCATCAAGATCAAAGGCTTTTGCACAGCAAAGGAAACAGTCAACAAAACCAAAAGACAACGGATAGAATGGGAGAAGATATTTGCAAAGGACATATCAGATAAAAGGCTAGTATCCAAAATCTATAAAGAGCTTAGCAAGCTCAACACCCAAAGAACACATAATCCAATGAAGAAATGGGCAGAGGACATGAACAGATATTTCTGCAAAGAAGACATCCAGATGGCCAATATATACATGAAAAAGTGGTCGATATCACTCGGCATCAGGGAAATACAAATCAAACCACAATGAGATACCACCTCCCACCAGTCAGAATGGCTAAAATTAACAAGTCAGGAAATGACAGATGTTGGAGAGGATGCAGAGGAAGGAAAACCCTCCTACACTGTTGGTAGGAATGCAAGCTGGTGTGACCACTCTGGAAAATAGCATGGAGGTTCCTCAGAAAGTTGAAAGTAGAGCCACCCTATGACTCAGCAATGGCGCTAGTGGGTATTTACCCTAAAGATACAAATGTATTGATCCAAAGGGGCATGTGCACCCGAATGTTTATAGCAGCAATGTCCACAATAGCCAATCTATGGAAAGAACCTAGATGTCCATCAACAGATGAGTGGATAAAGAAGATGTGGTGTATATATACAATAGAGTACTATGGAGCCATCAAATGAAATGAAATCTTGCCATTTGCAATGACGTGGATAGAACCAGAGGGTATCATGCTAAGCGAAATAAGTCAATCAGAGAAAAACAATTATCATATGATCTCCTTAATATGAGGAAGTTCAGAGGTAATGTAGGGGGTCTGGGGGGTAGGGAAGGAAAAAATCAAACAAGATGGGATCGGGAGGGAGACAAACCATAGGACTTTTAATCTCATAAAACAGACTGAGAGTTGCCTGGGGGAGAGGAGTAGGGAGAGGGTGGTTGGTTTATAGACATTGGGGAAGGTATGTGCTATGAGTGCTGTGAAGTGTGTAAACCTGGCAATTCACAGACCTGTACCCCTGGGGCTAATAACACATTATATGTTAATAAAAATTTTTTTGAAAAAAAGAAGATGTGGTATGCATACACAGTAGAATATTACTCAGCCATCAGAAAGGATGAGTATTTACCATTTATATCAGTGTTGGTGTAACTGCATGGTGTTCTGCTGAGTGAAATAAGTCAATCAGAGAAAGACGCTTACCAAATGGTTTCACTCATATGTGGAATATAAGAAACAGTACAGAGGATCATAGGGTAAGCAAGAGAAAACCAAAGGGGAAGTTGTTAAAGAGGCAGGAAAAACATGAAAGACTCCAAACTATAGGAAACAAACTGAGGGTTGTAGAAGGGGAGGTTGGTCAGGGGATGGGGTAACTGGGTGATGAGCATTAAGGAGGGCATGGGATATGATGAACAAGACATCTGAAACTAATGATGTACTATATGTTGGCTAATTGAATTTAAATAAAAAATTTGAAAAATAGAAAGGGCGGACAACAGAGTAAGGAAAGTGCAAAATACTAAATTTACAGTGAAAACATGGAGAACACCACCCTAACCACTTGGTCAATGTTCACATCACCAGGAACAAGTTATGTTGTTTCACCTGTGTGTTATTCTTACCAAACATTCATAACTCAATTCTAGCCATGAGGCAATATCACGTAAACCCAAACTGAGGTACATTCTAGGGAATAGATGACCCTTACTTTTCAAAAGGCCCAAGATCATGAAAGTCACAGAAAGACTGAGAAAGTATCACAAAGAGACAGAGGTGGGAGCTAAGGATACACAACTAGAAGACACAAAGCACTTTGACTGGATCCCAAACAGAAATATAAGACACCTGTGAAAACCGGTGAAAACCCAAAGCTGTGAATAGTTTAGTTAAAGGTAGTGTAACAAAGCAAAGTGTGTATGTTTGATAAATACCACACAGTTACTTAATATGTTAACATTAGGGCAAGGTGAGTAAAGAGTCTATAAGAACCCTCTGTACCATACATCTTCCTTAATAAAATTATTTTAAAATTAAAAGTTCAAAAGCAAAAATAAATAAAGTGGATTAAAGGCAATGTCATAAACCAGCATAGAATAGTTCCAGTAGGTGTCTTGTGAAGGAACTGTAGCTGGAGTTTCTGATTTTTTTTTCCTTTTATTGTCTATATCCACACATGGAAACCCCTCCACCTACCCCCAGAAAACACAGCAGAATGTGCTGCAAAAGGGGTATATTTAAGTTGCATATGTGGAATTAAACATTGGGTAATTTATTTCACACGCTAATTAACTAGTAAAAATGGTATAAATTGATACATAATATTAAATACCTTATAGTTTGATGAGAAAACAGGAATGTGCTTATATTTTCTAGATTATTAAAATACAAATGAAATAGTATTGCTTAAAATTCCTCATTTATAAATGGCAACATTTTATGAATGCATTTATGTGTTTCATAATGAAATAACCTATTCATCATTTTAAATGCCTATTTGTGTAACTCATATTATTTATAGATTGTTCTTACTAGGTACTCAGAAAAAAATATTTGTAATGTCTTATATTTAGATTAATCATTGTCTTGTCTAGTCTATTTTTGCAGTTGAGAAATTGAATTAAATAGTTGTCTTACATAGATTGTTTTTTGGAGTAAAACTCAGATTACTTTCTTAAATATATTTGGAACAAACTCTCCATTTCTATTATGATAATATAGGAAAAAATTCACATAAATGTTTTTTTAATTAATAAAAAAAACCACTGTCAAAATGAAATATATCTTTTGAGGCTTATGGAGATAAATGAATTAATTTAGCCTCCAGAAAGAGTCATTTAAAATGCTACTTTTCTCTTAAGTTAAAAAGGATAACTTAAAAGTCTAAATATTATATGAATTAAGCACAAAGTATTGTGAACACCTTTTACTAATTTTCTGTATCACATTAATATCATTTTCTTTAGATGATGATTATAATGGTGCCAGTAATATAATTATTCTCCAAAGTGTGTATACGGATTGTGGACACTTTAACATATGTAGACTATCTCTCATATTAAGGACAATTTTCAAAACATAAAAGGCTTTCAAGTATATATACTGGCATACCTCATTTTATTATACTTCACATTTTTTGCATTTCGCAGATATTGCATTTTTTACAGATTGAGGTTCATGGCAACCCAGCTTCAAGAAAGTTTATCAGCACCATTTTCCCAATAGCATTTGCTCAATTCATGTCTCTGTGTCACATTTTGGTAATTCTAACAATATTTCAAACTTGGTGATCTGTGATCAGTGATCTTTGATATTATTATTATTATAACTGTCTTGGGTGCCACAGACCATGCTAATATAAGATGACAAACTTAATCAATGTTGTGTGTGTTCTGACTGTTACACTAACTGATCGTTCCCTGTCTCTCTCTCTTCCACTGGTCATCCCTATTTCTAGAGGCACAATAACATTGAAATGAGGCCAATTCATAACCCTACAGTGGCTTCTTATGTGTTCTAGTGAATGAAGAATCACAAGTCTCTCACTTTTAATCAAAAACTAGAAATGACTAAGGTGAAGAAGGCATGTCAAAGCCAAGACAGGCTGAAAGCTAGCCCTCCTAATGTCCTCCATGTTATTTCTTATGTTTCACAAGTAAGTGAAACTATATAATTGATTTCCTGTGGTTGACTTATTTTATGGTGACTAACATAACACATAAAAAGTAAAATAAAATAAAATAAAATATAAACAAAAACAAGAAGAAGAAAAAAAAAGCAAACAAGGAAGCTAGCCCTCTTGCCTAGCACTTAGCTAGCACTAAGCCATATGGTGAATGCAAAGAAACAATTGAAGGAAATTAGAAGTGCCATTCCAGTGAACACACAAATGATAAGAAAGAAAACTAGCCTTATTATAGACATGGTGGAAATTTTAGTGGTCCCCTTAGAAGATCAAAGCAGCCATATCATTCTCTTAAGCTAAAGCTTAATCCAGAGCAAGGCCCTAACTCTCTTCCATTCTATGAAGGCTGGGAGGTGAGGAAGCTGCAGAAGAAATGTCTGAAGCTAGCATAGGTTTGGGTCATAAGGTTTAAGGAAATAAGCTGAGTACATAACATAGAAGTGCTAGGTGAAGCATTACATTCTGATGTGGAAATTGAATTAAATAATTAACAAAGATCACTGAACTGAATGTCAGATTTTCAATGTAGATGAAACACCCTTCCATCAAAAGAGCATGCCATCCAGGACTTTCATAGCTAGAGAGAAGAAGTCAATGTTGGCCTTCAAAACTTCAGAGGACAGGCTGACTCTCCCATTAAGAACTAACACAGCTGGTGACTTAAACAGTTGAAGCCAATGATCACTTACCATTCTGAACATCTGAAAGCCCTTAAAATTTGTGCTTAATTTACTCTGACTGTGCTCTATAAATGGGACAACAAAGCCTGGATGACTGTACAACTATTTACAACATGGTCTTACTGAATATTTTAAGCCCACTGTTGAGACTTAATATGTAGGGGGGGAAAAAGATTCCTTTCAAAATAGCACTGCTCATGAACAACGAACCTGGTCACCCAAGATCTCTGAAGAAGATACACAAGTATAAGGTTGGTTTTATGCCTACTAACACAACAGCCATCCTATGTTTCTTGGATTATGGAATAATGTTGATTTTCAAGTCTTCTTATTTAAGAAAATACATTTCATGAGGCTGTAGTGACTCCTCTGATGCAGCTGGGCAAAGCCAACTGAAAACCTCTGGAAAGGATTCACCATTCTGGATGTCATTAGGAACATTTGTGCTTCATAGGAAGAGGTCATAATACCGACATGTATAAGAATTTGAAAGAAGTTGATTCCAATCCTCATGGATGAACTTGAGGGGTTCAAGACCCCCATGAAGGATGTTACTGTGGGGGAAATAGCAAGAGAACTAGAACTAGGAGTGGAGCCTGAAGATGGCACTGACTGGCTGCAATCTCATGATACAACTTGAGCAGATGAGGAGTTGTTTCTTACGGGTGAGCAAAGAAAGTACTTCTGGAGATGGAGTCCACTCCTGGTGAAGAGGCTGTGAAGGTGGTCAAAATGACAACAAAAGGTTTAAACATTACCTCAACTTTGTTGTAAAGCAACTGCAGGATTTGAGAGGATTGACTCCAATTTTAGAAGTAGTTCTACTGTGGGTACAATGTTATTAAATGCCATCACTTACTAGAAAGGAATCATTCACAACAGGAAGAATCAGTTAATGCAGGAAACTTCACTGTCATCTTATTTTAAGAATTATCATTTCCCCTGTTCCTTCAGCAGACACCACTCTGATCAGTTGGCAGTCATGAACATCAAGACAAGACTCTCCACTAGCAAAACAAATGGAACTTGTTGAAAGCTCAGATGATGTTTAGATGAAACCAATGCCCATTTGCCATTCCAAAAATTTGAGGGCCCTTGAAAAATAATGACCTAAGAAAGTATTTTTTAAAATTAAGATATGTACATTTTTTTCAGCATAATATTATTGAACATGTAATAGGCTCCAGTGTAGTGTAAACATAACTTTCATATGCATCAGAAAACCAAAAATTCACTTAATTCACTTTCTTGAAATATGTGCTTTAATTGCAGTGGTCAGGAACCTGCAATATCTTCAAGGTATGCTTTTAGATTATGTTTATCTTGATAATGTATTAAAACTATTTTCAGGGGCACCTGGGGGTCTCAGTTGGTGAAGCATCTGTCTTCAGTTCAAGTCATTATCCAAACATTCTAGGATCAAGCCCCACATAGGGCTCCCTGTTCAGTGGGGAGTCTGCTTCTCCTCTCCCTCTGCTGCTCTGTCTACTTGTGCTCAATCTCTCTCTTCATCAGATAAATAAATAAATAACAACTATATCCAAAGATCAGTTAATGAGGTCAGTAATGTGATATCAAGAATCATTAAATCTTTTTAAATTAGTCAAAAAATTTTAAATACTGTCTTAAGGAACCATATTTTTGCCATCTTTTCCAAAGTACATGCACACACAGAAAAATGATATTTCAGCTGCATATTTATATTTACATTGTTTTAAGATAACCCCTAATAAAATTATTATCTTGACAATCAGGGGACCACCCACCCAAAACTAAAATTTTTGATAAATTTAAGAATGTAACAGTAAGTAATTACTTAGAAGGTTTCAATACAGGCATTCAAATACTAAAAGGCTGATTTTTTTTTTTTTTTTTTACTTTTGTATTCTGTGGAGAATGCACCATAAACACAGATGTGAATCACAGAGGCCATTTTTAAGGATTATTCTGATTGAAAGTTTCTGAAATCATTTCTGTACTTGGGACATGGTGCTGCCTTGGACTGAGTTGCCTTCCTACAGGTGTCTGGGCAGGACCACTGATCTTTATTTTTTTAACTGATTTGGAGGTGATCCATAGGAGGCTTCTGTCCCTGTCATCTCAGAATTCCGTACTTGGAAGGACTGTTGGGGCCCTCGGCAGTAATTGTTCTTCATAGGTCCAGGTAGCATTTGTTGGGCAGGACGCATACCAGGAGTGGGAGTTCTTGCACATCCTGTGCTCCTACTCTTTCTTGTGTTCATTTTCATGAAGGACTTTGGGGACCAGAAGTCTGAAGTCAGAGCGTCAACAGACCACAGCTCTCCTGGAAACCTAAGGGAGAAAGTTCCTTGCCTCTTCTAGCTTGTGAGGTGCCCAGAAACTTTTGGCCTCCTTTGGTCTTTTTCAAATGACCCAGTTAATGGGAAATTTGACCTGGAATTTTCCCGGATAAAGAAATTGTTCAAGTACTTGAAATTATAATTATAGTTTAAATCATGCGTGGAACTCTTATTTCCTCTTTCTCCTCTGTTTCTTTGTCTTACCATTTTTTTTTCTTTCCTTCCATCTAGCTGTGATGGGAATGTTATCTGTAATTTAAATAAGGAACGAGAAGTGAACACAAAGGAAATCATGGAATGATTCACCCTGTTTCAGGGAACAGGCACCACATCGGCCTCTTGGACTGAGATGTAGATCCTCTGTTTCCCACTGAGCTCTCTTAGACCCATCTGTGCATCTGTCTATGGGCATCCTTTTTTCAGCCTTACCTAAGTGTAATTAGTTTACAAGATTCTTTTTAATATTTTATTTCACAAAACAAGTATTATGCAATAGAATGCAGATCTCTACCTGTTTTTATGACTAGAGTGCTAGATCTGGTGTCTATATCCTATGTTATTTGTTATAAAAATTAAAGATGGTTATATTGAATTAAAATAGAACCAAACCCAATATGCACTGTTTATAAGCACTATGCCTTAAACAAAATAGAATAGAAACACCATAAAGTATTAGATAGGCAATACAAGGTGAGAATAATGTTTTAAAGTCCATAGACGATATTTGTTTCAGAAAATACAGAATTCAATATACTAAACAGGACAGTCATTATATTTATTCATAATATATACAATCAAAAAGATGAAAATGACTGACATGAATATTTTTGTGATAAATAACATCAAAATACACAAAATGAAGTCGCAAGTAGTAGATGAAGGTGTAAAATTAGGAACTAACTAAAACTAGTATCCCCATGCAAAGTATTAGTATTTCATATAATAATTACTTCAGTTATTGGCTGATAAAGTATAAATTAAAGGAGAAGATAAAAGGATAGAAAGAAGTGCTTCTTAAACTATCGAGTTATGGATTGTAGCATAGGATGAAAGAGTTCTGTCTCCAGCTATATATATGTATATATATATAAAAGCATAAATTTTGCATGTGATTTATATGATTCAGAAGCCATTAAAAGCTCTAGTTTAGGAAAATCTTTTGAATTATCTACAAATAATGTATACTTAAATTTTGGAAAAATAAACATGTATGTTAATGCCAAGTTTTACATCCTGCCTGCTTTTCTTATGGAATATATCAGAGATATCAATTTGTATTACTTTTAGGTTTATATTTTGGTAAGCTCCTTGAGAACAGGTGGTTTATCTGTTTAACTCATACTACAGTAGTATAAAAACTCTAAGGAAATACCATATTTTCTTATTTTGTTTCTTTTTTTTTCTTTCTTTTTTTTTATTATTTTGTTTCTTTAAAATTAACCTTGAATTTTCTGCCATATCTTAGAGGTCATGACTGACACAGCAAGAAGTTTGGTGAAGTCCTAGGTGAAAGTCATTAAACGCTTTTTCTCCCTAAAGTCACTAGGACACTGGGTAAACATCTAAGTCCAGATCTGGTGCATAAAATATGCACAATAAGCTTAGATGGTCTAATAACAAGGCAAGGAAGATTTCAGTAAAAGGACACATTAGCTAACTTGAGGATGCTTTCATTGACCAAAACTGGAATAAAGTGAAACCAATTAAAAACAAACAAATGAAAACTAATGATACGTTGGAACTTATTAGATTTGTTAAAATATTTCATTTATAAGGATCTAAAATCTGTGGGAGTGATATACCCACACACTCCATAAACAGTCATGTACACTCACATCCCTAATTATTTTCATATTTGGAGGATATTTGCTAACCAACTCATTATTTATGTGAACAAAGAGAAACAAACATTTATCATTTATCTTGACTTTCCTTTTCAAACATTATATTAGACTAACCAAAATACTTGATGAGGAGATACGAGTACCCAGGAATTGTTGAAGAAATATGTCTTCTTGATATGGTCCATATGTGCCATGAAATATTATGCCTCCATCAGAAAGGATGAATACCCAACTTTTTGTCAACATGATGGGACTGGAGGAGATTATGCTGAGTGAAATAAGTCAAGGAGAGAGAATCAATTATCATATGGTTTCACTTACTTGTGGAGCATAAGGAATAACACGGAGGACATTAGGAGAAGGAAAGAAAAAGTGAATTGGGGGAAATTGGAGGGGGAGACAAACCATGAGAGACTGTGGATTCCAAGAAACAAACTGAGGGTTTTGGAGGGGAGGTGGGTGGGGGGTTGGGTGAGCCTGGTGGTGGGTATTAAGGAGGGCACATATTGCATGGAGCACTGGGTGTGGTGCATAAACAATGAATTTTGGAACACACACAAAAAATTAAATTAAATTAAATTTTAAAAAAAGAAATGTGTCTTCTTTAGATGGTTTCAATTTATAAATGAAGAATGAATGAAAGAACTGGAATAGCCCCGTTTGCCTGGGATCTCTATGTCTATTTCTTTCAGATTTCATTTTGTGTATTTTGATGTTATTTATTACAATGGAGTATCAAATGTTTGGTACTTTTCTTAAAAGAAAAAAAAAAAAAACAAGTTTTACAAAGTCTACCGAGAACCTACTGAAACTTTTGAAATAACTTGAGTGAAGAATCTGACTAAATTTTTACATTATTTAACTGATTTGTTATAGTTCAATAGCTCACAATTAGACCATGCTTTTGGTGAGTCATGCTTATCAAGTATTCCCAAATTATTCACATTAGTCTTCAAAAAAGCCAAACTCTTTATTTTCGCATTATCATCTAACAACTTAAATTATATAATTATAAGAAGTACAAAAGTACAACTGTTTTAGGAATAAATACAGCTGATTTTTAGAAAGCAAACAGATCAGTTGCTAAAAAAGTACATGATAAACTTACAAACTATCTCACAAGTCATTCACTTGCTGGGTAGCAGTCAGTCGAATTTCCGGAAGAAGTGTCGTTAACTTGGTAAGTCGTTTAAGCATCAATTGCCACTGTTTCTTCTTCCTGATACAACCACAAAACCACCGGGCATCCTTCTGCAAAGAAGGACTTATAGAAAATATAGGGGCTTTTGATGCCTCTAGAGTCCAGGTAAGGGTCAATTCTCTCCTTCTTTTCATTGGTAAAAAGAAGCAATAAGTGGTCAACTCTAATATTTGGATTGCCCATCCATTGGGTTCATATTTGATTCTTGTCTTACCTCTGGGCGATAGTTGACAGATTCTCAGCTCATTGATTCTGGGCCAATTCATTACTCTTTTTGGCCCAGGGACTCATATGGAATAAATTAGGGATAAGGTTTATTTGTAAAAAACAAAAAAAGAGAAACAAACCAACAACAAGAACAAAAACAACAACAAAACATTTGTTAAAGGGCAGGAAGTTTACAATGATCGTTCCAAGGTAATAAAGTTGTACCACATACTACATACTATTAATATGTAGTAATTTTACATACTAGAAGTATGGCTTTGGACCTATCCACCCTGATCAACCCCCTCTCCAAAACCAGACTTCATGAGGGAAAACATTTACTCCTCTCTTTCATAATGGTTTCGCTGTTCATAATGGTTTGGCCATTGAGCAAATTGCCAGCTGGGAAAATGAACCCGTTAGTATGTGATGAGGCCAGCATTTTCAGACTGGTGCCAGAGCGAGGAGTTTGAAGCCCATCAAAAGATGAAGTAGATGAACCCGCATCTTTCCCCAGATGCAATGAGGATTTACAAGTGTATTTTACTTTCTCCTGGTAACAGTGTACCCAGTAGGAAGTACATGCTTCTAGAGTCCATGACATCAAAGAGACTCTATCAAAAACTCTGGGTTCTTCACTTTTGGATTTCCTACAAAAAGTAATTATATTATTTTAAGTCATCATGAGTAGATTATTTTGTTATGTGCAGTTACTTGTATTTCTATCAATTTCTTTACAACTTAAATCCCTGTAAGCAAAATAATGTAAAATTATGGGATAGTAATATTTTGTAAAAATCAGCAGCTATTAAAATAATAAGCTGAATATGAAGCTAGTTGATGCTGTATATTTATGAGAAGAAGCATAGAACATGAATTTTATGAATTTAGTTTTTGTAACTATAATATTATATATATGATATATATAATAGCATGGTATGCCATATCTTATGAAATTATATACATTTGAAATAAAAATGTCATGCTGTTGTACAGGCAAAGTTAATTAACTCTGGATAGATGTGTTTGTGAAATGAGGATATATTCATCATTTTTACTCTATAACATGTGAACTGTTGATTATTTTAATTGACGATGCATTGTTAATGTGATATTTAAAAATAAAAGGGGAAGGAAGAGCTTAAAATTATTGGACTTCATTAATTATGAAATACATATGAGTTCAAATAAAAATTTAACATTTTCATGTCTATTACTGGGAAAAATATTAAATGTCTGTTATTACCAGGCATTTTTGTTGAAAAATCAAATATTCAACCATAACTGTTTTCTTATGGAAAGCAATTTGCCAATAAATATTTTAAATGCATTTGGCAAAGCAAATTTCTTCTTTTCTCAAGAAAATAATGAGGAAATTAAAATATCAATATTTACAACA